>NC_090444.1:462873977-463182066 GCF_031143425.1 Pleurodeles waltl
TGTCAACTCTTTAGTGCATAACACTTTCCCCAAATCAGTTTAGGCTCTAGTGTGAATAGTAAATGTCACCCCTTTGGTTTCCAACACCTTCCCCAGAATGGTTTAGAGTGGAGTAGGAATAGTAAATGTCACTACTTTAGTGCTGGGCACCTTCCCCCAAAATGGATAGAAATTGTAGTGTGAATAATAACATTGGTTTAGATTGGAGTGGGAATAGTAAATGTCAACTCTTTACTGTCTAACACCTTCTACCAGTACGGTTGGATTGGAGTGGGAATGGTATATGGCACCCATTTAGTGTCCAACACCTTCCCAAAACTGGTTTAGATTGGAGTGGGAATAGTAAACGCCACCCCTTTTGTGTCTAACACATTTCCTAAATTGGTTTAGATTGTAGTGGGAATAGTAAATGACACCCCTTTAGTGTCCAACACCATCCCCAAATTGGTTTAGATTGGAGTGGGAGTAGTAAATGTCACTCCTTTAGTGTCCAACTGCTTCCCCCAAAATATTTTAAATTGGAGGGGAACACTAAATGTCACCCCTCTAGTGTCCAGCAATCACATTGTAAATTTCCTGTTAAGGAAATGGGGACATTTAATGCAGAAGACAAATCGGTGCACCAGGAGGCCTTTTGACTGTCTGTAGCTCCTGTGCGGCTTGCTCTGTGAATTTTAATAAATGATCCATGAGCCGAAGGTCAATGTCAACCAAGCACTCATTTATCACAGGGATGATTGACCTAACTCCCAGTCTGTTGAAACATGTACGCAGATACCTCCTTCTTAGGGGAAGCAGGAGAGGGCACAGAGATTACATGATCTATTGTTTCAGTTCTGTAGCCACACCCTCTCCAGCAATCACAGTTCTGGATGATCTTCCATGGTTGTAAAGCTTTTAGTGGTGGCAGTAAAAATCTCATTCTTGTGAATTGTTTCCTCAAGGATTTTTCATGTAAATTGTCAGGTACGGCTGTGGAGATGATGTTACATATGATGACAGAAAGTACTGAGCCCTTGTTAATTGAGAAAAAGCCTCCTTGTTTTTCCTGAATGGATACAGATTTGCTGTGGACTTGAATGGCAACTTAAAGTGGTAGTAATCTTTCTTATTTGCCTAGTACCCCTATTTCTTGAATTCTTTTAGGATTTTATCCAAGCACAGTTTGCCTCGCTCAGTGTGTATTTTGGGGAAATGAGCTAGCTCTTTCAAAACTAGACCATTTATTGACCCTTTAGCTGCATTTTTCAGTATTATGCTGTTAGTGATAAAATGAGTGCCTGCAATTATTATTAAGCCCATCATCCTAAACTCTAGGTGGTATTTAGACAGAATATCAGAAATGGAAATATCATGGACCAAAATATCATGTCAAGAATATTAAGAACACAAATTTTGTGAAGGTAAGTTTCTATAGGTAAGCAAAGTTTTACTATCTATAACTCCACATCTACGCACATTGACAATATATATATATATATATATATATATATATATATATATATATATATATATATAAAAGAATAACAACTCTATACTTACCTATTTGCATGCACCTTTCTTGATATTTTAGTCCCCAATATTCTTGACAAGATATTATGTACACACAATATTTCTGTTTCCAATATTATATCAGTGATCCCTCTAGGCGAAGTTGACATTCTGGAGGGCTTTTCAGCAAATGTCAATACTGTTCTGATTAAACCTGAGCATATCTTCTTTAGTTCTTTATGTAGTTTTGAGCCCCATGTTGGAGCCCCATAGAGTATCGCCGATGCCAATTTTGTTCTTAACATTTCTAAGATAAGATTGACCCTTTTTGAGCTATTCAGGTCTTTGCTAATTTTCTTATTGCTGGTGCTGTCAGTCTTAGAGGTTGAATGGCAGGGTTGATGTGCCACATATTTCTCTGTTTGCTAGTGTTGTGGGTTAGTAATCAAAGCCACTGTTAGGCATAAATAACTACCTTCCATCATTTGCCTCTTTACATAAGTTTTGAATTCTGTGTAGTCCATCCTAGTAGTCTTGGCAACTCATACTGCTTCAAGAACAATAAAGTAACTGATTGTGGATGAAGTTTTTAGTGAGGCACTGTCACTACTTTGTTAAATCTTCTTGAAGGACCTCTGGACAAGCCTGGCCTTCCTCTCATAGCTTCCCCCTAAATGGCCAGTGGGTCTGCCCATGACCCTTAGGGGTCACTTTTAAAACAACCTCAACATCTTCAACAGTCCCAGCCTGACCCTTAAGCAGTAAACTCTCAGGGGTCCCTTTTTGATAATATAGAAAGCATGTCAATCATATTCATTTTTGGCTGAGACAACCTACACATCTTGAAGGACTCCTGTACTAGACTGGCCTTCCTGTCATCTCTTCCCCATCAGTTGCCAGTGGGTCTTCCCATGAAACTCAGCAGTCCCTTTTAAAACAACCTCAAAATCTATAACGGTCCTAGCCTGACCCTTACTCAGGGGTCCCTTTTTTGATAATAAATCCCAGTTGTGTCAGGGGACCACATATCCCAGACTACCACAAGGCTAGGAGGAAGCCCGTCAATTCCTGCACCTGTTTTCTACTTC
Source organism: Pleurodeles waltl (assembly GCF_031143425.1). NCBI lineage: Eukaryota > Metazoa > Chordata > Amphibia > Caudata > Salamandridae > Pleurodeles > Pleurodeles waltl. The sequence continues at coordinate 462,876,557 of NC_090444.1, forward strand.
AGTGTTATTTAGCACCCTGTGGGCCCGATTCACAAAGGTAAAGTTAGACCAAAAGTCGATGTTTAGACCAAAAATCTTCAAAGTTTAACTTTACTTGTAGTAAAATTACACTCTTGGTCCAATTTTAGACTTTTGGTCTAAGTTTACCTTTGTGAATCGGGCCCTGTGTTCACCTGCGACATGGGATGCTCCAATTGCGTCAGGGGACTACATGTCCCAGACTACCACAGGGCTAGGAGGAAGCCTGCCAAAATCTTCACCTGTTTCAACACTAGTCAGCACAGAGTGTTTACCCACAGTGTGAGATGCATACGGGGCACGATCCGGTGAAGCTGGCCCTAGGGGGGCCCATCCTGCACCCACCAGCACCAGGAAGAGGACTTTGGCTTTGTGGAAGGATACTAGTGGAACTTACCGTGTGAAGGTATCATAATTTTGTAGCATATTTAACCGTGGACTTTCTCCCCCTGACTTCACAGTAGCTACCTTTTGTTTGTCACCACCTTCCCTATATAAGACAGTGTGAATTTTTAACCATGTTTATCAGAGGAAGGGCGCGTCCATAAGTTTTAGTGCACGTCCCCTGAACGGAGCTTCTGTGACCATAATTGTAATTTATCACTGCAGTGGATGTGAGCTCTGTTTTATGAGGTGGAGTTTTACATTTGGGGTGGGTATCTACCTGGTCATCTCGAGTACTGGCTGGGGGTGGTTGGGTAGGACCGTTGGTGCCAGTGATTGTATTTTTCTTTTTGTTGGTATCTTTGTATTGGGTTGGCCTTATATCTATGTTGCTCCCCTCCACAACTAAATTAAGCCCCTTGGTTTTCCCTTGCAGAATCCAAGCCATATCTCTCAGTGATTTGTATTGTATTCTCTCTCTCCTGTATGGTTGTCCTTTGGCCTCTTATTTTTTCAACACATTTGGGTATAGCTAAGACGGTGAAGCAAAAAGCTTTAAACAGTTAGGGCCTGATTATGAACTTGGCAGATGGGATACTCGGTCACAAATGTGACGGATATCCTACCCACCTTTTTACAAGTTCCATAGGATATAATGGAATTTGTAATACGGTGGGTGGGATATTTGTCATGTTTGTGACGGAGTACCCCATCCGCCACGGTAGGAATTAGGCCCTCAGTCTGCTCACACACCTCCAGTCAAGTCTACCTCTATCGATAGGATGTTACTTAGGGCCTTAGGGAGTTTAAGCATAGAGATAGAGCTCACAAAGCGGCATATGCCCCTTCAATCTTTGGAAGCCGTAGAGTTGGGCCCTGATCTAGATACACCCACCGTCACACCACCAGAGTCCATATATTCCTTGTTCAGCTCCATCCTACAAGTGCCTGGAATTGATTCAGCGACGGTTATTGGGCAAACTGCAAGTGGAGTTGCTAATCCTCAGGGGAGAGTCACAAAAGCTAGACAGTCTATAGGCTAATTTAACCAAGAGGTAACCTGCCCTACTCCCCAGCCTCCCGCTCTTTAGCAAAGAGCTACCCAGTGTACAGCCAACAAGTCTTGATATTGGGGTTCTTTTACCCAAACCTGTATGTATTGAGCAATTTATGGAGGAATGCATGTGTTAGAGAGCTACTTCTGGAACAACTCTCCCCACTTTGCACCCGTCTGATAGTTATCGAGAAAGATCTGACTGCTACCCGGCAGGTGCAGGTCTAACCTGACACAATCAATTCCTTTGCTTAAGAGACCCAAGTGCCACAAACGAGGAGTGCTCTACCATGAGCGTTTAAAGGGCCCTCACCAAGCCTATTGCCCCCCTGAAACTAATGGACAAGGGCCCTTATCAATGTTATTGCCACTGAGACAAGACTACACACAGACCTCTCTCCTTAGAACCAGAGGGGGCCTATCATCAAGCTTGAGATTTCCTGTATCTCGCTCCACTCAGGAAAGGTGCCTCGTCATAAGGAAGGGTGTACCAATATAGGCTCTCCTCCCACTGGAAACCCTGTATTGAGTGGCCCCAGGGGAATTGTCAATTTACTAGCAATAAACCTTTCACTAGCATCCTGCCCATATGTAGTTGTTCTAATCAAAGGCCCCCAGTTGTGGTCAGCGCACAGCAAGTTACATGAAGAGTCTTATAATAAAACTCTGAGCTGGCATGCTAGGTTTAGAGGCTTTCCTCTATCTCAGGCCAACAGCATTATACTTACCAGAAAAGTAGCTTTGATTGGGTCCGGGAGGGTGGATCGGGGGCGGTGGGACAGGCTGGACGGGGGAGGATTGTGTCATTATCAATTTTAGATTTCCATCTTTGGAGCAAAATGTGTTATTTGGCTGTGCTAACAACCCTGCAGTTGGGACCCACATTGAGCCCTGACCCTTAGGGTTTTTTTTATCAACCCAATCCCCACCAATTTTCTTTTATTGGCTAGCACTCACAGAGGCAGCCCACTTTACCCCTACTGGCTTCCCCATTCCCCATGCAGATGATACTTTGTGATACCTACTCCATACCCATTCATAATAGGTTTGACCATTAGGAGTTGATTGACTTTTTGTCGAAATCCAGGGGCCTGTCTTTAGCTTTAACACTGTAGACCCTGCCTGGCCAGCAGTGGCATAGACCAGGGCTCCTGAGATTAGACTGCCAACATAACAGCAGAGTTGTTCAACCTGTAGCCCAGTTAATAGCTGTGGGACAACAGTGAGATAGCTTTGAGAGCAAGCAAATTATTACAGTGGGCCGCAGAGTCAGTCATGAGGAACTAGCACTGAAGTGGATTTCCACTCAGATGCTGCTCTAATCTTAATGATCGCTGCTGAAGGGCGGAATGCCCCGGTGACTCGGAACACTCCAACTAAGTTTATTTCTTGGAATGTAGGAGGTCTGGCCCCAAATCTAGCTAGCCCTGAATGGTGTGAATTTATAGAACATCACGACTTCTGTCTCTACCAAGAGACCTGGTCTCTGCAACCTCTCCATCATGCAGGCCATCAGGGGGAGTTTACCATTTGGGTGAGAACCACCATAGTGGGTACTGTAAGAGACGTCAAGATGGATTCCCTGGACATCCTATCCATTAATTTGTCAGTCCCTCAGGGCATGACTTACTATATTTATAATGTCTACTGCAGATCCCTTGGGCGCAAATTGGAACTCATAGTACTAAACCAATAAAATGCACACATAACTGCGCTGCCATCCAATCCATTTAAGCTCTCATGGCGATTGAGGATGGTTTTTGGTCAATCATGGTCCACAAAATCCCTAAGATAAGAAATGGTCATCGACCACAGTCCAAATCAATGCACTAAATCATGGGTTATGAGCCTGCAATGGAAGAACCAACTCCAATAAGGCAGGCAACTATACATTCAACCGCACACATCATACCAGCTTAATTGATTATATATTGCTTGATCTCAAGAAGTGGCCATATCTGGTTGACATGACGCCAATACCTCACCAAGGTAGTGACCATCATGCCTTGGTTCTCATGCTGAGTACAATCACCAATGGCCAACTAGGTAACCAAGGAGAGTCACTTGACAAGAGATTGTGAGTTACCAGTAATAGATGCAGGGTTAAATGGAGTAGTATGGTTCAATCAGAGGAGTCCATCAGCAAGATCAGTAGTCTGGTTGCCGAGGGGATGGTGGGATTACTACTGTTAGCACAGGCGAGGGATCCCAGAGTGCCATTTGGGGTTTTCTCTGAGATACACACTGGGCTATTTGAAAGCTTGTCGGACCTCTACTTCATTGAGATCAGGGGAACAGTTGAGAGGAAGCGTCCATCAACTTGGTATAATAAGCAGTGCAGAACTGCCAAGTCCACACGGGTTGATGTGATAAAAAAGCAGGATAGATCTCTGATCACAGCTTCAAGATGCTTCTACAAAAATATGTTATCTTTTATGAAAAAAGAGTGGGAGCAGGGACAGTGGGAGGGTCTGGGAGTTGCTGCTCGACGGAGAGACCATCTATCTTTTTGGAATTTGTTGTCTTCTGGTAGTGGGGATGGGTTCCTTTCCATTGATACCAACATCCTAGCGAGTGATGGTTCCTCCCATTTCTCTAGATTATACGCCCAGATGGGATAGCTGATGGGCCCTGGTAGCAACCAAATGAGTTTGGGGGCTGTATGCCAGCCAGACAAAGCTGGAGGGGAGGAGGAGGAAAGTAACAAAGAGGCTCTGCCAGGGATCACTGTACGAAGGCAAGACAGCAATGGTCTGGAAATAGCACAGGAAATTAGTGTAGCCTTCAGGGAATTGTGCCGAATAAAGCACCGGGATTAGACAAAATCCCAGGCGATTTATTCATGAACATGATAGGCATTTGGACTGCCTATTTCTTGGTGATATTTTCAGCCATCATGAAAGGAGCACTACTGCAACTGACTTCGTCCAGGCTGAATTCATCCCCATATTTAGAAAGGGCTGCAAATTATAGCCCTATTAGACTTATCCTTAGCTCTCAAAAGTTATTTAGCAGGGTATACTGAGCAGATTGCAGGAATGGTTGCTAGCCAATGGAATTTTGTCACCACTGCAGGTGGGCTTCAAGGAAGCCACAAGCACAATCAACTAAGTGTTCTGACTTTTGTTGCTGTATTGGAAAGTTGGCACTCTGCATGATGGTCGATTGTATGTTATTTTTAGGGACCTGTGCACCACCTTTGACCTAGTCCCCAGGTCAACCCTTCGGTGGGTTGTCATAGACCTGGGGGTACCTAGCTATTTATTAGATGTCATTGTGACAACCATGTGCATGTGAGATGTCGTCAGGCAGGTCAGCTGACAGAGCCATTTAATGTCAACAGAGGGGTGAGACAGGTGCGGACTTGCCCCCACATTTTTTAGACTTCATAATAATGGTCTCATAAACTATTGAGACCACTGTGACAATGATGCACCATGGCTGGCAAACAAGAGGGTTCCTACCCTCATGTTTGCCAGTTATAGCCTTCTTATTACTAAATCTCCCATGGGTCTTCATAAAACTTCTCGATTGCTTCAAGTGTTTCTGCAAGCAGGGGGGGGGGCGAAAAATAAATGTGGATAAAACTAAGTACATTGGTACTGAACCCAGGACATTCCACCAGTTCTAATGCAAAATTAGTGAGACCCCACTTGAGTGAGTGCGCACATTTGGGTACTTGGAAATTACACTAACAGAACACTTTGGGAGGCATGCACACATCATGCAGTGCTGGAGCAAGTGGTGGGAGGAATAACCAAGATGTTGTGTAGGTCACAGTTCGGTCCTGTGCACCCGGCATTATAGATATACAAATGTCAGGCTTTGGGGGCAGCCTCCTACAGTGCAGAGTTGTGGGGCCACATGGATGTGACCACATTAGTCAAAATAGAAAATTTATTTATGCAACATTTAGTAGGCCTCCCCATAAGCACCCCTCCATTATGGCTTAGGCTAGCTTTTGGGGTTAGAGTCCTTTCGGACAAATTAGGACTGTGTCCCATTCTAAATTGGAGGAGAATCTTGGCTACCTCAGAGCGCCATTCCTATTGGATGGGTCTAGAGGAAATACTCATCTATGAGGGCTCATGTGATATACCTTGGCTCAAGTACTTGAAAGCCACATTGGCAGAGATTGGGAAGGCTAATTTGTGGAGTGCTCCTGGCGAAGCAATGTCCAAGTCCAACATTAAAAAAGTTTCCTGGCATCACAAGGACACCCTATTATAATCACAGGCAAGATTAGGTTCCTTGACTGATGCTTTTCTCACAGTCAAGGATTTCTATAACAGAGAAGATTTCCTAGACAAAATAGTACCTGCTATTTTGGTATGGGACCCTGTCTATCCACTCTTTCACTGCTAAGTGGATAAGTTCCCTGAGGTCATGAACTTGCCTTTTCCATCCTGGTGCACCCCCAAAAAATCTATTGAGAATTTTTGTTCCTCTGCCCAGTCATTATAAACATTAGGTGCCATTGGATACTCCTGCCATGCCGGAATAAGGATGTCAGCGAGCACAAAGGGACCCTGCGAATATTAAGAAACGATACCAGCAAACTGCTGATTTTGTACTTACCAGTTATCTGTTGGCAAGATAAAAGTTTGTACTCAACAGAGAAGCAAGTTAGCAATGAACCATGATGTGCAATATATCCACTCTGTACTATTTTTCTTGTATGAATTGTTTTTTTTTAACTTGAACAGCATTGCTTCACTCTCAATTTTATATCGTTTTATCTAATTATGTTTGTACATGAATTAAGGGTTGTGTTAATTCATTTTAAGTATACTCTAATGTGTGGGAATTTCAATCTGCATGTTTTTATTATTATGGCATGTTCAACCACTTTAATGCATGATTTACTGTGTGCTTTTATGGCTGTTGAGGTGAAATAAAGTTTTTTTTTAAATTAAACTGATAGCATAGAAGCATGTCAATCATATTCATTTTTATCAGAGACCAACGGCAGTAATCTGAGCAGCACAAAATCTGTAGGTACATGGGTGGTGCCAGTTCCTTGAAGCAAGTGTGATTACAGGATGGCACCTAGTGCCAGTTACACATGAGGTCAGAACAACCCTAAAATAGGGTATTATCCACTGACAGAGTTTAGTCTCAGGTGAGAGCATTAGGCCTCCTACACCCACAGAGAATGGGGTGCTCATTTTGACTTTGGCGTTTTTTTTCCTAAGACCGCCATCAAAGCTGGCGCCAAAAGACCGCTGTGTTGGTAGTCCGAAGACTGCCGTATTGTGACTTACCAATGGATTTCTGCCCATAAACAGGCAGAGATCTGGTACCGCCAGTCTGACTGACAGCGGGTGAGAGGTGGTTCCTCAACCAGCACCCACAAGCTGTAAGGACACCATCCGCCATATTACGAGAAGTAATTTGGCACGACGGTCCATGTACGGCGGTGTGCAATTGGCACTGCAAGCGCCAACATCCACCACCTCCCGGACAACCACCTCAATGTGGCCCACTGTGCCACCCAGACAGTTAGATGGACAGACCAATAGGGGGGTTGAAGGGGTGGTAGATGCATGTGTGTGATGTGTGTGTGTATGTGTGTGAGCATGTGTGTGCGTGCAGTCGGGTGCAGGTGTTTGTATGTATGTGAAAGGTCGGGTGGTGGCGTTTGTATGTATGTGTGCAGTGGGGTGGGGGTGTTTGTATGTATGCATGCAGTAGGTTGGGATGTGTTTGTATGCATGCGTATGGGCGGGTGGGGTGTTTGTATGCGTACGATTGGGTGGGAAGGTGTCAGGTAGTGAGTGGGCGAGTGGGGGTGTGTGTCTGCAAGTGTGGGACGAATGGGGATTTCTGTCACCTGTTGCCATACCGCCAGGGTTTTCATGGCGGGGCGACTGCCGCGAAAAGCCTGCCAGTTTGCTGCCCCATAATACAGCCGGTAGTCTTCGGTATGCTGCCGGCCTGTAGGTGCTCACCGCCGGTTGCAGAGGTCTGACTGCACCAGTGGGAGTGGCACTGGTGTGCCGGTTTGGCTTCGGTCAAACCGCCAAACTCATAATGCAGCAGTCTTTACCGCCGGGACCTAAGCGGTAAGACTGCCAGACTCATAATAAGGGCCTGAGTCAGTAGATTTCACGCAGGGATACATTTTTAACCCTAAAGAAGGCAGCAGATCCTTTGGTACTCATTGCATGGGCCAAAACATGTTAGCACCTAAAATAAACAATGTTAATTGAGTAATTGTATCTCAACTATCACCTTCTGCCATCTTTTAAACCATACCCTTAATACCCTACCAACAAATAATTTTTTTGGGTTTACTGTGAGGTATTTAAAAAAAAACCTCACTAATATTTTCCTTCTGGATCCCTGCACTGCCCAGTTATGTTTTATCTAAGAACCCCCAAGAAATGTTTTTGATCTGCCTGGGTGGTATCACCCTACCAGGGTGTGTATAGGCGCTGATGATGAATCATGTAACGATGAGGGAGTGAGGCATCCACTTCAATATGTTTTGATACCCCGGGTAGATAGGAGAATAGTGACCTATTTTGGAACCTTCTCACCCTCTTCTTTTTCCCCCTCTATCTGTCTAGTTGCCTTTGTGTGAATTAGGCCCTCAATAAGAATACCCGCCAAACTTCCACAGGTCAGGAGACATATTATGAGTTTCCCACTGGGCCTGCGGGCAGAAGTGCAGTTAATAGGCCTCCCCATAAGGAACACGGTTTTTACCCGCTGGCCAAGAGGGAAACGCACAAAAACATTGACACCGGTTCGGAATACGGAATTCTTTCTTTTTTAACTTGAACAACACTGGTTTACTCTCAATTTGCTATTGTTTTATCTATCTATTTTGGACATGAATTCAGAGTTTTGTTAACTGATTTTAAGTATAATCTAATGTATAGGGATTTCAGTCTGCGTGATTTTATTATTAAGGAATGTTCACCCACTTTAATGCATGATTATTTGTGTGCTTTATGGCTTGAGCTGAAATATAGGTTTTTGAACTAATCTGATAATATAGAAAGCATATCAATCGTATTGACTTTTGGCCAAGACCACCTATACATTTGCTAAATCCACTGCAGATAGCCAACCAAACAAAACAAGCATTAATAAAGCCAATAGGTTTAGTGTCTAGAAGGCCTATCTTTTAGCTTTTCCAACTTTTTTTTCCTTAATGTTTGCATGCGGACATATGTGCATGCATAGCTGGCATTTTGCAATGGGTTCTCCAAGATGGCCACCAACGCATATGCATGCGTTGTAACAAACACACATACTCTCAGGTGTCACAATGCACATTGGCGCATGAGTGACAATGCACACCAGGGCATGCATCACAAATATCACACATCATAGCACATGAATCTGTCATGGCTTTGCAATTTTTAATTCACCATTCTTACATGGCTAAAAGTAACTCTAATTTAAAAACAACAATTAACAAAAGGAAAAAAAGAAGTGTATGTTAGAGCTAAATAAACATGGAAGCAAAGAAGCCCAACAGAACATTGCAGTTTCTGGGCCTCATTAAAAAAAGAAAATAGGGGCAGGGAGAATCCAGATGCATCGGGGTCATAAGCACAAAATATGGAAATAAGGATCCAAGAAATACTTCGCAACTTCCAAACCCTCAGGACAAATATAAATAATGTTTAAAAAAAAATTAAGACAGAGAGCTGGACAAGATTAGGTGTGAAGCACTGGTGTGTGGAGCACTCCCATGAAGTACTGAATACAATCCTTTTCCACATTTAAACATACTTTTATTACATCATACATATCCAGATGTACGATGGGCACAGTGTGTGAACCGGTGTAACATCTACTCCCATTTTCATGTGAGTTATGTGATAGATTAGTATCAGTATCTGTAAATAAAAATTAAATTAACATGTAGAACAAAATTTGTTAAAGTGCCCAAACTCAAGATAACAGAGCAATACTGAGGTAGGACTAGGAAAGGAGTGCAAGCAGGTTCTTTTATTGTATACCATTCACTTACACCAGTATTTTCAAAAATATTGGAAGTTGTAAGGTTTTGTGAATAAGTTTCATCAAGGTAAAATACTCCCCAGAGAGGGAACATTGTAAATCCATTATAAAATGTTTAGGTCTTGCCGACATGACAGTCTGGTGAAATTACAGACAGCCCATTACTTACCATTGTTTGCCTTTATTGTCATGCTGTTTTGTTTGTTTCCTATTCAATGGTTTGCCTTCCTCTTCTTGTTTTAGACCCTCTGCTGGATCACAGCCTCCTGACCATGCTTTTGATTGACTGACTTATATCCTTCCACTGTTTACTTTTAGGAAATTATTGTTTTCTATCTAACTAAGCAGTCCATGAGTCAAGTGCTTCTACCAGAGCTAAGTAGTAGGCCCAGAATTAAAACTCTGCTCTGCCGGCAGAGTTTGCTGAGTTCTGGCACTCTGCACTACACAAAGTAGAGTGGAGTTCCCAAATTCTGCAATCCGGCATGGAGCGGAGTACATTCTCACATGCAAGATTTGGTTATGCTGCTCTCTGTCAAGTGCCACAATACTCTAGGGCTGCTCCTGAGCACACACAAGATTTGCGTTTGCTTGTGCTGTTTCTAGCTGCACGTGGGAAACTTCACATTTACCCGTGTTGCTTCCGGCTGCGACGGCGGCCAAAACAGACCAGCTCATGAGCATGAATGAACCTGTAGTAGATTTTCTACTCAACATACATCTAAATCTAGTCAAAAAGAGGTTTTTGAGTGGATTTTCTTCTCCAGTGGGCCCTTCAAGTTGTTTTTTAATGTGAGAAGCCTTTTTCCTTTTTTTTTTCAAACAGGAGGGAAGTGCTCCAGGGACTTCAACTTCCTGTTCCTATCCAGCAAGCTCTTCCTGGTGTATTGTCCATATCCTGGTAATTTTTCACTTGGATTTTGAGGTGGAAGGATCACTCTCTTTGTCTCCTGGATATACCTTTGTATTTAAGGACTTTGTTTTTGTGAAATCACACAAGTAAGTTCCAAAACTATTGAATAAGGGTGTTGCTTCTTTGCTTGGGTATGCACCAGAATTTATTTGTACTTTAATTGAATTTCTTAAATATTTATAGTGGTGAGTGACCTGGAGTTTAAGTAAGGGCCTAGTTATTATTTATTTTGCATTTCAATGTTTTTTCATCTTTTGTAAAGGAAATGTGTTGCACACCTCAGTAACTTTTCTACATGTTTGTAACATTTCAATATTATTTCACTATGTGGCTTTGATTTCCAATGGGCCATCTAACTAGTAGGCCCATTACTAGTAGCCATCAGTGCATGTAATAAATGTTTCAGTGGTATATGTTTTTAAAACTTTATTTAGTGCAGGGATGGCATTGGATTAAAATAAGAATGTTGGCTATTGTTTGCATTTCATTTTTTTTGCAAAAAGTGTATATGTAGTGGGGTAATATTTGATGGCATATGTGGATGTGTACTGTTTTTGTGAATTTTTTATACTGCATTTAATTTTCGTGTTTTGCATTCATGAATTAATGTTAGCATTTTCTTCAGTGTTGCCACCATACCTCCTTAATGCCAGTGAGTGTGTGTGTGTGTCTGTGTGCGTGCTTGTTATTGTGCACCATTTGTTTTTGTTCTCCATGTCATGTGGCCATTGCCCATTTTTTGTAGCCTATGTCCATAGGTTCTATATGTGTTCTTTGTTCTCCATACCTTCTTGTTCACAGTTGCTGTTTAACCATGTGGCTGGAGACTATTTTCTGCATCCAGTCAATGTCCCTTCGCCATAGACTTGCTTGTGTTCTTTGTTTGTCATGTCTCCTAGCTCCTTGTTGTTGTTTTACCATGGGGTGGGCAGCCATTCTGTGCATCCAGCCACTGCGTATTTTCCTTAGGCTTACAAGGGTTCTTCTTTGTTACCCACGCTTATTTGCTCTTTGTTGTTTTTTGACCATGTGGCTGGTGGCCATTTTCTGCATCCAGCCAGTGTCCCTTTGCCATTGGCTTGCATGAATTCTTTGTCTGCCATGCCTCCTTGCTCTTTGTTGTTGTTTTACCATGATATTGGCAGCCATTTTTTGTATCCAGCTAGTGTGCCTTTGCCATGGGCTTGCATGGGTTCTTCTTTGTTCCCCATGCCTCCTTGCTCCTTGTTGTTCTTTGAACATGTCCTGATGACCATTTTCTGCATCCAACTACTGTCCCTTTGCCATAGGATTACATGTGTTCTTTGTTTGCCGTGCCTCCCTGCTCCTTGTTGCTGTCTTACCATGTGGCTGGCAGCCATTTTGTGCATGCAACTAGTGTGCCTTTGCCATAAGCTTACATATAAACATCTGCAATTATTGATAATTTGTTTATTTTATGTTTAAGTTTTATATTTTTATTTTATGTTTTTTATTCTTTTTTTACTATTTTTTAAACTTTATTTAATTCGGCATCCATTCCTCCATCCATCTACCAAAGGCGCACAGCCGCGCTAGAGCATTAATTTTTTTAGGTGCATAATAATTCCATTTCCTCCTGAACACCCTGGCTGCAGTGCACTGCAGACAAATCAGCAGCATAATTGATTTTTTAATGATTATGCCATTTCCCTTGGACTACCTTGGCGCCATGTGGTTTTTACGGATTATTTTATTTACCCATGCACCTCTCTCTGACTATCACAGGTGTCTCCATTAAAACAGATAGAGATAAAGCAAAGAGCTATATCGTCATTTTGTGATGCCTGATCTGAAATTACATTTTATGGTGTGGTGTTGTGATTTGAGTTTACAATGTTTGATTAAATTGGCATTTATTACATAAGTAACTAACCACACTAAAAATTGCATTTGTCTGTACTATTTCAACCTTCAACAATGCCATGTTTCACTAACTACATGTGTTTTCTTGCTTGGTTGCTTTGAGGTGCACAGAAGAAGAGATGTCACATTACCCACAGTACTTCCAAAGGGAAGGCCTGTATAGTTAGTCCTCCAATCTCGATTCCTCGTGTGCAGCTCTAGGCCACTGAGAGCTTTAAGATGGGCCCCAAAGAAGGTTACTCCCAAGAAAGTGGTCAGTGATGAAGAAGCAGCTTTCCACCAATGGTGTGCCGACTGAAACCTTTACGGCCTCCGGGAGGAACCTGGGAGCATCACTTCCGCATCTGCAGCACCACACCAACCTAAGACCAAGACCAGGCAGCCACTGTAAACATGGCGTGCCGACGAGCAGTGACGTTAAATTGGATTAGTCCCTTTTGCAAAGTAGTACCCAATCATTTCAGTAAACAGAGCAAAGTCCGGGAGGAACCTGGGAGCATCACTCCCGCATCTGCAGCACCACACCAACCTAAGACCAAGACCAGGCAGCCACTGTAAACATGGCGTGCCGACGAGCAGTGATGTTAAATTGGATTAATCCCTTTTGCAAAGTAGTACCCAATCATTTCAGTAAACAGAGCAAAGTGGACAACAGCCGCTGCCAGCAATAGTAGACTTTCCTGAAGCTGGCACGGAACAGGAGGTCGAGCTTCCTGCCGAGCAAGAACTTCCTATTTTATAATCAATGGCACCCAGATCTCCAGCAAGAAAAAGGAAAGGTACTACTCCACCATCTTCTCCAAGCACCGCTTTTGATGATGATGATTGATACATGGAGTGGACCCTGGCAGAGTCCGGGAGATGCAAGGAGGAGCAAGAGAAAAGAAAAGTTCTAGAAAGCCTTAGAATCATGGCAGGGGATGATGACGATGAGCCAGTCATTGTGGAAGTTGGCACAGAGGAGTCCGACATTACTATCCAATCGGCTCTGAGAGACGTGGCACAAGCAGCACCACCAGCTTCCATATTTGTAAGGCTCCAGCAGAGACCTGCACCAACCCCTAACTCAGTAGAGGTACGCACTGCAGAAAGGTAATCAGCACACCCACCTACCTCTAGTTCTTCTTCAGGGAGTGGCCTAGTAAGAAAGTACTTCTCCCCAGTTTGGGATTTTTTTACAGGTAGCAAACAGGAGGAGAACATTGAGATATGCTCAATTTGCCACAGCAGTGTTCGTTGGGGTATGCCTGGTTCACGTTATGGTACTGGAGGCCAGACGACCTATATGAAAAACCATAACACAATCCAGTGCGAAGAGCACCTTGAAAAAAAGGCTGAATGTGGTTGCGGTGGTGAAGGTGAGGGCAGCTGGCAAACATCAGCTACAACTGGTCAAATCACAGTGAAAGGTGAGCAAGAAGAGGGTAACATCCTCATGCAATTCAGCCCTATCCCCAGCAGTGCACCAGAATCACCTGCCTCCGCAACCTTACAATGGTACAGGAAGACTCAGAGTCAGATGGAGACACCACGGCATACGGTGATTGAACCATAACGCACATTGAGTTTACCACACTCTACATCTCAAAAGACTCCTATGTCAGTGGCCCCAGAAAAGAAGGCATGTCTAGGGAGGAGGGGCCCTACAACCACAACCAACCAATGGCACGTTAGTACAATGGGAAGGTAGCAATTATGTTAGTGCTGGACCTCCTCCCTTTTTCTTTTGTGGAAGGAGTCGGATTCTTAGAGTTTGTGGCATCCATCTGTCTGAAATGGAGGGTTCCAAGTCGGACCTATTTTGCCAGAGTTGCTATTCCAGCACTGCATCACGATGGGTTGCAATTGGTTTCACAAGCATTGCAACAAAGTGTTGTCCACACTATCCACCTGACGGCAGGCATGTGGACCATTTGTAAGGGTACTGATTACATGTACATCACTGCACACTGGATCTCCTTTGTGGGGGTAAAGCAAAAGCTATGTACAGGTCTTGGCCCTGAAGAAATGTTTAAGAGTGTTCAGTGGCATGCAACAGTGGCCATGTTCGCTATGGAGAAATTACAAAGAGCTGCAAACATCTTGGACAGATTTAATAGCAAGGTATCTGAATTGATTGTTCTGTGGTCTCTCTTTATCCTAATGAGGCTGCTGGATTCGGGCAGCAGCATCATCTGAAGCAGAGGGAACTGAGTCCAATTGCACACCATGTGACAACTCTCAGCCTTATACGTTTCTGGCCAACTAGCAGCACCTCATCTCTGTCCAAGAGCAGGGATGATTTGTGGCAACCGGGCGCATGACCTAATGACTTCAAAGGGAACTCATGGTGTATCAGATCTCATCCATTTCTCTCAGTTACATTAGTCTCATACGCGCAAAACCAAACAAAGGCAGAAAATGGTTAAATAAGATTTAGTGAATCAGCTGCGTCTTAGATAAAATGGCATGAATTGCAATAATTAGAATGAAGAAACATAATAGAAGCAAGAAAAGTGAAACACAGGAAAAATTCCATCATACTGTCACTATGTGTAATATGTGTAATATGTGTGGCTCCTACCTAAGTGATCTTAGAGCACAGCATGATAAGCCCCAATCTGCCCTTCAGGACTCCCCCCTGGGAAGACATCATCTCCCATATCTGAGCAAGGAAGCCTGTTGTCTAGAGAGACATCATCCACATGTATGCCAGAGAGCCAGTGTTCTCAGCAAGCAGCTGCAACAAAGTCAACCAGAATTTGGTTGTGATCATCTGTCTGGAATCTCCCTCTAACATGCATGGGACAGAGAAGTGTTTTTATAATAAAACAGCTGATGTTCTGAGAAAATGTCCCCACGTAAGGATGTGTGTGTTTCTGTGAATGTTGGAGATGCAGTGTACCACTTTGCCAGCAACCCTATCTCGCTGCAGCCTTGAGGAAAGCAAAAGAACAACTAGATGAAAAAATAAAACAGCACCATGAATGTGGCCAATTCTGAAATAATAAAAATGAAGCATAATAAAATGTAACTGGCTAAAGGGCACAAGCAGCAGGCCTAGTTGATAAAATAATGTGCCTAGAGGCATCACTAAAATGGCTATACAACAAGCTGCAACCCAGAGGTCTCCGAACTGGATTTGTTGCCATGGACAATGGCAGTAACATAGTCAAGGCCATGGCAGACAATGGCTATTTCAGGGTTCTATGTTTGGCACACTGCATCAACCTGGTTGTGCAAGAGTTAGCAACATACTGACCACCTGCACCCATTTCAGCCATTCTTTTAAAGCCCAGAAGCAGTTGCAGATTATTTAATGTGGTAACAGAGTACCAATTAAAGCCCTGGTACAGGATGTACCAACATGTTGGGACTCAAGATATTATATGTTTCAACGTCTGTTTCAGCAGTACAATGGCTATGTCATTCTAAGAGGAGGGGATGCAATTGGGAAAGCTATGGCCATAGATGCAGACAAATGGGGCCTTGTTAAATACCAGACACAGATGCTGCTCCCTTTTGAGGTTTTCACGTGAGAAGTTAGCAAGGAGGGCAGTAGAATATGCCAAGCTATCCAGTTGTTTCTTCTGCTACAAGAGCAGCCAAAGAAGGTATCTGAAAGGTTCACACTCAGAGGTGTGAATGAAAATTCAGAAGCACATGCCTTGGTTGAGAGCCTAAGCTATCGCTTAACTTGTAATTCAAGGCTGCAAAATTACATTATCAAATCCAAACAGTATAACTGTGCCACCCTACTGGTTCAGGCTACAAAAAACTCTTCCCACTTTAATTCCTTTTTCTGAAGGCGATGTTTCAAACTACAAGAGGCAATGACAATCATCCCCTAGTGGTCAATATATTTACAGAGGGCAGTAAATCAAGGTTATAAGTATAACTCAGAAAGGGGATCTGATGATTTGGGTGTGTAGCTGGCCGAGGGTGTGCCCGATCCTCTCGAGCCAGCTCTCCACCCGCCTCTCCAGGGGGTCCAGCTGCTGCTGGATGGGGAGCATCAATGTCCTCTGCATGTCAGCTCTCAAGGGGGTGGCAGCAGCTCCTGACAGCTGGCTGTGGCACGGCGATGGAGTGGCTGGGAGGCTGGGGCCAGCTTGCTGAACTGCTACCTGGGTCAGAGGCAGCTTGTATTGCTACCTCTTCATCCTCCAGGACCACCAGCCACCCGTATTTGGCCTGAATGGTCTCTAGCCTCTGCTGCCAGAAACCTGCCACTATCTCCTGCATAGGTGGGTTGTGCTGGTGGGTAAGCAGGAGTAGCTATATTGAGAAAAACTAAAAGAAAAAAGAAATTGTGAACAATGCTCTGTGCAAACACTTGTCTAAAATTAAGTGGAAGCTGGCACAGAAGCAGTACATTGCTGGTCCCTTAGGGCCATTGGAATCTGTGATTATGATTAGGAGAGTCACAGTGCCAATTTTATTTATTACCTACACATATATCACATAAAAAGGATTGACTGTCTGGCAGAACATAATTAAGGCAGAATAACACCAGATTAAAACAAAGTGATTTGAGTTTTTGTATGAGTCACAACAACACACTTGTGGTTAGTGAGCATATTAGCAATAGTGAATATGCAAGTAATGTGTCTTTCCACCACCCATCCCTGCCGCCACTTCTCCCCTTCCTATTGATACTCCTCCTGCAGCAGCAGTTTAGCCAACAGCACTGGGGTTGGTATGGCTAGAAAAAAAACAATATACATTTTTTAGATGCCAGATACACCGCCCCTTACTTTTTTAATAAAAAAATACAACTACAATACATCGATACAGTTTGGTTAGCAGCAATGCAGTATCCTCTATCAAAAAGCATCACTCTAGGCATTTTGTTGGTTCAAAATGTTAGAAAAGCCAGGTAGTCAAGCCACCCAAAAAACTTTTCATAATGGAGGGACAGAGCTATAGCCTATGATGATGATGATGACTCTGAATAATTGAAGTGCAATGAAGGGGTGGAAATAGAATGGCCAATGAAAGACATAAGATGTTGGTTGGCAAATGCAACGGGATCACATACTTTCCAGCCATGCAGTTCTGTCATGGGAACTGCTGGTATACTGTTTAAATGAATTACACAGCACAACATTGGGGAACTGGGGGTTGGTCCATGAGCATTGCCACTCCCTCATTAGCAGCAGTGTTCTGAACTCGCACCCCCACCATGCACAGTTTTTTCCTACAAAATGTTAAAGCAAATATTACATTGATATTATCAAGCCGTAATTAGTGGGGTAAAAAATGAGTCCAGCTTGACTCAAACCCCCAAAGCTCAGTGTGAAGGTCTGCAAATGTATGCCAGTTATGGGCTTTCTGGGACCACAGGGTGGAGGGGAAGCCCTCAAGGGTTCTCTCGTGGTCCCTGTTTATTTTTTTATTTTTTTATTTTTTTAATCCCCTTTATGGGCTACCTGACACTGTAGGTGAAGCCTTAAGGCTTACCCTGCAGTGCCATTAGTTCAGCGAGCATGGAGCTGCTTTTACAGCAGTTCCCTCTTTGCTGAAGCATTTCATCTCTGTCCCCTGCACATACTGAAGACAGGGATGAAAGCTCTGCTATTTGACAGCGGGACCTGCTTTACAGGTCCTGCTGTCAAACAGCTATGTCCCAGAGGTGGAATTCCCCGGGACATAGCAGGAGCCGGCCCTGGCCCCCAGGTCCATCAGAGGCTCCAAAAGTGGGGGCCACGTGACCCACCTTCAACGTGAAGATAGCCCCAGGGGGTGGTGGTCCCCAGGTCCTCGGGGTCCAAAATTGACCCTCTTTCATTTTCTTTCTGTTTGTCCTAGGGGATGGTGTTCCCCAGCGCATGGGGGGCCATGGGCTCCCCCACACATATCTATGTAGAAATCAGAGAGGAAGTGGTCTTGGGGTCTCATAGGGACTCTCTTTTAAAAGATTTGCCCTGGGGTAGCAGTCCCCAGGGTCGGGGGGGGGCACACTGCCCCAGCTCTAAATACAGTGTAGCCCCAGGAGATAGAGGTCCCCAGGGCCTTTTCTTTTTTTTAAATATTTCCCCCGGGTGTGGTTTCCCCAGGGTGCGAGGGCCACAGGCCTCCCTTGCATACCATTTCGTAAAATGCACTGGGGAGGTGGTGGTCCCCCGTGGTAGCGGGAGGGGGCCAGGCAGCCCTCCTGCATGTCATAACAGCCTTGGGGAGGTGGCTTTTCCTAGGGCAGTGGGGGGCACGTGGCCCCCCAGCATAAACAATGTAAGCGCCGGGTAGGTGGCAGTCCCCAGGGCAGCGGGAAGGGACCAGGAGGCCACCCTGCATTTCTAAGAAAATGCCCCCGGGAGTTGGCCTACCCATGGGCTTTATAATAAGGAAGAGTGGGAGACCACGCTTCATTTCTTTGGGGGTATTTTACAGCAGATCCACCATGGATATGACTGTAAAATTTAAAAAAATACTTTTTTAGCGCTGGGAGGTCCCTCTGGGACCCCACCACCAGAGTTTTATGGTCAGGGTGGCCCCTTTTGTATTTTTTTATATTTTTTTCTGGTACTTGGCTTTAGCCAAGTCCAAAGATGACTGCCAACACTTCTGCTTGTGAAGTGTTATCACTCAATCACCTCTCTGTACAAGATTGGGAGGGGTCGCAAATCTTTTGCTTCCCTATATATACAAATTTGTATTTCCTTAACTTTCTCAAAAACTACTGAGCAAATTTACACTAAATACCAAAAGGGTCTCTTTCTGGACCAAGAGCTACCTTTCTTCCAAATGTGGTGTAATTCTGTCCACTGAGCTTTGCGCTATCACTGTTCAATTTTTTAAATGGTAATTAACATTGGAAAGCTCTAAATTTTACCCCCTTCCTTCTCCTGGCCCCCACTGAAGGGATCATCCTGAAATTGTCCAAACAGCAGCTCACATAAATGTTCAATGTTTTGGGAAAATTCTGTGAAGTTTCATCAAGCGCCACCACAGATATAGGCAAGAAAACAACAGCTTTCTCTATAGAAACTAGGTCCTAACTATAGCTACCTAGTAGCGACCTCCACTAGGTTATACACATATACACACATAGATATATATATATATACATATATATATGCCTTTTTTGTGTTGCTAATAAGTTTGGTACCATTTGACGAATCTCCACAAAACTTTCCAAAAAAGTGCTGCTTTTTGACTAATTTGTGCATGAAACTTTTCAGTCCACCAAGAGGGGGCCAAGAAAAAAGGGGGTTCCCAAAAACGCAAAATCCCAATGCATTTTTCATAGACTTTTTTAAGACAGGTTACAGCAAAACTGCTGAACGAAATTAGACCAAATTGTGCTTCTTTGTGATTTGGTGTAATCCGTGCAATAGTTTTTGAGACATTAAGGGCCAAAAATAATTGCATATCTGGACGGTTGAGCTCCTGAGGCTCTCGAGAGACACTAGCAGAAGTGCCAGTTTAAAAATAGAGCATTCTGATTGGCCTAAGAGCTTTATCTCCCTTCAGCAATTGCGTGGGAGTCAAACTCCAGCAAGAGCGAGTCGCTCTGATTGGCTGCTAGAAACATGAGCAAAATATTGCTGCAGCCATTACAGGATTTGGGGACTTAGGCCCTCATTGCAACCCTGGCGGACGGTGATAAAGTGGCGGTCATACCGCCAACAGGCTGGTGGTAACTACTGCCAAATTATGACCATGGCGGTGATATCTCTGAAAGATAGCCAATGCACCACACCGACAGCCAGGGCGGAAACAATGGGACCCACGGCGGTAGCCGCCTACAGCCATGCGGAAGACAAAGTACCTCCCACCATATTTTGACCCTTCAATCTGCCACCTTTTCTGGGGCGGTACCAACGGCATCAAAAGCCTGGCGGAAACAGAGCACAAAAGTCAAAGGACTCATCATTGGAGACACATGGAAGAACCACGCCACCATGGAACCAGAACTGCAAGTTTTCCCAATGATCTTCTACGTCATGCTCCACCTGGAACACCAACGCCGTCAAAGAGGACGATGGTGAATACAGATGCCTAGCACACAAGGGAGGGTGGGAGGAAAAACAGTGACACACACACGCACCACACACCAGACACACACACACACCATACACACAATCAGCTGCACAAGAAAATCAATTTTTCCCCGATGATCGGCAGAATAATGCAAGGACAACAGAAATTGACTAAAGTGGTTGCAGTAGGATCAACATCAAAATTAATAAGTCGATTTGGCAATGAAACAGATATGTACACATATACAAAAAAGGGACACTGCCCAGTCTATAGTTCACAGGGCTCACATGGCCACAGGGCAAAGTCTAAGGCCCCACTCGATTCCTGCCCCAATACGGAGAAAACACTACAGGGGCATCAGTTGGCAAATAAGCAGGCACCTCGGGGGCACCTTAGCCGGATGCGGAAACAAGACCACTGGTTCTGGAGAGGGCAACATTTCCTGTGCTCGGTCCTGGGGAGTGTAAGACCACAGTATCTCAAGTGAGTGACTTGCCCACTGGTTCTGGAGGGGGGCACATCCCTGTGCTTGGTCCTGGGGAGTGCGAGGCCACAGTCTCACAAGTGGGTGCCCTGTCCACTGGTTCTGGAGGGGGCAAATGCCCTGTGCTTGGTCCTGGGGAGTGCAAGGCCACAGTCTCTGGAGGGGACAACCTCCCCTGTGCTAGGTTCTGGATAGTGCAAGGCCACAGTCTCTCAAGTGGGTGACTTGCTCACTGGTTCTGCTGGGGGCAGGTCGCACAGCAGTCCATGGAGGCTGGACTATATGGCATCCACTGGCGGTGACGGCTGCACTGCGGTGGTGGTTGTGAGAGCCTCCTGCTCAGCCCTTGCACTTTCTGATAGCTGCACTGTGGTGGTGGTTGTGGGAGGCTCCTGCTCAGCCCCTGCACCCTCCGATGGCTGCACTGTGGTGGTGGTTATGGGAGGCTCCTACTCAGCCCCTGCCCCCCTCCGATGGCTGCACTGTATTGGTGGTTGTGGGAGGGTCCTGCTCAGCCCCTGCACTCTCTGATGGCTGCACAACCATGGCTGGCGGTGCGGGCTCAGTGACTGCTACTGGTGCAGGCTCCTTCCCCTCCTTTGTGGCTCGTGTAGGCTCCTTCCCATTCTTTGTGGCTGATGCAGGCTCCTTCCCCTTCTTTGTGGCTGGTGCAGGATCCTTCCCCTTCAGTATTTGTGGCCTGGAATCCTTTCCACCACAAGTAGGTGCTGCTAACACTGGGTCCGTGGACTCTTTGGCTGATGTGCTTGGCAGGCTCCTTGCTACCCTGCCCATACGTGCAGGACAGGGAGGGGAGGGGAGGGTTAGGGAAGACGTCAATCTGGGAAAGGAAAAGCTTTTTAGGGAAATTGGGGCAGGAGGAGGGAGGAGTGGAGGATGAGGGCGTGATTGTTGGAGGTGTTTGTCTGCTGGATTTGGGTGCAGGTGCATGGGCTGTTTGCTGTTGGGGCGAAGGAGATGGCCACCCTCCTGGGTAAGCGGGCCCGGGCAACTCGTTGAGGGGCTGCTGGGAGGGCGGTGCTGGTATGGGGCGTGGCAGCTGTACCTGCAGCTGGGATGGTCACAGAGGTGTTCACCACCACCAGGGAGCTCCCATCAGAGGAGGTATCTAAGTCTGTATTGTCCCCTCCAGTCTCCGCCGTGGCCCTCGCCCTCCATCCCACTGGTGCCCTCAGTGTCGGTGGATTCTGCCTCCAGGGTCCTGTGGGATGCAGCTCCCTCTGTCGCTGGTGCCTTTGTTCCTCCGCCAGATGATGTTATTGCACATAAGGACAGGATGATAAAAAAAGGGGGGGAGAGAGGCAAAGGATGCACTGAGTCAATGACTGCACCAACACCACCGTTGGCAGACACAGCACCCTCACAAACAGGGAACAGGCCTACCCACTATGCATTGCGCTACTAGTGAAATGGATACTCAACAAGGAATGAGGAGGGGTACACACCGCCAACTGCAGCACACCTGGGACTCATGCAGCCCTGAGCAGTAGTGAATGCTAGGAAAGCAGTATTTCCTTTTCAGACCCTTAGCCACGAGAGGAAGTACGCTGCAATGTCTGGCCTAGCCTAGGGGCACCCACTGACACACAACCACCACCCGAATACCACCCCTCCAGGCATGAGCTTCAATGATGGCGACAGTACTCACCCCCTTGTGGCTGCCCTCAAGCACCCATCCAGCTCAGGATATGCCACCGCCAGTATGTGGGCCATCAGGGGGGTCAGGGTTGGATGGGCACCCCTTCCTCATTGGGAGGCCATCCCGAGCTGGGCCTCCGTGGTCTTCCGTGCCCAGCATCTGAGGTCCTCCCACCGTTTGGGACAATGGGTGCTCCACCTGCCATAGACCACCGGGGTCTGCACCTCCTTGGCGATGGTACGCCATATACCTTACTTTTGATGGGCGCTGACCAGCAAAGGCAATACAGACAGGAGAACGCCAATAGACAAACAGTCCAGCCAGTAACACAAATGGCCCACTATACCCCTTTCCATCACCATTGTCACACACATAGCCCAGCACACAACGTGTACACCGCCAAGAGGACATCCACCCAACCCCCTTACACGATTCCTTCGCACACAACTCCATGCATTCATGCCACATGCATCGTGCCCACAGTGTACTCACCTGTTGGTTTGGAGGCCCATACTGCAGTCAGGACTGGGGTAGGACCCCATTCACCAGTTGCTCCAACTCCTCAGAACTGAAGTCTGGGGCCCTTAACCCAGTCACACGGGCCATGGTAGGTTCCAGACACAGGTAACAGCAGCACATGCAGTGTAGGTCCTCTCCTATGGAAGGTCAGGAAACAAGTGAAGAATATGTTAGAAAATGGCGGTAACGTCCGTGGCGGTATATACCGTCACCGCCGGCATAGATCACCATTGTCCACTGTACCCCTTAGGGCCCAATTATAACCAATGAGGAGTTGCACAGCAGTTCACGACCGCCTACCGCCACAGAGCACAACGTCAGCGGCATTACCTCACTTCCACCTGTTCCATCACACAGGACAGGCGGATGCCATTTCAGGGGGAGGGGGAACAGGCCTATGGATTAATGCTGAGTCACAGGAGAAATAGTCACATACTTGACAAACTACACTGTCCCATAACATGTTTGCACATTGCGGACTGCTGTTGTGGCTCCATTGTTCAGTTTGTGACAGCCTCCTTACTGTTTTGTCCCTTAGATACCTACCTATGAATAGGAGATGGAGACATACCCCCATGTACAGACCCCTGGTGGACTTGGCTACACTGGAGGACAGGCACATAATACTCACCTATAGACTGGAAAGGGCCACAATCACAGAGCTTGGTGCCCGATATGAGCCTGACCTGATATCTGCTATCCTTCAGACCAATGGGATCCCCCCTCTTGTGCAAGTGCTATCAGTTCTCCAATTCCTAGCAACTGGTTCTTTCCAAGTGACAGTGGGCTTGGCAGCAGGAATGTCACAGCCAATGTTCTCAATAGTGCTGACAAAAGTGTTGTCTGCCGTGGGCAGCTACATTGCATTCCCCCAGCTTGAGGATTTGGCCATTGTGAAGGCCGGATTCTATGCAATGGGACATATCCCCAATATAATTGGTGCTATTGATGGTACACATATAGAATGAACAGGTGTTCAGGAATCGTAAGAGTTTCCAGTCCATGAATGTGCAGATGGTGTGCTTGGCGGACCAGTACATCTAAGTACTGTACAATGCTAAGTATCCTGGGTCGATGCATGATGCCCTTGTCCTGAGGAATAGCAGCATCCCAAATGTGATGTCCCAACTACAGAGGCACAGGGTGTGGCTAATAGGTAAGCCCTGGTTCCCACCTAGTATATGTTGGTGTATGCCTATGGTGTTGGCCATATAGGATAGTGTGTGGCTAAATGTTGTCCCTCAATATTTGCAGGTGACTCTGGTTACCCAAACCTATCATGGCTGCTGACCCCTGTGATGAATGCCAGAACAAGGGCAAAAGAACATTATAATGAGGCACATGGGTGAACCAGAAAGATAATTGAAAGGACCTTTGGCCTCCTGAAGGCCAGGTTCCAGTGCCTCCATCTGACAGGTGGATCCCTGTGCTACTCACCCAAGAAGGTCGGCCAGATAGTAGTGGTATGCTGCATGTTGCACAACCTGGCTCTCAGGTGCCATGTACCTTTTCTGCAGGAGGAGGAGACTGGAGATGCCCCTGTGGCAGCAGTGGACCCTGTGGACAGTGAGGATGAGGAGGCAGAGGATGAGGATGTGGACAACAGAATATCTGTGATCCGTCAGTACTTCCAATGACACACAGGTGAGGCAGTACAACTTTACATTTCAATAACTTTGGTTGTGTTCTGTGTGGCCTTGGCATGTTTGTATTTCCCACTTCTTTGCCCATTTACTGTTACCTCTGGATATTCATTTTACTTCTGGTGTTATCACAGCAGCCAGCTACAGGTCATTAATTCTATGCTCATTCTATGTACAGTTCATTTGCAATGGTTGTATCTGTTTCAATCATTACATATTTGAAATACATGACATACTCAAAGTCGTTTTGTATCAAAGGGTGTTTATTGTAGTACTAATATATAGAGGGGAAAGTGCAATAGGATGGGGTGATGATGGAGGAAAGTCCAGTCTGTCCATAGCACAGGTGCATTGTCCCAGGGTACATATGAAGGGGAGCAATGGCAGTTCAAGGTGGACAAGGTAACTTAGTGGGACACAAGGGGGACAATGAGGAGAGTCTCATTTCCTGGCGGGGGTCTTGGCAAGTGTCTCTGGCTTCTGTCTGGATCACAGGGAACGTTTGTGGGGTGGTTTACCTTCTGTATAGGGAGGCGTGCTGGTGGCCTGTTAGTCCTGTAGCAGAGCCTCCTGGCCACTAGCGGCAGCGGAAGTGGAGGGCTGTTCAGATGACTGGCTAGTGGCAGGGGCCCGCTGGTGTGACACTGACTCCCACATAATGTTGGCTATGTCTGCCAGCACCCCTGCACCCCTGCTATGGAGATCAGGGTGTTGTTGATGGCCTGCAAGTCCTCCCTAATCCCCTGATACTGTCCTTCCTGCAGCCGCCTGTTCTCCTGCACATTGTCTAGGATCTGGCCCATTGTGTCCTGGGAATGTTGGTAGGCTCCCAGGATCTCAGAAAGTGCCTCCTGGAGAGTCGGTTCCCTGGTCCTGTCCTCCCCCTGGTGCACAGCAGTCCTCTCAGTGTCACTGTTGGCCTGTTCCACTGCCCCCTGAACTGTGTGCCCACTGCCATTGACCCCAGGTCCCTGATTTTCTTGTGTGTGAGGTGTAGCCTGGGGGCCCTGTACAGGTGGGCACAAAGCTGATTGATGTATCCTGGGGACAGAGGTTTGGGGTCGCTGGGTGGGTGCTGTGATGTTCCTGATGGGGGAGGCTCTGTGGTGGTCTGTGAGTGGGCTTGGGTGACCGGCTGTCCAGTGGTCCCTGATGGGCCAGATAGATTGTCCAGATCCTGAGGACCAGAGTTACTGTCATCACTGTGGCCTCTTCTGTTGGGGGACTGGATAGTGATGGCACCTCCTCTCCAGTGACATTGGCTGGGGTACCTATGGGGATTTAAACTATGTATTATGCTTCATGTGTCTGACATACTGTACATCCCTGGCTTCCCCTCTATGGTTGGTGTTACCCTGCCAGCTTTGACTTGTGTATGTTGCTGTATGGTGGGATTGTTAGTTTCCCTATGCTGTGCATGCTTTAGTGATGAGTGTCCGTGCAGGGCTGTGAAGGGTATCAATGGGTGCATGCATTGTCCATGCATTGGTACATCATGCAGGACTTGGCATTGGGATTTGTGCAATGTGATGGTGGAGTGTGTGGGATGGAGTGGAGTGATGGGAGTGAGGGTGAGGGTAAGAGTATGTGATGGCATGCACGTATAGGGGATTATAATTGTTGAAGATGACTTACCAGAGTCAAGTCCTCCTCTGACCCCAGCCAGGCCCTCAGGATGCAGTATTGCCAAGACTTGCTCCTCCCATGCTGTGAGTTGTGGGGAAGGAGGTAGGGGTCCACCGCCAGTCCTCTGTATGGCGAGCTGGTATCTTGCTGCTATGGAGCGTACCTTCCACCATAGGTCGTTCCACCTCTTCCTAATGTTGTCCCTTCTTCTTGGGTGCTGTCCCATGGTATTGACCCTGTCCACGAATCTCTGCCATAGCTCCATCGCTCCATCTTCCTGGCCATTGATATTTGCTTCACCTGTGCTCCAAACAGCTGTGGCTCTATCCTGACGATTAACTCCACCATGACCCTTAACTCATCCTCAGTAAAACGGGGGTGCCTTTGTGGTGCCATGGGTGTTGTGTGATGTGTATTGGTGAGGGTGTGTTGAGTAATGTGTTGGGGTGTGTGATGTGGAGTGCGTCAGGGGTGTATGGGTGTGAATGGTGTGTGGCTCTGGTTGTCGCAGTGGTGTTGGTGTCAGTCTGGTGGCTATGATTTGTATTCGTAAGGGGTTGTGGGTAATGTGGGTGTGTGTTTTCTAATGGTGTGTTGTGTGCATGGTTGTCAGGTGTGTGTTGTTTGAATTGCCCAATGTGGTGTTGTTTTGTCTGTGGGTGTCCATTGGGAGCGCAGCGGTTTGTACCTGCAATGGTTTACCACCGTTGAAGGTCCGTCGTGGTGATTCATGGGTCATAATGTGATGGGCATTGTTCTGTTGGCGTAACGGTGTGGGTTTTGGGACCGCCACTTTAGCACTGACCTTTGGTCTGGTGTATGTGTGTATGTGGCTGTATTCTGTCGGATTAATGTGTGTCGTAATATGGGGTATCCGCCATTGCGGCGGTAAGTTGGCGGCCGTCAGCGTGGCGGTAAGCAGGATTTACTGCCAATGTCATAATGAGGGCCTTAGTTCTCTGTCCTGAAGATAGGAAAATAAATGATATAAGGGAGCAGGGTAGCTATACCCTGACCAGGATCTACTAAAAAAAATTAAATGGGGGCCTGGCTGTATTTACTAGCTATAAGCCCCAGGGAGCCCATCCCCAGGGCTGTATTCATGCTGCGTGGTCCCCCTCCTTGTACCTCTACATGCCCTGGGGAGCCAACCCCTGGGGCCGAAATTCATTTATATGGGGCGGGGGCCAGGCACCCCCCCTCCCTGAGCCTTCATAGGCCACGGGGAGCCTAACCGGGGGCTGAATTTGTTTTATATGTGGAGAGGGGCAGTGTGCTCCCTTTAAAAACTTCAAGAGGGCCCTGGAAGGCCACCCCTTTGACAAACTTTAACAAAATGGGGACAGGGGGTCATGCTCCCTCTGTCCCTGAGCTATTAATGGTCCCCTGGACTACAATCTCCCAGGGCAGGCTTAGTATCTATGTCCCAGGGGAGCTCACCCGCTAGACATAGCGGTTTCCCTGCTCGTACAAGCATGGGCCGGGAAACTTGTGGTTGCTTTCACTTGGTGGAGCATATTTGAATATCCCACATAGCAGAAGCAAACACCATGTCTGCTCCCAGCCCACGGGAGCTTTGAAAATGCTTCCACCCACTGGGAGCAGAATTTTGATCTGTTTCTGCTGTATGTGGGGAGCCAGCTGGGGCATTGGGGGCCTTGGTGCTCTCCCCGCAGCTCCTAACAAAAGTATAGTGGGTGTCCTTGGTGGGCACTAGGGCACCCACCATTAACAGTAGAGGGCCCCAGGGATGGTCTTTGAGATGTCATTAGTGTGGTCATAGAACATGTCATGAGTGATGTAATATTTGAGGTCATGAAAAGTGCATGATGGGAGCTCAAGTTGTAGATAGCTCTGCCAACTATTACTGGTGAATTTATGTGTTTTTTCCTTTCAAAACATTAATGTTGTCACTGACATGTTCACCTAACTATAACGTAACTTTAACTTTTTTTTCAGTGAACTTCCAGGGTTTTTTTAAATAAAAAGTTATATTTTATTACAACATGTAAAGCCAACTTCCTGCAGTGCATTGCCAAAGGCCTTGCGGCAAATCCCCCCATGGGCAGCCAACTCCATGCTTTTGGTCATGCACAATAGGGGATAGCCAACAGGACCTCACCTGCGTCCAGACCCTGTTGCCAACCCACACCAAGGCAGCCAAACCCGGCATTTGATTGTGTGGCTTGGGGTTTGCTGCAGGGACTCTGTTGCATCCAGGCCCTGCTTCCAACTCCCCACAGCCATCCAATACCATGCTGCACACAGCCTTCGGCTATGCACAGGGGGAATTGATCACAGGGCTCGGCCAAACCCCCAGCAGGCTGCCAACCACCCACAGCATTTTGGCATGAGCAGGGTAGGGTTGGCTTCCGAGACCTGGGGAACCCAACCCTGGGGCCAAAACATACAAATTAAGGGGATGATGGCATGCAACTCCCTCCCCGATCCTTAATTGGCCCCCATCCCCTGATCCAAGTACATACAAAATAGGAAAGGGAGCCACAAGGCCCCCTCCACAAGCCTTCTTGGGGCCAGAGGACACCATCCCCACGAGCCAAAATTGAATAGAAGGCCAGCATGCTGCCACCCTCCCTGAGCCATATTTGACTCCAGGGACCCCATCCCTCAGGCCACATATAATAAAAAATGAGGAGGGGGCCAGGCAGCCCCCTCCTCGGGATTATTAGGCTCTGGGGGTCTCATTCCCCTGGGCCAAACTGATAAAAAAAGGGGAAGAGGACCATGTGGGACCCCTCCATGCGCCTTCATACGCCCCAGGGACTCCCATCCTATGGGGTAATTTATTTTAAAAGGTAAAGGAGTCTGCACGACCCCCAATGCCAGGTACCCCTCACCTGCGACCATATGTTTTTTAAAGACAAGGGGATACATGTGACCACCCTCCCCAAACCTCGTTATGCCCTGGGGACCCTATCCCCCAGTAACACACTTTTTTTAAAGGTGGGCACTGCATGGTCCCTTCACCAAGCCCCATTAGACACTGGGGACCCCAGGGCCATATTTTCTTTAACGGAGGACTGCTTCAGGCTGATCTCTGTACCAGTGCTAGTGTGCTGAGGACAGCCCCTTTTTTCTACATATGTCACCCCTAAGGTAGGCCCTAAGTAACCCATGGGGCAGGGTGATATGTAGGTAAAAGGCCGGACATGCACACATGTGTTTTATATGAACTATGAATGAAAAACTCCTTAACTCGTTTTCCACTACTGTGAGGCCTGTTCCTTTCATAGACTAGCATTATGTCAGCCCTCATATACTTTTTGAGTGGTAGATTCTGATCTGAAAGGGGTAACCATGTCATATTTAGAATGGCCAGAATGGTAATAGAAAATCCTGCTTATTGATGAAGTTGGATTTTATATTACTATTTTAGAAATTCCACTTAGAAAGTGAGCATTTCTCTGCACTTCAAAACCATCTGTGCCTTACAGCCTATCTCCAATCAATTTCTGGGCTGAGCTGGTTGACAGCTCCCTTGTGCATTTCACCCAGACAACCACAAACACAGGACACTCAGTCACACCTGCACTCATCTGCATTTTGAATGGTTATTTCTGGGCTGGAAGTGTGGAGGGCCTGACAATTGCATTTCAAAGACTAGTGGCCTGCCCTCACACAATGGACTGTCAAACCCTCTACTGGGACCCTGGCAGACAAACCATTCTTTGAAGTCTCCCCCACTTTAAAGGCATTTTTGGGTATATAAACTGGAACTCTGACCCCACTAACTCAGACACTTCTGGACCTGCACCTGAACTTTGTCAGAAGAGCTGCCTGGCTGTCCAAAGGACTCATCTGGACTGCCTTGCTGCAAAGGACTTCTGCCCTGACGTTGCACTGCTGGCCGTTGACTATGGTGGAAGGGTTCTGCCTTCTCCCCACAGTGCTCTCCAAGGGCTTGCATTGAGCTTGCCTCCTTTCTGGGGACTCAGAGACTACAAATTCCTCCACTGCTAGTTTTTTGTTAGTAAACCAACTTCAGCAACTTCCGAACAACTTCAGCGACACCAGCGATGCCACAGCCTGCTCCCGCTCTGTGGGCCTTGCTGCACGCAACGACTTCATTGCACAAATACTTTACACATTGCCTTCTAAGTTAAGCCTGACTGCTCAGTGCTAAGCTACCAGAGGGTGGGCACAGGATAATTTGGATTGTGTGTGAGTTACCCTGACGAGGATTGTGGTCCCTACTTGGAGAAGGGTGTATACTTCTGCCAACTAGAGCCCCCATTTCGAACAATATATATATATATATATATATATATATATATATATATATGAATGATGGATCACCAATAGGTAGCTACAGTTAGGACCATGGTTCCATAGAAAAAGTATTTTTTTTACTTGCCTTTATTGTTGCCACTGCTTGATGAATCTTCACAAAATGTTACACAAAACGTTTGCCGGTAATACTAGTTGTGCACAGAGAGTTTAAGGGTGATCCATCAAGCAGGGGCTGAGAAAAAGCAGGGGGGTGAAAAAAGTTGTGTTTCTCACGTTGATTCCCTTAGGAACTTTAGACACGACAACAGCCTGAACTGGATGGAATTACACCAGATTTGGCTTAAAGCTAGCTTTTGGTACACAGATTGTGCTTTCACTTGTTTGGTGTAAATCTGTTCAGTAGTTTTTGAGATATTAAAGGGGAAATCAATTTGCATATCTGGGGCCGTGGATCCATAGTAACATAATTTCACTATTATCATGGCGAATTTGTGAAAGCACGTAACAGCAGGAATGCTGTGACTGGCTGCCTGCAATCTGACCAGAACGTTGAGGGCCGCCATTCTGAGTAACATGACTCGGTTCCCAGGGCTAAAAAATAAAAATAAAAGTGTTATAAGGGGTCAGGGTGGTGTTATCTTGTCCCCAGAGATGTGACATGTAGGGGGTTCAAATTATTTATTTTCACCACACACAATATTCAAGAATTTTCAAGAATATTTGTGAACATTCGAGAATATCCTCAAATATTCAACAATATTGTGAATATTCGAGGATATTCGAGAATATTCAAGAAAATTCAAGAATATGTAAAAATAATTGTTAAAATAAATTCACAGACTGATTCATACACTAATTAATTCACCCATACATACATACATACATTCAGAGACTCATGCACCCACTCACACATCCACTCAGACACTCATGCACCCACTCAGACTCACTCATAGACTCACACACCCACTTTCAGACCTACTCAGACACTCACTCACCCACTCACAGATCCACTGGCAGAGACAGTCCCTGTGGCCACCCTCTGCTCAGTATGGCCAAAGGCCCTGAGCACCACAGGCTTGGGTGGTTATAAGGGTTTGGCTGCTGGCCAGGCCCTGTAGCCAGGCCCCACAATGCATGGCTGAAGGCCATGCAAGGCGGTGGTTGAATTAACGTATAGTAAAATTACTTTACATTAGAAATACATAGAAATTCACTGAAAAAAACAAAGATTAGAAGGACATTATAGTTAGGTTCTGAATTTACTTGTACAAAACCATAGAAATTCAGCAGTTATAGTTATAGTTATTTCAAGTAACTATGACTTGCGCTCTAATGTAACTATAACTAGTGCCTTTTCCATACACAACTAATTACTCCACATATTATATCATTGATGACATCGTCTACAGTGTCTTTATTATTATCACTGCAACATTTGCAATAAAAATATTGATAAGAAAATTATAAAAGGTGAGGGTGCGAGTTATAGTGATGGAACTTTCACATTTATTTCCTATCACATGCGTGAGTTGAATATCATAGGTATGTGTGGAAACAGCAGGGTTAGGAGTCACCTGTGGTGTAATGGTTGAGGTCACAGAGCCTCACATAGAAAGTTGAGGGTTCCACTCCAGCTTTGTCTGAGGTCTTTCCCCTTTTTTAATTTAATTTAGACCTCAGAATGTAAAGGTTCATACTGAAAGGTGATCACACTCATTTTATATGACAATACACTTTTCTTTTTAATTTGTCCCAAAAAATATCTCATTCTATGTATATCATTAATCAAAGCCTAAATCGTTGTCTCTCTCCCAATTACTCTCCCTCTCTTTCTCTCTCGTAGTTGGATGCTTAGAGGGATTGGCTGCAGGACCTGGATGCAGGCCAGACCCTGTGACCAGCCCCACTGCACATGGTTGTAGTCCATCCATTGCGCAAGGTTGGGTTGTTACATGGGGTTGGCCTTGTGGCCAACCGCTGCTGTGCATGGCTGAAGGTTATACTATATTAACATGGAAGGCCTCATTACTCATTTGGCGTCCATGGAACCAGAACTACATGTCTTCCTGCTGCTCGCCCAACGACTCCAGAATCCGTGGCAATGACGACGACAGCAACCGTAAGAACACACACTTACCTGGTACTGCTGTATATTGTCATTTATGTGCACACACATAACATATATTGGGGAAGGGTGTGCAAAGGCGACACTCACACATAACAGCACACGGACACACACACTCACATACAGCCACATACACACTCCCATATACCCAACAACCACGCTATGGCCAACACACACACACACACACCCACACACAAACACTCACAGGTATGCATAGAAGCACTGCAAAGGCCCACACTCACAGAGTACCCCACAACATCACGACATGTCACAACTCAACTGCACCAACTGCAATCTCATGACAGGGATCCACCGGGGACACTACCCAGGGACACATCACATACATCAAACATAACACCAAGAAGTGAAAAGTACACACAAGTACACAACCATACTACTTACCGAACGACTTATACAGAACATCGTATATAGCATACCATGCACAAAACACACAAACGCACACTGTCAAAGCACACAAAGCCACACAACACACCAACAAACACATCTCAATACAAACAACACTCAATCCTGAGACCACAAAAAATCTTGAACACCTAAATGTCCAACGCACACCACACACCCTACCACTTTCAGACAAAAGCACTGCACACAACCTCACGTACTGGCAACACAGGTAGCCCAAGCAGCACACACACACACACATACAGACACACAACTAATGTCTGCCATGAAGACTTCCATGCTAGGGAAAGCAATGCATGACAAAGATCAAAGCAGGAAACCTACAACAGGTTGATTTAAATTATTATTATAAACCAAAAGTGTTAGGAAAAACAAGGGCCTTAGGCCATTCCATAAAGAAGAGTGCCACGGCACACAGTGCACATATCAAACTTGACTCCTGACTGCCATGTAACCTCCACAGGTAGGGGAATCAAGGGGGCAGGCAGGCCCCTTAGGGGTTATCGGGCAGGGGTGGCAGAAGAGGGTTTGGGTTTAGGTGTTGGAGGGGGGCCTTTGGGATCTGGTTTGGGAGGAGGGTCTTGACTTCATCTTAGGTTTAGGGGAGGGGTAAGTTTTTTTAGGAGGGGTAGACTTCTTGGCAGGGGGAGGTGCATGGGTACTTGGAGGGTGGCAGGGGAGGTCTTGGAGGTTGAAGGGCCGGACTTGGGGAGGGTCACATAGTATTTAAGGGCATCACAGGGTGGGAGAGGAGTGGGGAAAAGGGCAAACTCAGAATGGAAAGATTTCTTACACACACAGGAACGGTCATGGCAAAATGGTTTGGATGTGGAGGGAGAGGGAGTGGTTGTCTAAGGTGTTTTTGTAGATGTCTTGGGTGTATGTCTGCTTGAGGTATGTTTGTGGGTCGTGGGTGTCTGTTGGGTGGGTGAGTGCGGGCGTTTATGTGTCTTGGGATGATGGGGGTGGAGGTGCTGGGGGATGCCGTGGTGGGTGGGTGACTGATTGTTGGGGTGGTGACTGCAGGTATGGCAGATGTGGTAGATGTAGGTCTTCAGTGGTTGTGGTATCTGCAGGTGCGGTGACTGGGTTGGATGTCTGAGGGTCTGCTGTGGTGCTGTTTGTGGGTAGGATTGGTGTGGTGGCATGATCAGTGACTGTTGGTGTAGTGTCTGCAGGTGTATCAAGTGTGCGGTCAGTGATGCTGGGGGATGGTAGGGATGTCAGTGCAGGTTGTGACTGCTGCTGTGTGTACATCTGTGTGTTGCTTGTGTGCATGCCGGCGGTGTTTGTATGTGTCTGAGCTACCCTTGGATGTTGAGGTAGATGTGTCTGTGTGCGTTGGCTGGGTCAGGGAAGAGGGGTTTGGGGGGACGGGAGACAAAGGGTGACTGGCTGCAATCAGTGTGGAGGCCAGAGCCTGAAAGGATCTCTATAGGCCAGCCAGTGCACCGTAAATGCCCTCCAGGAATGCATTACTCTGTTGCACTTGAGTTGCTAGTCCCTGGATGTCATTCACGCTGATTGACTGACCCACAGAGATGGACCTCAGGAGATCAATAGCCTCTTCACTGAGGGCAGCAGGGCTGATGGGGGCAGGGGCAGATATGCCTGCTGCAAAGGAGTCGCCTACCCTCTTGGGTGAGTGGGCACGGCCAACTGGGTGGAAAGCTACAGGGAGGGCGGTGGTAGTAGGGTGGTGGCAGACTTAGATGTTGCTGGTAGGGTCCCAGGTGGGTCCATCACTGCCAGGGAGTGCCCTCTGTAGGAAGATTTTGATGAAGAAGAACTGGATCCTGTCTCCCCTGTGCCACTCCCCTCACCCTCCGGGCCACTGGGTCCCTCGGTGTCAGTGGTATCAGCAATTCGGGTCCTGTGGCCAACAGCTTCCCCACTCAGCTGTGCCCCGTCTCCTTCACCTACTGATCCTGATGATGACGAACAGAGAGAGAGGTAGAGTCATCACTCACTTTACATACACATTCATTACATCATACACAACAGTACCATCACGTTCATCTGTAAAACACCCCCAGGTAGGAATGAATTTGAGCCAACAGCATGTCACAAAAACATACTTCTCACCACCCTATATGACAACAATGTCACACCCAATATGAGTCTACTATCGGACCATTACAACACCATCCTATCAGTACAGCTAAAACACACACTATACCTGCACAAGATGATTTATCAAAATAATACATTTGTACCTAAACAGAGCATCACTGTAAAATAACAAAACAATCTACACTTACTTATTCCTTTGCCAGATGTCATGTTCAATGAAAGTCACCTCATCATAATACAATTTCCACACAGCATGTTGCTTAGCAATGAGATCTCTAAAATGTAACTCTGCCTAAAACATTCACAATGGCAAATGACTCAGATGCATCTACAGCATTTGGCATATCCAAATTTGAAGTATGATAGACTCCCAAATCATTTCTCCAACACATGTATCAACTGTGTTTTTGCAAATTATTGCACAGACAATCAGGACCTACTCATCTTTGTCATTCTCACATAGAAAACAAAGTCATGTACAACAACAGGGGTCTACGTAACACACAGGATATACCCACAGACAATCACAGGGAGCATGCCAACACCTTCCATATGATGGACACCTGCTATATCCACATACAAATCCACGAATCATGCTGAGTAGCAACCTCAAGATCAACTGATCAAATGACCAACATCACAATCAACACTTGAGACATGAGTCACCTTACATCATTGGAGTAGAGTTACAGTGACATAAACCACATCTACAGTAACCATGATTGACACATACACCTAGAGTCTAGCAATTTGACTGACAACATATACCATTCCACCAACATCTAACTGTCAACTACAACACCAGCAGCAATGTGTAGTCATGGTTAAAAGAGCTTATCCATACTAAACTACTTGAAAACATATCCAGAATAGCAAAAGTAAATATGCCAAATCTATATCTTAAATCTTGCAAATGACAGGAAGCACCAATGTACACAAGAACTTGCCAAAATACAGTGGAAGCTGTACCTATATAGGAGATGTCCTGCCCTATGTAGGATGGGCAAAATAAATTGGCTGCGTGAATAGCAGGCTAGCCACTTATCTTCTCAATACCACCTACATGGTACAGCTAGTATGAACTAGCATGTCTATGATAGGTCTTGCTCTAGGATGTATAATTACCACCATGCTTTATATCATGTAGGAGGTCCACCCTGATCAAAGATCACATTTGCCAAAGTAGTCCACACTGGGGACACCTCCTCACACATCTTAGTAAGTGTAGAAAGCATGCCATGTGAACTATCTGAATGAGATAACACCCTCACATGAAAGTGACATCTATTTCACACCTCAGGAATATTTGGCCTGTTTCTTACCTTTGAGACCCTGTGTGGCACATAGTGCTAGACCTATTGGAATAGAAATGGACTGATACCCAAGAGCTGGACAACTTACCAACAGGATATCTGGACTATGAATCAGTTGGTGGGAATGATGACACAGTAGGTTACACATATGCATGGGAATGTAGAGGTACACACATGACACACTCACATGTGCATCACCACATGCTGTCATACAATAGGCTTAACATAGGTGAGTTATATTTTCCTATGCACAGTACCATGTCCACACCTGTTTCTCAATGGTACCTACTATACTTCTATGTGTTCCTACGAGACCCTTTACCTTTGGCACTTAATACATTGTTACAGTTAAGATACTTACACATCAGACACTGAACTGGAAGAGGTATTTAAATGTCTGTAGTCAGTACTTACCCCCTTGTGGCTGCTATGCTACCCTCAAATGCCCATCTACCTCAGGGTAGGCCACTGCCAAAATGAAGGCCATTAGGGGACTTAAGGTCTGACAGGCACCTCTCCCTCGTTGGGAGGACATCCCCAGCTGGGCCTCCACAGTCTTCCAGGCCCAACATCTCAGTTCTTCCCACCCCTTCCTACAGTTGGTGCCCTGCCAGCTGTGTAGCCCTACAGTCTGCAATTGATTGGTAATGGCACACCAGATTCCCTTTTTTGACGGGCATTGACTTGCATGGTTGACACAGACAGAAGGAGAAAGTCCACGTGTACCATACCAAAACAAGTGGCCAAAATACTTTAGTCAGCAAATAGGCAAACATTTGCATCCTCTAAGTTCAAACATGTTCACAATTTAGCATCTACAGACAGCCCATGTGTGAAGTGGAGGATCCCATATAACATACATGATCACTACCTTAAATTGACTACACATATATGACCAGCAAACATGATTGTCCATAACATGGAGTGTCTACAGAAACATTTCTCACTGCATGAGACATGAGTTGTGAAACCTTTACTAATTCACATTTCATGTACACCATCATACACTCTAACTTTCACACAGTGCTATACAATTGGACCCACCTGTTCCTCTGGTACATCATATAGCAGTTCATACAGGGGTAGGACCTCCTCAACAAGCTTGTCCAGGTCTTCTGGGGTGAAGGCTGGGGCCCTATCACCTGCAGGACATGGCATGATAGCGTGCAGAGGTAGTACACAGTGGCTCAGGTTGTGGAGGTCTTGCTGGAAGCAGTGTCAGGAGTCAAGTGAGCAATACTGCAGAAGATGGTGGTCGCAGCTGCCACGTTCAGGACCGTCACCGCCGGCGGACATCACCATTGGCCCAAGTCCGCCAAAGGCAGCAACGTATTCCAATGTCAATTTCCACTGTGGTTGGAACTGCCTTCCGCCATGATGACATCCACCGGAGGATGGAGGTCACTGCCACATGTACCGTATGTTTCACATGTACACTAAGTTGGACTATCAAACATTGACAGTCAAAGATAAGTATGCATGTATAGTACATTAGAGGATTCAGAGAATGTGAAGCAAGGGAAGAGTCATAAGATGCCTAGCAAGATGCTGTACTTCAGATGTCATATGTTGTCTCTGACATCGACAGCAGATATGTCTGACTTGTATATGAACATATTGATTATGTGTACATTGTAAGGGTCACCTACAATCTATTTGTTTTTCCACATAGTTACTCTTGCATGAGGAGAGGTAGACTACCTCCCATGTTCCGGCCACTGGCAGACCTGCACACCAGGGAGGAACAAATTATTATACAGATCTATTGCTGACAATCATGGACCTTTGTGATCAGTTGGAGCCATATCGGAAGCCTACCATTTGCAGTCCCAATAGCATACCTCCCATCATTCAAGTCATATCAGTGCTTCACTTCCTGGCCGCTGGATCCTTTCAGAATACAGTGGCCCTAACTACAGGGATGTCTCAGCCCATGTTCCGTCTAGTTTTGAAGGATGTACTATGTGCATTGTTGAAACACCTGGACAGCTACACCAGGTTTCCCCAACATAAGGATTTGGCCTATGTGAAGGCAGAGTTTTATGAAATGGGACACATTACACATATGGTTGGAGCCATAGATGGCACCCATGTTGCCTTGGTTCCCCCCCAGTGCCAACAAACAAGTATATAGGAACAGGAAATACTACTACTCCATCAACGTTCAAGTGGTGTGCTTGGCAGATCAGTACATTTCACAAGTCTGTGCAAAGTATCCAGGATCAGTCCATGATTCCTTCATCATGTGCAACAGTAATATCCGACTGCTGATGACACAGCTCCACACAGAGAGGGTCTGTCTGGTTGGTAAGTCACAATTGACACGTGTGTTTGTTAAGTTTCTTTCTTGCTATCACAAATGTGCTGTCATAGATATATGTTTGTGTTGTTATACCTATCCCTTACAATGGGCTCAGGCTATCAAAGCCATCCTTGGTTGTTGATGCCAGTGAGGTACCCAACAATGCCAGGGGATGTCCACTAGAATGAGGCCCATGGAACGACAAGGCATGTAGTTGAGCAGATTTTAGGGTGGTCCTGAATGCAAGATGTTGCTCCCTGGAGGGGCCCTTCTCTACTCACCGAACAAGGAATGTCAAATAATTGTTGCCTGCTGCATGCTCCAAAACCTTGCCCTGAGACGTCAGGTGGATGGAAATGCAGATTTGCCAAGTGGTGATGAGCCAGATAAAGATGAAGCTGGAGGCTCCAGGGCATATCTCATCAATCAGTATATCAACTGACTCAAGGTATGTGATGTCTTCTTGATGGTGAGATTACATTTTGTAACCTATAATTGATGGCTGACATGTGACCACCTAACTAGCATCATCCATGAGGTCTTAGGTAGTTCCAGTGCCAATGAGTCTGTTGTGCATGCAGTTTATAATTTGGTATTGTGTACAGAACAAAATGGTATACCTTGCCCTGATTTCTTACTGCTCATGCAAAGTGACACTTGTGAAAATGACTTGTCAGAATTGATGTATGTTTACAACTTTGTCCTATCCCTCAGCTCTGTCAATCACAGATTTGCTGAGTTTTTGTCAGGCTCTTCATCATTGGCAAGTCACAGACAGAGGCAGATGGGAATTAAAGGCAGCTCTGAGAAGTGGACAAGGATGAAACCAGGCACTAATTGGCATGAGAATTGGAGTGTATCTAATATGACTGACTGTCAGGACACTGGGGTGGAAGTGTGTTTTAAC
This sequence comes from Pleurodeles waltl, assembly GCF_031143425.1. Classification (NCBI taxonomy): domain Eukaryota; kingdom Metazoa; phylum Chordata; class Amphibia; order Caudata; family Salamandridae; genus Pleurodeles; species Pleurodeles waltl. Next base: position 462,916,081 of record NC_090444.1, read on the forward strand.
ACCAAGAAGACCTGCTTGGTATTGGAGGTGTGAAATGGTGTCATGTGTGTCCATATGTGCATGACACATGTGAAAATGTTGACCCAGAGCCTATATCATCATAATGGTTTCTATTGTATGTGACATACCTGTAACATGGCTGTCAGTGTGTTCCTACTATGCAGACCAATGTCCATGTCTCTGTGGACTGACACAGGTGAGTGGCAAGCCTACAGTTACATGAGCAATGTAAGTGTAAGGTCCTTGGACTGGGGGCATCAGTACTGATCTTGGTCTGTATATTGAGGTATGATTATTCGGAAGCTAAGGTAAGAGTATGTGATTAGGCTTTACATGTTGTTACAAAGGACCAATCTGTATGCCTCCTGGCCTGTAGAAAGACTGGCATGCCCCTAACTTCTCTAACCCATGGCTTAGTAGTGTATGACACCTAGGCTGACAATCATAAGTCACTACCAGTACTATTCTATCTGCTGTTTGCAAATCTAGGACTAAATGTCTGAAGATGCAGAATACAGCTGTATTTGTTTCTGTCTATGTTACAATCTCAATGTAATGAGTCTCCTGGTGATAGAGTACATATGTGTTGTTCACAACAAAGCTTGTATAGTGCAGAGGGACATATTGATACCATAGTTGGCATAGATGACAGTTGTACATGGTGGATGAATAACTGTGTTATAGTGTTATTTATTTGGGAGTGCAAAACAATGTGTGAATAGTAACCAAAAAAGTTAACAGTGAAGGGTTCTGTCGTGGCTGAAATCATCGGGGTAGCTGCTACACTGTTAGGTGACACAAGTCCAGTGTCCTTGCAACACAGGAAAATGGAGTTAGGTTTCAGAACAATCAACAGGGTATATATGTGGCTCACAAGGGGAACCAGCCAGGGGAGGTTTACTTCCAGGCAATGGGTTTGATCTTGGTATCTGCTCCTCCTGGATGTCTGATTGGACATCCATGTTTGCATGTCTGCTGTAGAGGTTGGGGGGTCTGAGGCATGTCCTTCCCCTGGCAGGGCATCCATTCCACTAGCAACCGCAGATATTGAAGGGTCTGAAGATTCATTACTAGTGAAAGAGCCTGATGTTGTGTGGCAGACCTACTCAGGGTAGTATTAAGGTCCCTCAACACCCCAGCAATGGAAGGCAGGATGATATTTTGGGCCATATTTATACTTTTTGATGCACAACTGCGCCAACGCAGTTGTGATCATATTCCTATGCATCAAAAACATGTCTCCAAAATCAGCCGGGAATGCACTTAGGTGGTTCTTTTACTAAGCTCTCCATCTTCCACGGAAAATGGGGGAAAGATGTTGAATATCACTAATGTCTATTATGCTGGGGCCAAACAGGCGGCTCTTCTAGGCACGTTTACATACTTGTAGTTTCAAAAAGTTTTGAAAACGATCTTTGGTCTCTGCAGCAAATGACAAGTAAGAACCCACTCATCACAGACACTACATGAGATATTGCTCTAGAAAAAAGGAAAGATGCAAACACCTCCATCAAAGATTACAGGTAACTATCACTGTCAAACTTTAGAGAAAACACAGTTGCTTTTCTTTGGCCATGCACATGAAGTTTTGATAATTTGAAGCGGGACAAACGGGTGGAACTTCTATGCGAGTTTCGATATTTGTAGTTTTTTAAAGTTAAGAACACGATCTCTGGTCTCAGCAGCAGATGACAAGAAAGAACCCATTCTTAATATACACTACATGAGATATTGCACTCGAAAAAGGAAAGCATGCAAAGACACTTGCTTTGCCTTCCCATACACACAATGTTTTCCTGGTTAGAAGACCACAGGGGAAGCCTCAGGGCCCCCCGGTCCCAGCTGTCTCCTCACATCCTGGGTACTTCGGTAGCTAGCAAGAGCCGACCCTGGGGGGCTGGCAGTCCCCAGGGCCTGTATGGCACCAGGAGGGGGGAAGTGTGGCCCCTCCTTCTTATTTTCTATTTGGCCTCAGGGAGGTGGTGGTCCCCTGGGCAGGGGGCCTGAGTGGACCCCCTTGTTAATTAGTATTGTTGCCCCGGGGAGGTGTCAGCCCCAGGGCTCTGGGGAGTCCACATGGCCCTCCCAACAACTTTTTTAATTTTAGCCCTGGGGAAGTGGTGGTCCCTGGGGCCAGCGGGGCCTGCACAGCCCTCTGCATATTTCATTAACATAGACCCAGGGAGGTGGTGCTCCCTGGGGCCTGGGAGTTCTGCGGGGCCACCCCTATTCCTTTTTTGTTTTTTGCTCCAGGGAGATGGTGGTCCACAGGGCTTGGGGGTCCATATAGTCCCCTGCATATTTTCTTAGTGATGGCCTGGGGAGGTGGTGATTCCTAGTGCCTGGGGTTGTCTGCAGGGCCCTCTATACATTTTTTGTTTTTTCCCCTATGAAGGTGGTGGTCCCCAGGCCAAGTGGGGTCCATGCGCCCCCGCACATTATGTAAACATAGCCATGGGGAGGTGGTGGTCCCTGGGGCTTTTAAAAGCCCTAGTAAGGGAGCTCCATGGACCTCCCTCCTTTATTATAATAGCAACTGTGTCCCCGGGACCAGGCCCGCCCAGGGGCAATATTAAAAGCAAGCGCACAGCGAAATTTGTAAATGTTTGCAGATTTTGCCATTAATTTTTTTTAATGCTTTTTTTGCCCTGACAGAGTCCCAGGGGGAAAAATTTAGTTTTCTTTTAATATTTCAAAATCTGCTGAATGGATTTACACAAAAGAACAAAAAACACTATTTCTGGAACAACAGCTACCTTCCTACCAAGTTTAGTGTAATTCCGTCCAGCAGTTCAGGCTGTAGTCATGTTAAAAATTCCTATGGGAATTGAAATGGGAAAAAGGCACTTTTTTTGATCCCCCCCACTTTCTTTGCCCCACTTGATGAATCATCCCAAAACTTTCCATGTACATACTTTCCATTAGGCTTCCTTTTTATTAGAAAATGTAATGAAGATTTGGCAAACAGTGCCAAAGATACAGCCAAGTCAAAAAATACTTTTTCAATGGAAACTAGGGCCCAGATGTACGAAGCATTTTTCAAGTCGCGACTCTTAAAATGCCTTTTGGGATGTACAAAGCCCAAGTTGTGATTCTGTAACTTGTTACCGAATCGCAGTTTGGGTTTTGCGATTCGGTATTAGGAAGGGGCATGTCAAGGCCGTCCCTTCCTAACACCAAATCCAAATGGTATGTTTGATTGTTTTGTGACTGCGAATGCGGTTGCAAAACAATCGTAGTTTGCACCAGTTTCAAACTGGTGCTAACCCATTCACAAACGGGAAGGGGTCCCCATGGAATCCCTTCACCTTTCTGAATCGCAGAAAAAATGAAAAGAAAACTTTTCATCTTTGATTTTGAAATGCATCTCCTTTTCCTTTAAGGAAAACAGGCTGCATTAAAAAAAAAATGCATTATTTAAAAGCAGTCACAGACATGGTGGTCTGCTGTCTCCAGCAGGCCACCATCCCTGTGACGGCGGCCATTCCCAATGGGGTCGCAAATTGCGACCTACCTCATGAGTATTCATGAGGTAGGTCATTTGCGACCCCATTGGGAATCGCAAACAGTGTAAAGTACACTGTTGTACATACGGTTTTGCGACTCGCAGTTTGCGAGTCGCAAAACCGGATCTTTGTACATGTGGCCCTAGGTCCTAACTATAACTACCTACTAGCACCCAAAGGTAACTATAACTCGCACCCCTTCCATGCACAGTATTCTCATCAATAATTATACAGCAAATGTTACAGTGATATTATCAATAATGTCATAGAAGATGTCATGAGTGATGTCATATCTGGTCTAATCAGTAGTGCATGGCAAGGGCACGAGTTATAAATATTTGAGGGTACAATTTATATTTCCTTGAAATAACTCTAAATATAACTGCTGCGTTACTATGGTTTTGTGAGTGTAAATTCAGAACCTAACTATAAAAGGGCCATTTGCTTTACCTTAGCAAAGTGCAAAACATTTCAATAATTTGTATTTAACAGAAGTAGATCTTCAACTATGGCAACTGCTTTCTTTTATTTGTAGGTGCATCCTGTTTAGGTTTAATTCCTGTCAAATTAAATTTAGTGCCAGAATGCATTATAACCTGCTTAATTATCTAAGACTAGGCCGCGGTTTTGTGACAAATATCTACCCAGCTGGAGTACTTTGTACTGGGTAATTACTAACTGCTACCTCGTTGGGTAAAAGAACAGTGCATATTCTACACTATAACTGTGTAAAGGATGCCAAGATAATGTCTCCAGTGACCTTGTGGGTCTGTAATTTTGGTAATGTGATAGTTTCTTGTACTGCTACATAAAGATATCTGCGCTTACATAAGTCCAGGTGTGGCAAAGACAAAAAGACTACAAATACTTGAATCTCCACTAAACAATAGCACTTCCTTTTAATTTTATGTAGTAAGTGTCTCTTTATTTGGTAGAGATGTGCTAATTTTCTTCCGTATCTGGGACTGCGGGGAGCCTTAATGCCTCCATGCTCCCTGCCGGCCACCCGCCTCCTGCAGGAGCAGGTATTGCTTCCCCACACAGGGAGCTGAAAAAAATGCACCTCCCTGCTTGCACGAGAAATCATTTCATCTGTTTTCCTGCCCATTTGACAGCAGGCATTAAAGAAAGCTGAAATGTTTGCTCCCAGTGAGCGGGACAGTTTTCTTCCTCAATCCCACTGTGAGCAGACTTACAGTTTGAGGTCACTTTGCAGGAATTGTCAAAGCTCCTCCCAAGTGACAGCAAACTGCTATTTCACGGGGGTGGGGTGATAGGGAGCCCCACGGCCATTAATGGCTCACGGAGGGGAACTGTGCAGCCCCTGCCTATACTTTGCAATGGCCCCAGGGAGGTGGTGGTTCCCGAGGGAGACCACGCGGACCCCTCCCACTTCTATTTTAAGTTTTTCAGGTCCCGGGAATGTGGTGGTCCCTGGGCTTCACTATATATATATTTCCATACACAAGTTTCCTTGTAGTCATCTTGAGGGATCCCAACAATGCACAACCACTCAAAATCCTTGCCCCTTTACTGCTGAGAATGGGAATACAGTACTCCTTGTACACTTTTCAAACGTCTTCATTTGGACAGCACCACCACCATAAACTAGTACTTTGGAAATGCTATTGCCAATATTACCACTCTAGTCAGTTACTGTCATCCTAGCACATATATTCATAAGAAAAAAGAGTATATGATCACATACGTGTGACAATGATCCATTTCATTTTATGTGAATTAATGTCCAGTAGAGCCCTAATGAGCCATGACATGTGAAAATCATGTTTTTTTTACATAGAATACATTCATAATTCCTCCATTGACAAGCTAAAACATTGAACATATTGCCCTGCATTTCTTATTGACCTAAAATACTGCCCTAGTGGGCCCGTGCATATCAGTCATCATGATATAATGTGTCTAGAACGTAGTCTCATAGGTCCATGTATTGCAATGTAAACAAGCCCCAATGTCATATAGACAGTGTCTTTTTAGTTCTTTAGAGTGAAGGATAGCAAATGATCATATTAGCGTGATATGGAGCCCAAGTGGGTTGGTACACCATATTCATTGAAATTTCATATTTTCCAGAACTAAATCCCAAAGGTTCATATTTTATAAAAACACAATCTTAATAAACTCAGGCATTCTCCAGTAAAAACCAACATTTCAAAAATTCAATCACACCAATCTCCTAGACGAAGGCCACCCAATTCATGTTGCTGGATTGCCCACAAAATGAGAAAGGTTAGATGGCTTCCACTCTTTCACCGCGTGCAAAAAAATAATAGTACAACCTGTTAAAAACAAATTGCATGGTCTGTCAAAGACCCAAAAAAATCTGATTGCTTAGAAGTGAAGAGTGAAAGGAGGAACAAATATGGGGATATTGAGGCAGGGAAGGGGTGTTTTAGGGCTGTTTAAGGGAAAGGAAAAAGATTGGGAAAGCAGGTAAAAGAAATGGAGAATGACAAATGAAAAGGAAAGAGGAAAAAGAAAGAGGGGAAAACCACTGGGCGTATGAAGAGTTTGGAAAAGGATGGAAAACATCACTATTGCTTATTTCTCTTTCCATTCCCCAGGTGGACATTCATCTGTTCTTGACTTCAAAAGTCTAAGTTGCAATTTCCTAGTGCCTCACAGTTTGTTGAGAGGAATCTTCTTAATGGCAAAAAAAAGTGTAGGAGTTTTTTGTTTTTGTAGTGCACCTCCTGGATGTGTCTCACTACCAATTAGTGTCTATCATTTTAGTCGATTGCTCCTATAGAATGTGTCATGATGCTTATGTATTGTTTCTCATGTGGACAAACTACAACGTGTGTAAAGTCAGAGCCACATATTAAGAATTGATTTGTTGATCTATTCTCAATTTTAGGTGGGATAGTGTTTTCTGTGTTGTTTTTACTCTTCTTACAAGCTTTACATATGCTACATTGCTAAAAAAGACTTTCAAATGTGTTGTGTTGTAGTTAGAGTGGTGTGTACATCTACTCATGACTAATATATCTCTGAGTGATTTACTGGGTCTGTATGTCACTTTCGGGCTTTTGCCTACAGTGCTGCCCACAATGGTATTATTCTATAGCATCCCACAATGTTTCCTAAGAATTGTAGTGACATTATTTGCCATAAGATCACATGTTCGATATGTTCCATGTGTTTTTATACTGTGAGTGAGGTTCAGATCTTTTCCTATACAACACACAAAAGGATGCACTTGGTTTAAGAGAGCAAGTCACATTGGATGGCTCACAAATGGAGTTTCTCTTGATTGGGTCAAGGTCCTTGATTGGGACTAGAACCCCCACTCACTTTTAGGTGGCATAATTCATCACAGGTTTCTTCTTCACATCACTTACTGAAAGGTTTGTGGTGTGGACTACAACTCCCTTGGCTGGGGAGAAGCACTTGAACATCTTTTCAGAGTGAAGCCTGTGTAAGAGCTATGCCATGGTGTGAGTAAATGTGGCAGAGTCTGTAGTTGAGAAGTGCAGAAGTTAAAAATACCTCTTTGTTGACCAAGTCAGAACTTTATTATATTTCCCCAAGGGGTAGACATAAATGTTATAGTGGATTCCATCTTCAATTCAATGATGGTGATGGGGTCAACAGTTTATAAACCCTACAATGAAGTATGTGCCTTTCTTTAAGACTAATTTATGCAATCACTTTGTGGGGAAAAGTGTACAAAAAAGAGTCTAAACGTCATTACAACCAGTGTGCCACATCAAATGTGGCTTGTTTCACCATTGTTGTGACTATTAAAAGAATAACAATCAAGAAGCAGACATGAAAGCATTTTTCAATGTAGCATATATGTCAAATTTACATGCGTTTGTACAGCACAGAATCAAGTGTGGGTGCCAATCATGCTTATAGCTTTCGCTGCAGACATAAAAGTAAATATAAGTGAGTAAACCAATGTTTTTCAGGGATATACCATGGTATATCCTTGAGCTTACCCACAACTGTCGGGCTTAGGCCTTTAATCATACTTTTTCAGGCAGACCAAAAGACAGGGCTGTGAGTTACACAGGTTACTAAAGTAGGGTAGCATTTGAGACTAAGAAGGCAGGCACAGGAAACCTGCTACCAAGAACTCCTAGGTTATAATAATCAAAAAGTATGGAATTAATCTCACACCTGGACCATCATGTTGCAGGGGGGTGCAATGGTGTATCATGATTGGTGAGGTTCATTAAACGAATGGTGTTAAGCCCCACCCTGAGTAAAACAGATACTCATTATTCTTTGGGCGGATGTTTAGTCTTGAATCAGACCAAGTAGGGGAAAGCCAGGTATATTGCTAACAGTTAAAATGTTCTCTCAATTGCCCAAATACTGGGTCATGATAGAGGGAAACACATGGCATGTCAAGCCTACACAGAGGAACAATGTACATGGGCAGAATCATTTGCCATAGAACTGTGGCAACAATGGAATGTTACCCAATCACTAGAGCGAGCGGGGGTGAGGCTGTTGTTTTGAGGTAGCTGGCTGGACAATGAGGCAATGCATCTGTAGGCAGCATCCCCTATTGAAGTAGAGTGGGCTTGAGGAATGCAGCCCTGCAAAGTTTCCCAGGTCTATGTGTGATGTGCTGCTCCATTCTAGGTTTTTTCTTTGAAATCTAGGAATTGTAGCTGTGTTTATTTAATTATAAATCAGGACTACAAGTCCCAAAATTCCAAGAAAAAAGCTGGACTAGAGCAGCACATCACGCATGGACCTGGGAAACTTGGTAGCTATGAGAATGATGTCTGTCTTGCCCCTACACTAGGATTATGTGAATTGTAGTCCCAATATTGATGCAGTGAACAGGGCATCAGTTTTCAAGTTTACTCTAAATGTGATAGAGTTGGTGCTAAAATTAGCAGGCTTATACATGGAGTGTACGGCCATGTGATGCTCGGTTTGGTGATGTGGAATTCCAGGGGGCAAATAAACATCAAACAGGAGAGTCTATTAACAGGGTGTGTTTTTCAAGAGTCTGAAGTAGCTAAGAAATTTAGGCTAAATGGGAATGTCTTATGAGAAGATCCCGGCCTGTATAACATCATCCGGGTATGGACACTACCGCATGTGCATGGCAGTTTGTCTTAAACACAAGTCACATATGACATAATAGTGTGCTATTTTTATGGGAATCATCTTGAAGGGTAGTCATGCTGTGGTATGAGGCTAAGTCATCATTGGTCATGTTAAACTTGTCCATGGAATGTTGTCATTAAGGCCTGAGATATGGGTTTTAAACTCAAACATAGTTCCTTCTGAAAGAGAAAGTTGTACAGATCACATTCATGGATAGGATGTCATGGTTTAGTAATAACCATCTAGCATATATCGTTGTCACTGTGGCTGTGTTCTGAAAAGTATATAGTCATTGTTAATTGTATCAGAGACATGATATTATGCTGCAGATTTCCATTACTCTAGGCTGGATCTTACGTGTGGTCATGCTCACTTAGCATAAGCCACATGGGCATATGATCAAGTAAATTTCACTGCTCCTTTTGCACTTGTTGTGGTGTCTATGCTTCCAAGCATGGTTGAGACACAAATTAATCTCAGTGTCATGTTTGGTGAAGTGTCACACAGGGAAAATGACCCCTGACTCTGGAGAGGGACCATAATATCTCCTGGTTTTTAGTTTTGTTATCTCTTGTTCTGGTGTGTACCAATGTATCCTCCCTTATCATACTCCATTTGAATGCAAACACTGGTCTGGCTAAATTCATGGATCCTGTGTTGGGAATATCCCAGTTTTTGTACATTGATTTTGTCTGGTACCATGTGAGAATACAGATATATTGTCTTGCATGATTTAGAACAGAACCTCTCTGGCTCCCAGAGGGCTCCGTATCAGTGTGTTAAATAATCACTGGAACAGAATGTATGAAAGTTTGATTTAGAATGTTGGAGTTCACAGGCACATTCAGAGGAATAAAGATGTGTGACTTACAGCTCTGTGTGTGGCCTAGGTATTCAGCAGGTGCCAAGCTAGGAAAGATGCTACAACTGGCAGTGAGATAGTTGATAAGTAACCCGAAGAAGCCAGTGCTCTCCTGGAGATTTTGCTTAGGCCCCAGCAAACTGCTCTTGCATACCACGTGTGCCTTCATCGAAGTGCCGAGTAGACGGTAGGAATATGTGGACTTAAAGTATAACCCCTGCTGATCTAATGGAAAGAGAGCTTCATGGAAAAGTCCATGCATCATTGGTCAAGAAACTACCACCAAGATCTTACAAAAAGGTACGGGGCAGCCAGGCAAAATAAAGTAATACAATACACGCAGCATTAAAGGTGAAGGCAGATTCTACCAAGTTTACAAAGCACAGTTAAAGAACAATTATCAAATACCAAATAGTGCTGGCTGACAGAAGAAGTAAAAATGAAGCATACTGTTAGTACTCTTACCTGAGTCTTGATAAGTGAAGCATTACGATCTCAGCACCAGCTGGGGAGACCCAAGAAGTAACACTGGGGTTGTACTTACTACGTTGTCCAATACCTGAAGTGGCAAACCATCAAAGTTGCCAGTTGGTGGCTCAGAACTCCAATTCCAGAGGTCTCAATGAGTGACGGGCTTCAATGGACACCAATAAGATGGTCAAAACTCCAAAGACTGCCTTAGAAGACTCAGAGGCTAAAATATCATAAGGTCTCAGTGATGATGCAGATTCCCAGGGACAGTCAACAACGTCCCATGAACAGTTACAATGCTGCCACTTTCCTTAAACCACCACCACAATTTGACACTGCCAAAAGGCAACATATTGGTGGTAGATGGACTGCATGGATATAAATATTTAAAGATTTAATGGAAGATCTTGAAGAGACTGATGACAGAAAGATTATTAAATATGTCCAGTACCAAACGTCGGCTATGAATGAAATGTTGTCAGTTAAGAACATCAACGTTGGCTAAATAGTAGATACATTTTTGGAAAGGCTCAACACTCTCATCAGACACTGTAAGTTCAATTAATTTAATGATGAAGACGCCATGAGACTTAGAATGATTGATGGATGGGTGCATTGTTCATTCAGATGACAAATGCTGAGAGAAATCATCGGTCTAGAGAATGGGTTGAGGGCTGCCAGAGCTGAGGAACATGCTGAGAGTCAGAGGTGCCCAGAGCGGGTCAGTCATGAGTGTGAAAAGTATTTCGGAACAAAAGACTGAAGGACTCAAAGTGATATCTACAAACAAAAATAATTTGTGTTTTCGGTGTGGGATTGCCTTTCCACATGAAGGAAAGTATCCCACCTTTGGTCAGTTATGCAAAGGCTGTGGTAAAGAGAACCAGCTAGTGACAATGTGAAGAGTGAAGGAAAAAGAAAGTGCATCAGGACGCAAAGACAAAATGGCTGCCGGGATTTTCCAGAAGCAAAGTTTGACACACATGGCCAAGCAGCAACATCAGCTGAGGCAAATAGATAATAAACAAAGTCAGTCATCATCTAAATCATTGTCAAATAGTTCTTCAGCCTCAATAATAAGTGAAACGGAAGGAAGTGACTGTACCAAGTCAATGCTTACCTCAGAAATATGTACTCATGTCAGACAGTGAGGAGAAGAGTCAGTAAAAGAAAAGTTGACTTGGAAATAACAAAATCGTGCAAGCATTGTCCAAGGATTACATTGAAAATAAATGTCTGTTCAATACCTTTCATTATCAATAGTGGTGCTTCGATAACACCTGAATTAAAATACAATGAACTGTCTACGTTACCGCAGCTTACACAGTCAAAGACCAAAGTGTATCCTAAGGCTACATCTATAACAATGAAAAGTAAAGGTTTGTTTATGGCGAGAGTGAAACAAAAGAAAATAAAGGTACAAGCAACGATCCATGAGCTTCAGGACGCAGCAGCAAGTGCCAAATTGCTCAGTTTCAACACAGTTGCTAATATGGGACTGATTTCATGGTTAATTTTGCATTGATCCAGAGCCCTAAACTCCTAATCACTGGGGCCGGCTTGGGAGGTTCTCCTAGATGTTTGGGCCATCCTAGTTGGCACCATCCTAGTTTGTTATTCCCAAATACCAGGACTTCAGTTTTATCAGCATTGAGTTTGAGACAGCTCCTTGACATCCGTTCTGTGACCTCACTGAGGCAGGAATTCAGCTGGTAGGAAATACAGCTAGTCTCTGGGGTGAGTGACATAATAACTTCAGTGTCATCAGCATATGACACTAAGCCTATGCCATGGGACTGTACAATCCCTTCTAACGAGTGAACATATGAATTAAATAATGTAAAGCTCAAGGATGAGCCCTGAGGTACCCCATGATGTAGTGGGTAAATTGAGGAGAGACAGGATCCTTCACACACCTGGAAGCTTCTGTCCCATTAAAAAGATTTCAGCCACCTAAATGCATCACCTGAAATTCCTACTTCCTCTATTCTCTAAAGAAGGAGTGGATGCGACACCGGGTCAAAGGCAGCGCTAAGATCTAGCATTATCATGGCAGCTGAATCTCCTCGATCTAATATTGCGCATGTTTCCTCTGTTGCCACTAGTAATGGTGTCTCTGTGCTACTACCTGCTTAAAAGCCAGTCTGAGTGAGGTGCTGAATGCCCTTGCCTTCTATGAAGAAAGAGAGATGTTTATTTACATACTTTTGTAAGAACTTGCTTATGAATGGGAGCAAGGAGGTGGGTCTATATCTCTCTACCACAGGAGGGTTAGCTTCAGACGTCTTTAATAGTGGCTTTATTATCACATGTTTCCAAGCTTGAGGAATACTGCAGGTTAACAATGAGTGATTGAGAATTTCCATAAACATAGTTAACAGGGTCTTCCAGCCTCTCACTAGAGCATCGGGGGCAGGATCCAGCAGGGATTCTGATTTAATAGATTTTATTATATATTCTGCCTCCTTGAGAGTCATCAATGGAAACTCAGATAGGGCTGGGCCCTGTCACTTCTTTACTGAGGCTATACTATTCTGTGGGGCTGACAACGCTGAGAGAGGAAGCTGGCTTAATATTTTATTGACTTTATTAATAACAAGCATTTGCAATGCAATGGGTCCCACGTTTGCTTGAGTTAGAGCTATTAGCATTTTAAACTCATAACTGGACTTTTCTTGCCACATAAACTGATGATGAAAGTAAAACAGTTTCACATAAGCGAGACGATGGTCGCCAGGAGCGTAAAAGTGACACAGAAAAGGAAACAGACGTTCGCTCACAGTTAAAAGTATCGGCAAAAGTGCAGTTATCCATGTAACTGGCAAAAGTAGAACTATCCATGTAACCAGCAAAAGCAGAATTATCCATGTAACAGGGTCAATGTCATGCAAAGTGCTTGACTACTGCCCAGCGCGATTGCGCTGTGCCGGAAATAAAAGGAAGTAGTGCACAAGCCATTCGGAAAACAGGGAGCCTCATATGTTTTCAGTAGTTTACCGGTGCTCTCGAAGAGGGCTAAACACCGGAAAAGGCATGACGTGTGCATGCCTTTCATTAATAAAATCAAGTGAATTTTAAAAGGCAAGCTCACAAACAAAACAAACTGATGGGGGTGGTTAAAAGGCTACAGAGAGATTACAACATGGGCCAGAGCGCTTGCGCGCGCTCAACCCTAAAAACGGGAGGCAAGCCAATCACATTGTTCCACTAATGGCTGGGGGATGCATCACATTTTTGATTATTTTAAATAGTTCCCTGGAGGCATTTGGGGCATTTCCTATTTTCACCTCAAAGTAAGCAATTCTAGCTTCTTTTATCACTCTCTCATAATTTTTCAAAGCTGTTTGATAACTAGTTTTACTTCTGCCATTATAGTCTTTCCTCCACACTCTTTCTCTTTTTTATCTTCCTTCTTTAGTGATGTCAATCTGCTGTGTACCAGGGAGCTCTGTCATTTGTCAGATTAGGTATGATAGTTTTACAGGGAACTTTCTTTGGTTCTCTTGACAATAGACATCATTTAATGGTGATCTTGAATGACTATTTACATTTTCCCTTGATCGAAGAACTCTCATTCATGACACATGTGGGAGTAATCGAAAAACTTGATGCATCTTTGCAACCTGGGGTTTACCAGCCATTGTGAAGTCTGACAATGGTCTACCCTTCAACAGCAAGGAATCGAAAGAATTTCTGGAGCATCAGAACACAAAGCATCAAAAGATCACATTTTTTGGTCACAGGACAAAGGACTTGTTGAGCAGTTTAACAGTACGCTAAAGAAAGCAATGCAGTGTGCAACTCTTGAGAAGCTCAGTCTCAGTACTGAATTCTACTCTACAGCTTATTGTTCAACACTCCAGATGAAAGTCCTGTGACTTTGATGTTCAGGAGAGCAGTGGCAACCAAGATACCCCAATAGGCCAAGAAAGTAATAGTAATGAAAATCTTATTTGTATGAAGAACTTGGTTCAAAAACAGAAAATAAAAGTGAATGCAGCCAAGAGGTGACATGCGAAGGAGCTCTCATTCCAAAAAGGAGATTTGGTGATCACTTGACAGTTACAGAAAAGAAAGTCTGATGCTCCTTATGATGTTGAACCTTTTCAAGCAGTGTCTACCAAAGGACACATGGGGCCAGGTGTAGCACGCCGTTTGCATGGCGCAAACTGCGAAAAACGCAGTTTGACACATGCAAACGGCCTCACGCGATGCACATTCCCAGATTGCGAGTCAGTACCGACTCGCAATTTGGGAATGCGACTCGCAAATAGGAAGGGGTGTTCCCTTCCTATTTACGACTCGCACCGCAATTCAGAGTTGGTTTGTGACTGCGAATGAGGTCACAAACCAACTCGCAGTTACCACCAGTGTCACACTGGTGGTAACACATTCACAAAAGGGAAGGGGTCCCCATGGGACCCCTTCCCCTTTGTGAATGTCGATAAATATATTTCTTCAGAGCAGCCAGTGGTCCTATGGACCACTGCCTACTCCGAAAAAAACGAAACTAAATGGTTTCGGTTTATTTTTCATTTTGCAACTCGTTTTCCTTTAAGGAAAACGGGCTGCAAAATGAAAAAAAAAACTGCTTTATTTATAAAGCAGTCACAGACATGGAGGTCTGCTGACTACAGCAGGCCACCATCCCTGTGAGTGCAGGGACTCGCTATGGGGTCGCAAAATGCGATCCACCTCATGAATATTGATAAGGTGGGTCTTTGCGACCCCATAGCGAGTCTCACTGAATCGCAATTTGCGAGTCACAATTCATGGATTTCCTACATCTGGCCCATGGTGACTACCCAAAAACCTGGGAAGTCTCTTACCAGAGAATCGTCTCACTTCCGACCTGTGTTTCGTCGGTCTTCAACTCAAGATGGTGAAAGAAAGACTGATTCTGAAAACTCAGAGACTTTTTCTGGTTCCATACCATCATTGGCAATCTCAGACATTGAAGACGATCATTTACAACTTTAAGTAACCAGATCAGGTCTACAAATCAGAACGGCAAGAAGATTAGTTGAAGACATATAGTTGTACATGTTTCTCTATATATGTAGATATTTGCGTCTGTCTCATGATTTTCAAAACATTTGCAATTTTTCATTGAACAGAGGGAGAGATGTAGGCCTATATTTTTACTTTTTTAGCACCGTATTTGCATCATTTTGTGACGCAAAAGCGGTGCAAACTTACAAAATACAATTGTACAAATAAAAAATGACGCAAATGCAGTGCTATGAAAGTATAAATATGGGCCATAGTGTCTTGCATGATTTAGAACTGAACATTTTTTGCTCCCCGATGGCTTCATATCAGGGTGTGACGTAATCGCTAGAATAGAATGTATGAAAGCTTTGATTGGATTGTTGGAGTTCATGCACAGAAATAAAGCTGTGTGATTTACAGCTCTGTGTGTGGCCTATTTGTTCAGTGGGCACCAGGCTAGGGAAGACGCTCCAACTGCATCTTCTGTTTTTTAAGTTGCTTCCGCTCTGTGCTTATGGCTGTATGAAAGGTACCAATTGCATCATGTGGTGATGTAGGCATAAATTGAAATTTCAATCTAAAACTATTTGATATTCTTTTATTATAACATATGCCTAGGTCATCTAAGACATCATCAGTGAGGTGTCATCAAATTCTAATTCATTCAAAGTATCCAATGTAGATATCACTAATCAATAAGTCATTTTCAAGAATCAAGATGGGGTCTCCAGTTCTCAAATCATTGGATCCCTGTCTCATTTTAAATATACTGGAGTGGGGTTGTGTAGAGTGGACTAAAGTGTCATAGAGTAGAGTGGGGAGTTGTAGGCTATAGCAGCGTTGAGTGTAGTAGAGTGGAGTGGCATAGCATATAGTTGAGTAAAGTTTCATAAATTGGAGTACAGTGTTGTACAGCAGAGTGTAGTTGGGTGTCGTACAATATTGGAAAGTGATGTAGACTACAGTAGAGTAGAGTGGTATACAGTCTAATTGATTTTTGTAGAGTGGAGTGGTATACAGTAGTGTTATGGAGAGTGGTAGAGTGGATTTTTATACAGTGTTATAGAGTGCAATGGCATTGAGTGTCGTAGAGTGGAGTGGTGTACAATGAAGTAGTGGAGTAGATTAAATTACTGTGTCAGAGCAGAGTGGAGTAAAGTGTAGTGCATCGGCATACAAAGAGTTACGTAGAGTGTTGTGTAGTGAACTAGAGTATCGTAGAGTGGAGTAGATTCTTGTACAGTGGTATACAGTATAGAACAGTGTTTTACAGTGAAATGAAGGGGAATAGACAGTAATAAAGAGTCAGAGAGTGGCATACAGGGTAGAAAAGTGTTGAAGGGTGGAGTTGCATAGAGTACGGTAGTGTGTGAAACAGTAAAGCTGTGAAGAGCAGATTGTTGTATAGTAGTATACAGGGAGGTAAAGTCTTGAACAGTGGAGAAAATTGAGTAGAGTGGTGTAACATAGTTTAGAGTAAAGTACAATAGAGTGGATTGGTGTGTTGTAAAGTAGAGTAGCTTGGAGTGTACTGGTGGAGCGTAGGTAGTAAACTGTTATAAATTGTAGGGGTCGTTGTACAGTAGAGTGGAGTGCTGCATTATATAGATAAGTGTTGTATAGTCAAATAGCGTGTTATATATTGGAGTGTATGGGCATAAAGTGGAGAACAGAGCTGGAAAGTGGAGTGTACGTGGATAGAGTGGAGTATAATGTTGTATAGTGCCATGAAGTATGGTACACTTTTATTAAGTGGAGTTATATAGAGTGGAGGAGAGTGGAGTACAATGGAGTGGTATGGAGTGGAGTAGCATACACTGTAATGGCATAGAGTGGAATACCGTGTAATGGAGTGTAGAAGGGTGAAGTGGCATAGAGTGGAATAGCATAGAGTGGAGTGGTGTACAGTGAAGTGGTGCAGAACAGAGTAGGGTACAGTGGATTACCATAGAGTGGAGTGGCATACATTGAAGTGGCATAGAGTAGAGTCATACAGTAAAGGTGAGTGTTTAGTCGTACAATATTGGAAACTGTTGTAGAGTGGAATAGAGTGTTATACAATAGAGTGCACAGGCATAGAGTTGAGTACAAATTTGGATAGTGGAGAGTACGGGGATAGCATGGAGTACAGTCTAGCAGAGTGGCATAGAGTGTAATAGAGTTTTGAAGAGTGGAGTTATATAGAGTGGAGGAGAGTGGTGTTGAGTGGACTAGCATACAGTGAAGTGGTATAAAGTAAAATAGCATAGCATGGAGTAGCGTAGACTGGAGTAGAGTACAGAGGATTGGCATAAAGCATAATAGCGTATAGTGTAGCGGGGTACAGTGGAATAGCGTACAGTGAAGAGATTTAGACTGGAGTGGTTTATTGTCGGGTGGGGTAGAGTGTAATAGCATACACTGAAGTGGCATACAGTGGAGTGGAAGAGTGGAATAGCATACAAATGAGAACAAAGATTGAAGTTGTGCACAGTGTAATAGTGTAGAATGGAGTGGTGTACAGTCGAATAGCGTAGAGTGGAGTACAGTGGAGTAACATAGAGTAGAAGAGCATAGAGTGGGGTAGCATAGAATAGCGTAGAGTGAAGTGGCATACAGTGGAGTGGTGTGGATTGGAGTAGTGAACAGTGGAGTTGTTGTGCGGTTCCTATTATGATAATAAGACTGCATGTTTGAGGGCGGCAGCACCACTGAGTGTGGAAGATTGAGTCAACTCCACACCACTTTGGAAGCTGTCGGCCTAATTCCTGGCTAGCCCAAAGTGCCTCATCTGTCCTGGAAGGGAAGAGGTGAGTTGTGGCAACCTAAACTTCATACTCTGACTCCACAGGGAAGTTGTTGAAACAGATCATACCCCATTCACTCAGTTACTCAGTGATGCACATATGCCAAGGCAGGACATGAGACGTGAACTGGATTTCAATGCATTTACTAAAGCGTCAGCATGCTAGTATAAAAAGCATGAGCTGTGATAATTAGGCCGATGAAACATAATATCAATCACTCAATCAATGAGGAATTTGTAAAATGCAAAACTCACCCATGAGGGTTTCAAGGCGCTGGGGGGGGGGGGGGAGAAGAGGGGTAGGAGGTGCTGTTACTGCTCGAACAGCCAGGTCTTCAGAAGATTTCTGAAGGTAAGGAGGTCTTTGGTCTGGCACAGGTGGGTGGGAAGAGTGTTCCACGTTTTGGTGGCAAGGTGTGAGAATGATATACCGCTGGTTGTTATTCTGTGGATGTGTGGGGATGATTGTGAGGTCGGCGGAGCGGAGATGTCAAGTGGGGGTGTAGAAGGAGGGTCGTCTGTTGAGGTATTCTGGTCCGGTGGTGTGCAGTGCTTTCTGAGCATGCGTGAGGAGCTTGAAGGTGATTCTCTTGTTGACTGGGAGCAAGTGCAGGTTTTTCAGGTGGTCTGTGATGTGGCAGTGGCGGGGGATGTCCAGGATGAGGCGTGCGGAGGCGTTCTGGATGCGTTGCAGCCTCTTCTGGAGTTTGTCTGCGGTTCCTGTGTAGAGGGCATTGCCGTAGTCCAGCTTGCTGCTTACAAGGGTTTGGGTGGCTCTTCTTCTGGTTTCGGTGGGTATCCATTTGTAAATCTTTCGGAGTATGCGGAGGGTGTTGAAGCAGGAGGAGGAGATGGCGTTGGCTTGCTGGGTCATGGATAGTGAGGGGTCCAAGATGAATCCAAGGTTGCGTGCACGGTCAGTGGGAGTCAGAGTGGCTCCAAGAGTGGCAGGTCACCAGGAGTCATCCCATGCAGAGGGGGTGGAGCCGAAGATAAGGACTTCTGTCTTGTTGAAACTGAGTTTTAGGCAGCTGCTCTTCATCCATTTGGCGATGGCCTTCATTCCTTCATGGAGGTGGGTTTTGGCGGAGTCCTTGGTGAGGGAGAGGATCAGCTGGGTGTCATCTGCGTAGGAGATGATGTTGAGGTTGGGGGATTGGACGATGTTAGAGACGTGGCCATGTAGACATTGAAAAGGGTCTGGCTGAGGGACGAACCCTGTGGTACGCCGCAGTTGATTTCGGTGGCCTCCAAGCAGAATGGGGGGAGGCGGACCCTCTGGCTTATGCCGGTGAGAAAGGAGGTGACCCAGTCCAGGGCTCTGATGTGGATTCCAGCTTTGCTCTGATGTCATCAGTGGTGGCAATGAGGGTGGTTTCAGTGCTGTGGTTGCTGCGGAATCCGGATTGGGAAGAGTCCAGGGTGCAGTTCTCCTTGCTATACTAATACAGTAATCATCATGAAAACCAGTGTAAAGAGGAAAAACAACCCCACCATTTTTGTATGGTTATAGAAAGTCTAGAGATTCCTGCCTAACCCTGATGTTTAGATATCAGAGCATAGTGGGGGTAACCCATCTGCCTGTCTTGATCTAAGGGAGTAACCCCAACCCTATACCTGAATAGGATGGCACGGGGAAGGTCTGCCTGCTTTTTGGTTGGCAATACCTTTTTGAAGCTGAAGAGTCAGCATCTGGATCAGCAAAGCTGATGGTAGTATATTGTGCATCCCAGGACGGTCATGACTGAATGCCATCTGCCCTCCTTAGGCCTATGTGTTGTTTATATAATAACTCATACAGAGTTTGTAGAAAAAGCCTGATGTACTGGTGTGTCTATGTGGATAGGGCTGGCCCCGGGGCTCCTGGACTGGCATTAGAAGCCAGCATCTCACTACTGTACATGACAGCCCAGAGCAGGGCACAGAGAATGTATTGTACAATGGCTTGATAAAATGTTCATCTCGAACCCTGTCTTCTGAGAAAGAGGCAGCTGACTAAAATATAAAAGCAAGAGCTAAAAGCAGGCTGTGCTAAGAAATATGAAAATTATTAAAATGCATGAGTGTAAGAAATGCAAGCTACAGGACTAATGCTAAAATAAGTGTGCCCAACCTAGATGCTAAAGGGGGCATATAACATCATCCCTTTGCCGGAACTGGAATGCAGAGTTTAGTACCTAACTAAATCAGTATAAGACTTATAAAATCCATTAAATATATATAAACTTTCAGCTAATTAAAGAAATATAAACAATAAATCTAAAACCAAAATGTAAAATTATGTCCATGTCGTCAAGCAGCAGAAGCCAAGACACAAGGCCAAATTGAAACAATTCTTTGTTTGCAAAAGTGCCAATTAAAAGCCATTGGAATACTGCATGAGGTTATCAAACACAGTAGTAGAAATGGAACCTCAAATAGACCCCACTTCGGCAGACGATAAAACAACCTAGGCCTCAATTAAAAGGTTAAAGAAGCACACACAATCCACAGCCCTAGTCGAGGAGGCATTGTTCCGTGCTCTGCCAGATGTTGGGGCACCAGGAGCCAAAGTAACTTGATCTGTGAAAGCTGCCTCATAAAAGGCATCACGAAGCAACCGCAATCTAATGGGAATGAACCGGCAATGAACCTTCATGAAGAACATCATCATATGTATGTCCACTGAAAGTACATGTTGCAGGACAAGACACACTTCCAGTGCATGTTTGAAATAGCAACATAAGCAACAGAAAACAGACTGCACAAAGCAGAATACTGGTCGAAATGCCAGTCCTTATCAAGTTCTTCCAATAGTGCAAATCCAAAGTACTGCATCATGCTTTCACAAAACAGTTTGGCTGGTGGGAGCTCCATCACCCCTTTTAGTTGAGATGGAACAGCCATTGAAAATTAGAAATAGCAACAACAAGATACCGCCAGTTAGTGGCAAAATAATTGGGAAACCTCCAAAAACACTTGAAAAAAAAGTGAGTGAATGGCTGAAGGTATTATTCCAAAGACTGAAATGTACTTACAAGTCCAGATCTGATAGTCTTAAAAAAGTGACATGCATTACAAATGTGACTCACCAATTCACCAAAGTGTCTGGGAAAGTTTGTATTTAAAAGAGACTGTATCTCAGCTGACACCCTTCCCACTTGCAGGTCATATGTCATACGGGCAGATGTGAGTGTCACATGTTTTTGAAACAATAGTGCTTTTAGTCTGCTCAGCTTGTCGAAATTAACATTATAAGTAGCAATGTAAGGCCACAAATTTGCTACTTTTATCTCTTGAGTGGGAGGGAAAAGTACATTTCCACAACAAGTCACTAATTGAGAAACAGAAATCAGATATGCAATACCTGTTCTCATCCCACAATAGCCTTGATCACTCAGCATCAAGTAACTTCCACTCGAGAGTAACTGAAATACCGGGTGGATCACAGAGAAAGGAATTGACCCTTCAAGTAGCAACCTAAGTTAGCTGCTGATGCACTGCAAGTGCCGTGCAATGCCACCTGTTTACAAATCATTGAATGGCTTACAGATGTTTCAAATTCACTTCCGCTAAGAAAAACCTCCTTTTCACCATTTACACGTTTGAAACCAAAGAGCAGCTCCCACACCACTTTGATATAACTATCTCCTAGATGTTCAAACCAGCCAATAGGAAAGTGTTTCAAACACGAGGTGAATAGAAATGTTGATATTGGCAGGGATATCATCCCATGTATTAACCACACTGATGATGGTTTTTCAGCTGCTGTAAAATGCAACTTTTCTAGCTTTTCTATATTAGGCATCATGTAATTAGCTTCCTTCTTCCCAATATCTGTTGTTTACGTGTAAAGTTGCATGCAGCAAATAATTCCTTAGAGTTCATGTGCTTTTAAGGCATGCAACCTGATTTCATAACTTGTAAAGTCCAACTTAACTGTATAATGAACCTAAGCTGACATTGTCCATGATATAAAAACGACATGTTGTTTTGAACAATGTCAATATCAGAGAACACAATATTGTTTAATGCGTATATACGAATGGACAGGGTGTTCATACCATTGTCGATAACAACTAAAGCTTTCTCTAAGATTTTCTTATGTATTTGCCTTAAACGACCATCAGCTTCCATTTGTGAATGCTTCTAAAAATCATTATATTATATATGGCATATAGAAATCTATTTGAGCGCGGTTTTCTAGGACATAGCAAGAAATCCTGTAACCATATGTCTTCAGAAAGGAGAGAGGGGTTAGCTGAACAGTATTGTTCAAGAAAATAATTTGAAACAAAATTAGACAAGCTCTGAATAAGGCTTTCATGCCTTATATCTGCCAATCTTTTGTTCCCTAAACAGTTTTTAAGTCTATTGACTTTTTCCAATACTCATATCCATGATGGGTAACTGGGAAACAAACAAGTCTTAATAAATTAATTTACTGTCTGTTAGCAATATGGTCCTTGCATTTGATGTTGGTACTTTGAAATAATGACTCAGCATTTGTGACAGCATGGCCAGAAAGATAAGTGAGCTTTTCTACATATATTTTGGAACTCCCCTGTGATGGATTTGGACAGTGTTCACATAGTGTGTAGTTAAAAACCTCTCTGGGAGTACTGGCTCAATGTGAATAATAATGTTCATAATAAAGGTAACAGAACATTTTTCTATAATTTTCAGTGTTCATATATAAATCCTCACTTTCAGAGTATGATATTCAAGATCAGAAAGCATAGAATCAACTGTTTCAACATCACAGTCATCAACCCCAGGTGTGATAACGTAATTCACTGAAATTTTAAACAAATATGGAATTTGGATCATTTCAGTTGGTCCAAATATATCAAAATGTACTTTACCTCACACAATCCCATCAGGAACTGGAACAGCAGAAATGTTCACTAGGGACAAGACTCTTCACACTTTGTGGGAAGACAAATAAGGTTTTAAAACCTCATCCACCAGTTCAACAGCAGAGGGTTCAGGGAAATAATGGCCATGTATGAGCAAAAAGAAGACAATAACAAATCCAATCCATTGAAGGGAAGCAAGCAATGAAATCCACAGATAGTACCATGGACAATTCAAATAGTTGCATTTAAGCCAGTTAAAAAGCTTATGTGTACGGTGTGGTGGTGCAATAGCTGGTGCTGAAGAAGTTGAAGAAAAATCATCACTGTCGACAAAATACCCAGAAGCAGTCTATGCAAAAACTGGAGCCGGCGCAGGTGAAAATGAACTGGTTGATGCATCCAAGAGGATTCGTTGTAGAAAATTCCATATGTTTGTGTTGCATTTGTAAACTGCAAATTAACATTTTGGGCATTTCTTGTCAAGGTAGCCGTAACAGGGAATCAACAAACGTTGGTTCTCCTCCCTCCCCAGCCTCAGAAATAATTTCAGCACTGTTTAATGTTTGAAGAGGTATCTCCTGCTTGGTAGTCAGAGGGGCAAAGGAACTACTCAGGAATCCTCTTGGTCTATTGCGCAGGATTTGCCACATGATACAACTTTGTGTGATCAATGGAAACAAAGTGGTTCTCTTTGGAAACAGGCAGAGGTAGTAAAATAACAGTTCTTGTACCTTCTATTCCAGGATCCGGCACTGGTGCCTGGTAGGGTGGGCCAAATTCCTTCTTCACAGGTATCTCTTCTCAAACCAGATCCCCTGTGTTAGGAACCATGCCTGTAGATGCTGTTAAATTCCTAATTCCCAAAGTGGCAGCATGTGCTGAGGAATGTTCATCTCAGAACAGGACTTTATAAGGAGTATATCCTCCCAAAGATCTTCTAGGCAGATTATTCAACACCCTCTGGACTTCATACAAGTGATGGATCTAACTATGATGTGAGCCTAGTACTCTAGCTGTTAAGGATTGCTTTAAGTCCCATTTTTTTTCTTTTCACTACCAAATTTCGCTCAGGATGGTAGGGACTAGAATAATGCACTGAAACACCTATCGTTCTCATGGAGCTCGTGTATGCCTGCATGAGGAAAAAGCAGGGCCCTGGTCCAAGTGGAATTCTGTGACTGCATATGGACTGATTAAGACTTGCAAGTCTTTAATAACAGTTCAAGCGTCAGCAGATTGTTGTGGCCACACCCGGAACCTGAAGCAAGAGTTTACTACAAGTAGAATGCATTTGCATGCATCTGCATTTAAAGGACCACAATGGTCCTTGTATACAAACTGCATAGGCTTGTTTGATACTAAGAGGGGTGTCTGCGGTGGGCATTTGATGGTGGAGCCTTTAATTTGTTGACAGATGTCACAGCTAAGGACATACGTCTTGGCCTGTTTGTATATAAAGCATGCCACCAATAGCAATTTGTAGGAGTGAAATGGTACCTGCCACATCAACAAGGGCATGGACAACACCCTCATGAGCTGCTTTCATCAGTTCTACCCTACAGTCTCGGTTGGGTATCACACAATCACCCCCCTGGTATTGCTACAAAGGCAATAGTTTGGGCATTTAAGTGATAGGAATATTTGATTGGGTATGTTTTTGGCAAAGGCTTGCCATCAGCCAAAGCATTCACAGCAGCCAAGATGTCATCATCTACCCTCTAAGGCAGAGGTCTTCAAACTGGGGGGTTGGCCCCCATAGGGGTGCCTCAAGTGATCCCAGGGGGGGCGCCAAACTCTGCCCAAAAGACATATTATACAGATAACATGCCTTTGTTTTAAGCAGAAGCATGGTATTGCAGTTTTAAAAAGGTAACAGTACTTAACTGCAATGTTTAAATAGGTTTAGACATATTTAAACATTGCCATATTTCTAAAATAATTGTGAAAAATTCTGAGGGGGGCCCAATGATTTTTATTTTTCAACTGGGGGGGCGCGGCATTTAAACATTTGAAGACCACTGCTCTAAGGAAAAATGAGGTATCGCTGCAACAGATGCTGTAACAACTGCAGACTTTGCAGCTTCATCAGCCAATGAGTTTCCTACAATGTGTATTCCAACACGTTGGTGGCCCAGGGTATGTATTACATGACGCTGTGGCAGTTTGCCTGTAGAACCTGCCACTTCTCCCATACAAATGTGTGTGTTTATGGTGTTTCCTTTTGAATCTCTAAACCTCTAATCCAGTAATGTAAGTTTTAATTAAAGGACTTGACACAATAATATGAATCACACACATTAAGTGTAGGAAGTTCGGGATCTGCATGTTCCAGTGCCAAAAGCAATAATTTAGCTCAGCATGTTATGCTGTGCAATCCCCTAGGGACTGCATGTAGGTTTGTATAGGGTGGAAGTAAGCCACAGAGTATTGGTGTTTAGTGCCTAAATCTGGTTGAGCTGAACCATTAGTATAAATATTGATTCTGTAATGGTCAAGAGGCATGACATTATTGGGCAAAGGTATTCAATTTCATATTGAAGGAACTCTTGGGTCTGTAGTTTTGGGTCAAAAACATAACATCAGTGGCACTCAAGGAGGTAGCTCATTGTATCCATCCCACGTTGTAATGCTTTTGTGTTGGGAACACTGGCTTTTGTAACAGCCTTAAGGGCTGGTGCTGGGGTAACCACAATAATGTGTTTACCCTGGGCTAATGGTCTCTCCTTGATGACTGCCATCTGAACTTCAATCACTATTTTTTTATGTTGGTCAAAACACTTTTCAGCATTGGAGTATAAGTTGATTTGTACACTATGGGTACTGTGTCACCTTCTCTGAATGTGACATATGTGAATCCAATGGCACCCGGAATTACCTGAATTACCAATTTGTTTTGCTTTCACACGTGTGTAAGTGTTTTGCTTCAAGCATGTCAGTCTGTACTGATCTGACAATTTGTGTATGTTGTGGTGTCCAATGTTTGTTTGAGAAATCAGAACAGAATAAATCATAGAGCAGTTTTTGTCCACTGAGCATAATCTGGAATGTATGTTGTGCCAAAATTAAAGAGTCCCAACAAGGTTTGCAGTTTTTTTTAATGTTGTATGGTGTTTGTAGGTGTGTATACTTCTCTAAGAAATGTGATGCCAGACTTTTCCCCTAATTTGAAAGCTTGTATCCCAGAAACGGGACACTGAGGAAAGCTGTTTTAGTTTTCTTAAAGTTGAGTTTGTAGCCAAGACTGGCGGATCTCAGTACATTGCAATCTACCCTGGCCAGATGTCTTTTGAGGTCATCGTCTAACAGATAAACAACACCTCAAGATCAATATCATATAATATTGATGTCACATGGGCTGAGAACAATCCTGGACTGTTCTTATATTCTTGAGGAAGTCAGCAAAAGCGACTCTGAAAGCCCAACGTGGAAAATGCGCTTTTTGGCAGAAAAACCTGTTGGATATATTCAGGGTTGCTTTGCATTTTTTATGCACAATATTGTTCATAAGGGCTGTGCTATGTGAGTTTTCAATGGCAAATGTATGTGTGTGACTATTTAAGCGTCTATAATCTAAGACTATTTAAAGGGTTATTCATAGCTGAAATACAGGGTTCAATTACTCCCTGGTACGCGAGTTGTGAGAGAATTTCCCTCACTGGAGCTGTGGCATTATGTTTTAGTGGGTACTGAGGTTGTATTTGTGGATTGGACCATATAGGTATTACGTGCTAAGGAGAGTCCATACCCCAACCCACGTGGTTGCCGTAGCTCTGGAGCCTGTGCCAGATCCCAATTTGCAGCATAGGCTTCTGTTACTAGATCTGAAACTAGAACTGAAAAAGTTGGCAAAATGACATCTTCCCCTTGTAGAAGCATTCGGACAAACTCAGGCGGCCAATCTTTTTCTACCAGAAGAAAGTCAGAGTTTAGCATTATTCTTTCCCAGAAAATGTCTTTAAATGTGTGATTAATGTCTCCCTAAATTATTTATTTTTTATTTTTATACCCTGTCAAGTGTTGTATAGTGCCTGTCTGGGGTTTTGACTTCAAGGTAGTCATTAGTTGCTGTCACCTCCAGAAGTTCTTGAAGATTCTAGTAAACTATCATGACATCTGCTGCATTGTCTAGCAGAGTCACTACCCACATCCTGTCCTTCAGTAATGTTCTCAATATATGTGGCATAATTAGCAGAAAGTGCTGCAACCTTTTTTTTAAATTGAAGTTTGTGCTGTGGACGTTTATAGTGACGTCAGGTGAGCATTGTGATTCCTTTTTTGGGTTTTGCATACTCGTTTCTGTGTTCTGACTGCCCACCTCTCTCGGTCCATTTGTTGAATGAGTCCTGAAAGGTACAAGAAGGGCATGTATAAGTATACTCATACCTGTCAGGTTGTTATAAATTGTCAGATTTTCTATGATTTTAGCGTTTCTCTGAGGTCTCTGCCTGTGAAGATTCTCCTTGTTGTTTTACTTTTTCTTTTTAGATTTTTGATTTTCCCAGAGTTTTTTAGAACACTCCTGTGCTTGCTTGGTATTATTCTTTTCAGAATTATCTTTAAGCTGTGACTTATTTGGTCTGGCCCCCAGGCTATCCCTGCCTAAACTAGTATTTCTGAAAGAAACTTTGGTAGCTCGCATTCTTGGTCTATCTGTAGAAATTGTGTGAGTCGTTGGTGTATTGCCTATGTCGCTGCTTCCCCTTTAATATTACTTAAATAATTGAGGATTCTGTGAGAAAATTGCCTATTAATTTCAGGGCGGGGACTGCCCCTTGTTCATGTTGTATTTGTTTTAATACTTCTGTGAGGTTTGAAAATGTTGGTTTACCATGCCCCGTGGTATAAATTGCAGCAGCTACTGTACCCTAAGTGGCACAGTCATCTATGGAAGGAACCATACCAAATGGCAAGCATATTCTGAGACTTCTGTGTTTGTCTTGGGGTTCCAAATGGAGAAACACTGCTTCCAGCTTGGTTGTTTTTAGGGGAGGTTGACAAGCTATGCTCCACTGGCAGAGCTAAAGGAGTTTTTGGCACTCCACGCTCCGCTTGGAGCACAGAGTTCAATCAAAAACTCGGCTAGGCCAGCCAGGGGAGTAGAGCTCACCTAGTGCACACTGCAGCCCAATTATGTGCCAGACAGTGCAATCGCAAACAGTCTTTGGTTGCGCTTTGTAGTCCATAACTGGGTTGCAGTACGCACTCTTAGCCCAACTGATGTTGGTGCGGTGGTATGGAGGTGCTGCTGGCACCAGCTCCGATCCTCCAGGCCTCCCTCTGCCAGCAGCCTGGATCAGGCCCGGGAGCAGGGGGCAGAGGAAGGCAGAGTGCCAGGCTACTGGCAACAAGGACCCAGGTGAGTCCTCATTTTCATTTTTCTGTTCGTTCACACTTGTGCACAAGACACCTGTAATGGCCCTGGCCTGAATTCAAGCCATTTCAGAACCTCTTGTTTACCGACCTGCCCTGTGTGCATTGCACAACCTAAACCTGAGGCCCTGACTCCTCAGGGAAGTCATGGAAACAGATCATACCCCTTTAACTCAGTACTCCTAGTGACTCACACATGCTAAGGCAGGACACAAGATGTGCACTGGATTCCAATGTATTTATTAAAGCAATTGCATCCTAATATAAAACAAATGAGCTGCAATAATAAGACAGATTAAACATAACATGCTGATCATCATTACAACCAGTGTAGAAAACATAAACAACCCCACCATTTTTGTATGGTTGTAGAAAACCTAGAGATTCTGGCCTAACCTAGATGTGAGAGTATAGTAGTGTTAACCCATCTGCCTATCCAATCTAAGGTACTAACCCTGACCCCATACCTGAATAGGATGGCAAGGGTCTGGCTGTTGTCTAGATGGCAATCCATTTGGGAAGCTGAAGAGTCAGAGCCAGGATCAGCAAAGCTGGTGGTAGTATGGTGTGCGACCCAGGGCAGTCATGACTGGAATGCCCTCTGCCTTCCTTAGGCCTATGTGTTGGTTATATAATATCTCATACAGAGTTTGTGGAACAGACCTGACATATTTGTGTGTCAATGTGGATAGGACTGGCTCCTGGACTGGCAATACAAGTTAGCATATCACATACCATACATAACAGCCTTGAGCAGGGCTCAGAGTGTGCGTTGTACAATGGCTTGATAAAATGTACATCACAAACTCTGTCTTCCTAGAAAGACGCAGCTGACTAAAATATAAAAACAATGAGCTAAAAGCAGGTTGTGCTAAGAAATATGAAAATGAATAAAATGCATATGAGTGTAGGAAACATAAGCTGCAGGCCTAATGCCAAAATAGGGGGGCCCAACCTAGGTGCTAAAGGTATCCCACAACAGAGTGGGATAGAGTGAAATAGCATATAGTGGATTGGGGTTGAGTGGAGTGGCATGCAATGGACTAGCATAGAATGGAATGGTGAAGTGGCATAGAGAGGAGTAGCATATAGTGGAGTGGCATACAGTAGAATAGCGTACAGTGGAGTGGAGTTCAGTAGAGTGGCATAGACTAGAATAGCATATAGAGGAGTAGCATACAGTACAGGGGTGTATGGTGAAGCAGTGTAGACTGGAGTGGCGTACCCTGGAATGGGATAGAATGTAATAGCATACAGTGGAGTGGGCTGGAGTTCAGTGGAGTTTCGTCCAATGGAATAGTGAAGAATGGAGTGGGGTAGAGTGGAGTGGCATTCACTGGAGTGCTGTAGTGTGGTGCAGCATACATTGGAGTGGCATATAGTAGAATAGCTTAGAACAGAGTGGCATACAGTGGAATGGCATGGAGTGGAACAGCATATACTCGAGTAGCGTTTGTGGAGTGGCATGCAGTGAAGTATTGTCCACTGAAGAGACGTACAATGGAGTTGCACACAGTGTAATAGAGTAGAGTGGAGTGGCAAAGAGCAGAGTGCTATACATTGGAGTGGTGTAGAGTATAATAGTATATAGTCTAGTAGCATACAGTGGATTGGCGTATAATCTAGTGGTGTAGACTGGCATCGCTTAAAGTGGTGTGGGGTAGAGTGTAATAGCATATAGTTGAGTGCTGTACATTGGAGTGGGGTCCAATCAAATAGCTCATAATAAAGTTGCGCAGAGTGGAGTGCCATATACTGGAGTGGCATAGAGTAGAGTAGAGTAGAGTATAGTGGAGTGGCGCACAGAGAAATAGCATAGAGTGGAGTGTCATACAGTAGAATGGTGTTGAGTGCAATATCATATATTGGAGTAGCGTAGGGTGGAGTAGCATTCATTACAATTGCTTACACTGAAGAAGCATTGAGTGGAGTTGCATACAGTGTCATAGCACAGAGTGGACTGGAAAAGAGTGGAGTTGTGTACAGTTTGATAGCATAGAGTGGAGTGACATAGATCAGGGTGTTGTTCAATGGAGCGGCATAGAGTGAAATAGTGTATAGTGGAGTAGTGTGCAGTGGAGTGGCATATAATGGAGTGGTGTAGACTGCAGTGGCATACAGTGGCATGGAGTAGAGTGTAAGAGCAGACAGTAGAGTGGCATACATTGACATACATTGTAGCATATAAAGAAGTGGCAAAGAGTGGAGCGCTATTTGCTGCAGTGCCATTTACTACTGTGGAGTACCGTGCAGTAGAGTGACACACAGTGGAATAGTATACACTGGAGTGTTGTAGAGTGGAGGGATATACAATATAATAGAGTAGAGTGGAGTGGCATACAGTAGAATGGCATATAGTGGAGTAGCATCCAGTGGAGTGGCATACATCACAGTGACATAGACTGGAGAGGCATACAGTGGTGTAGCATACAGTGTAATAGCATAGAGTAGTATGGCATATAGTGGAATCTCGTACAGTGGAGAGGTGTAGAGTAAAGTGGCGTAGAGTGGAATAGAGTCTAGTGAAGTGGCTACAGTAGCATTGCATATGGATAAATGTGAAATTTAGCAGCAATGTAGATTATGGTGTGCAGAGTAACTCAAAACAATGAATTGTGCTGCCTTGCTTTTCTCCAGATATACCAATCAATGGAAGGCCACAGATGGTGTCCTTGCATTCCTTTCAAAATCTGACTTAAGTATTGCATTGCCCATGCAATACCATGAGTGACCCAAGGTTACCACAAGCCAATAATACATGAAGGCATTACTTATATTTTCGGCCACAGTATAATGTGATAACTTTACAGTATACAGTGGTGCATGGCATTGAAAAGCCAGTATATACTTGAGTAATGGCTGTTTTGGAGAATGAAAAGGCAGCCCTATATTTTTTACTACATTTTAGCTGTGTTTAGGTCTATGGTTTTATATGTAGGTAAGTAGTATGTCCTTGCCTATTACTACTTTACTAAAGTGGTAATAGATACAGAAATGTATTTATATTTTTGTATATATTTTTAAATGTTTACCCTAATGTACCACTGTAGTTTCATACAATTTAGTGAAATTCTTCGACTGTACCACAGTGACAGATGTCACTAAGTTTAAATGCCTTAGAACTTAAGAATACTTACCCTACTTAACTGCAGTTCCCAAAATGCATCATCTCAGCACCAGAATGTATAATCTTCCCAAATGTCTTGTAAATCCATTCATTTTGGTTCCACTTCAAATGCAATAGTCTGTCGAAAATTCATTGGTGGAAAACACATTTTGAGACCCCTTTTATCTTTTCACCCCCCTTAACAATTCACCATAAAAATTGACATCATCTCAAGATGTAGAAAATACAATAGGTCTGGAAAGCTTTGTGGTGATTCATGAAAATGGGCAGAAAGGTATTAGGAATGTAATATCCAAGGAATTCCTTTCTTTGGGAGTGGCAATCGGATTTAATGTGATTTCTTTATTTGTATCTATTGTATTATCCATTAGTGTATTGATTTATTTTCATAATCATCTGACCATAAATATGTCTTTTAGTTGTTCATGTAATAATTCTGAAACTTTACATCTGCAGTCTAGTTGATTTTTTAGGCTTCCTTGCTACTTTTAGTAGGATTGTGCTACAAATGAAGCCCAAAGTGAATGAAAGGTAATCATTGTTGTTCTAAAAATTAAGAATATTTTTTTTCTAATAGCCAACAATCATGTCCTCCATTTAGTACTTTGTGTGGCTCACTGCTAGGACACTATTCCCTTTTGTTGTACAGGAGTACATAAGGAAGAAGGTTTCTATTTGGCTTGTTGGGCACAGTTTTATTTTGTGAGCCAGACAACATGCACAGAAAACTGATGTAGATTTAGATGTATTCTATTTGTTATGTATTTATCTATTTATTGGTTTCCATTGGCATGTGATCATAAATGGGTCTTTCAATTGTTCACTTTACATATGGAGTGCACTTTATTCTTTGGGCTCCCTTTCTACTCTTAGTAGGATTGTGCTACATATGAAGGCCAATGGGAATGAAAGGCAGTCATTTTTATTGATGTAGTTGAAATCTTAGTGCTGTCCCTCATGTCACAGAAGGTATCTTTATGTGACGCTTTATGCGTCATGTTACTCAAAGCACTAATGGATTGTATGTCGAAGCTGCACTGACAAGTTATTTTAAATGTGCATTTGTTTATACTGTAAAGCTTGACATAGGTGGTATTTCTATTATATTTAAATATTAGAAGGTCTAAACTGATATTATGTTGTAATTTAGACTCTAGACTAACAAAATGTATTGGAAATGATATTGAATTTTTAACGATGGATTAAAAATGCAAGTGGAAATAGAGAAATGTAGCTCCATGTTATACTGACTGAAATATATTAACAGAGTTATTTCAAATAAAAGTGCTGACATCTAACTCCTAATTAAGAATTATTAATGTAGAAATCACAGTTCGCATATTAAAATGTGTTTTCTTAATGTATTAATGTGCCGTATTAACTCCCTTGCGCTAGACTAAATGAGGCCTCTTACGCCTGTATTTCGTGACTGTGCAGGAAATTCTGATTTATTCCTTAACGTGAACCTTTATTTCCGACTTTGTTTCCATGAGAAGACTAGCTGTGGTAATAGACCTCTATCGTTTCATACATAAAGAGAGGTGCAACAGTGTTCTTGAATGTAACATGGACTGCCATTATATACAATTGTTTCAAACTTGTGTGGAGCCTCATGGATCGAAGATGTTCTCATGACAGACTTGCAAAAATATCAAACTGTTGCAGTGTGGAGTCGTGTGATCGATTTCTATTGGATGGTGCACCTTCAAAGTAAAGTGTACTGTCACATTTGGTGAATCAGGATGCTGTATGAACTTTAATATACTGATGACCAGTTAGACTTTGGTCAGATCGAGTATAGCAATCCCTCCAGATTACTGAAGATGAGAAGCTGAGCCACTTGTTCATGTGTCCCCCATGCTAAGCCTCTTGGAGAGGTATCATCCTCTCAGCCTTTGTCCCTTGAGATGCCTTGTTGAGATTTAGAGACTTTTTTCTTCAGTTCCCCTTCAGAAGACTCTTGACGTGCTTCTGACATGCTGACGCTTTCCATTTTTACTTATCCTTTGCCCACCTTAGTTAGTAGCTTATGGCCCAAGATGAACTTTTTGCGAATTCTTTTTGTCCTTTTTGGTCTTTTTGTCTTTTGCCCGCATGAGTTTCACCCTACACATGTCTTTTCTAGGCCTGGGTAGAGTGGGCAGAGCCGCACTAAGCAGAACTCCGCAAAGTGGCAAAAAACTCAGCTGTGCTACCCGGAGTTCCACTAGCAGGCAGAAGTATTTGTTGCACCCATTAGCATTGCATTCAACTCAAAATCACACGCGAACAGCACCATGCAGTTCACATGGGCGCAGCCATCTTGTTTTCTACTTCAATACGGCCTCAATCTTTGTAATCCTCCACCCCAAACTTGATTTACCCCTATTTTTTATTTATTGTGTAAGTGTTTCTTTTTGTGTCTTATTATTTTTACATTGTTTTAATTTTTTTGTGTTTTTGTTTTTTGTTTTTTGTCCTCTTATTTTCTTTCCTTCCTTTTCCTCCTGTTTCTTTTCCTACACTACCTACCCAGCACCATGGGAGAGCAGCGGGGCAACTGCAGCTGCCTGCGTTATGTGCAGCGCCACAGTAAAGGGGTGCAGCCACATCCAATCTTCAGCAAGAAGGCAATGGCAGCACTGTTTTTATTCAGGCCTGGAGGCAGTTACCACCTGCAGGACCATCAGCAGTGTGGTCTAATGTGTGCCCATTGGTCAGGGCCGCCACGCAGCTCCACCGCAGCACCCAGCAGCTGATGCACCACTTGGCGGATACCATCGACCGCTAGCAGGACCTGCTCGATCTGCTGGGCATGGAGATTGAGGAGGTTGGAGAGTATTATATTTTTATTGTGTTTGTGTTCTACAATGCTAACTTCTTTTCTGAATAGCATGCGGCTTCCACTCAGAGGTAAGTTCTGTTTAGTTAATGTTAAGATTATTATTTATTATGTGATCCAGTTAGAGCTAGGCAGGTGCCCGGGACTACATCATTATACTCACAGGTAGGCACTCGCTTTGGCTCATTTTTTAGGAAGCCCTTGCAACACAAACTCCACTGTCCTTCTGTCTCCATAGTGAATTAGTGCTATCAGTGAGTTAGCGTTCTCTGTGACTTTATGTAGCTCGTACAGTTCCAAGCAATTTCACAGTGATGCGAGTATGCATGCATTGCAAAAAAGGAGGACTGAGTTGGTCCATCAAGGGGCTAGAGAAATGAGAATGGAATTAAAGATCAATCATTACAAGGCATTAGTTCTAAATGTAGATTTTCTTAAGGAGATTTGGAATTGGAATTTTAGGAGTATAGCCAACTCAATGGTAGTTGATAATACTAGTATAGTATTATAGGTGATCTGATTTAACTACTATGTTATTGCATTTGCCTGTTATCTAACAATTGTGTGGAGATTAATAGTACCACTAATATATTTTTTTAACTTACATCAGCACCAAGGGCAAGCAGAAGGGCACTGCACTGGTGGGTCCGGCAGGAGCTAGGGAGGCACCGACCACCACAGGCTCTGCTCATCCCAATAAGTCCTATTAATTAATATTATTGTTATTATTTCCCTAACGTTTACCTCTACCCACTTTTATAGCATCTTTAATTTTACCTTGTTTAATTTTTTATACTATCTCCCTTTTTTCCAACTCCCCTATCCAAGTTTTGTTTAATTCCAACTATCCCTGCATTATCTTTTTTTCTGTCTTTGTTGTTCTTCAATGATTGAGGGTCATCGTCAGTCATAGGCTATAGCTCTGCCCTTGTATTATGCAAAGTTTTTGGTTGGCTTGTCTACCTGTTTTTTCTAACATTTCAACAAAATGCCAAGAATGAGATTTTTGACAGCAGATTCTGCAGTACAAACCGACTGTAATGACTGTGGCTGCATTTTTTTTAATTTAAAAATTAATAATGGGATCTAGCATCTAAAAACTGTACACTGTTTTTGAATAGCCACACCAACCACCATTGGAGGAGCTGGCTGAAATTTGACCGCTGCAGGAGTAGATGGAGCAGGGGGACATGTGGCGACAGAGATGGGTGCAGGTAAGTCACATTGCTTGCTTATTGACAATTACGCTTACTCACTAGCTACAAGGGTGTTTTCGTGATCAGATTCATCCCTGCATTACAGCTACAGTGGTGGTTAGGTTATATATGGCCTCTTCTATATGCAACTCAGCAAGAGCACTCGTAATGTCTGCTAAAAATGATGGCTTGATGGAAACAGGAAAGAATGGAAGGTTAAAAGAAAGGATGGGTCAAAAGAGTGAAAGGAAAGATGCATGGGTGGATGAAAAAGAATGTGTGGGTGAGTATTGGTATTGGGTAAATGGATGGATGGGTGAAAGGATGATTGAAAGAAAGAGTGGATATTGTGATGACTGAACGGGTGAATAAAAGATTGTGAATTTAGGTGGAAGAGTGGATGAGAGAAAGTAAAGCTTAAATCATGGTTGCTATGGGTGTATATAGGGGAGAATGAAAGGACAATTGAATAATTGCTTGGATGAATAAAGAAGGGAGCTCTTGTTCCATAGATAGATATGTGATGCCCTTTTATTCTTCTGTAGTGAAAGTTAAACCTACCTGCCTAATCCATCTGCCTTACTCTGCAGTAGAGTAAGTCATGTTTCTTTACTTTCCTTACTGCTCAGCGAATCAATTTGTTGGGAATAATTTGTGATGGTGGGCGAGACCAGTGAATAAAGTGGGACTAGTAAGTGCCCAATTTGAATTCACGTATGGCGTAGGGGATACTCTGTGGCAAATGTGCCAAATACAATCTATGTAGCCCATTCCTTTCCCTGTAGTGCAGTGCATAATTTCCCCCCTTCTACTTATGGCAGACAAGATGAACTATTTTCACATTTTATACATGACATGTGGGATGTATCTCATATTTATTCATCTGCCTCTTTGGAGTCAGGGTAGAAACTGAACTAAGTGAACTAAGTGAAAGGCATATGAGGAAGAGCAGGGCCATTGGAAATAAAGGTAGATAATTTTCAGCTACAGCTGCCTGAGCTACATGAGCTGTAGGCTGTAGCAATATACTTGAAGCGCTGGCTAACATGCCATAATGTGGCACAACAACCTGTACTACGAAGGGCATAATGTTTTACTCATAATAATGAGAGGTCATTCTTTTTTATTTTTCCACTAAATGTGCCTATTTAGTTACTAAAATAGCCATTATAAGAAACAAATGAAATCACCAGCTCTTTAATCTGCTCTTATTCTGCCTTAATTATTTTCTATCGGACAATTAGTGCTTCTTATGTGAGGCATGTGTAGGTAAACAAATAAAATATTGGCCCTGTGACTCTCCTAATCGTAAAT
The DNA here is from genome assembly GCF_031143425.1 of Pleurodeles waltl. Classification (NCBI taxonomy): domain Eukaryota; kingdom Metazoa; phylum Chordata; class Amphibia; order Caudata; family Salamandridae; genus Pleurodeles; species Pleurodeles waltl. Next base: position 462,952,457 of record NC_090444.1, read on the forward strand.
AATAATCACATCAAATTCCATCTTCCCTAGGGGACCAGCAGTGTAGTGCTACTGTGCAATCCAATATCTATCATTTAAAGAAGTCTTTGTTCAGAGCATTGTTTACAATTTGTCTTTTGTTATTCTTATTTTTCTCAATATAGCTACTCCTGCCCGGTGACCACCACCAACTAGGCAGGGGATAGTGGCCCATCTGTGGCAGTAGATGATGGGGAACATTCAGGTGGAATACCAGCACCTGGTGATCATGGAGGAGGAAGAGGCCAAAATAGCTGCCTGGAACCCAGGACCCAGCAGAACAGCACACCAGCCCCCAGTCTCCCAGCCACTACATCGCCGGCACCGGCGCTAGTCAGGGTCCCTTACTGCACCTGCTACTGCATCCTCCTGCTCCACCAGGCCATTGTTCTGACACATCCTGCAACAAATGGACCGGATGGAGAGCCGGCTCACCAGCGTAGAGCAGAACATTGACCATCTCCAGACCCATATAGACAGTGCCCTTTTTTAAGCCCTTTTTAAAATGTTCTTGTTTTCAAGGGAGGGACTTTTTGTGGGTAGAGAGGGTGGGGAAGGATTTGAGCTGGACTTCACTTTGGACTTTACATTGGACTTTTTGGGGACGAAGTTACATTTGTTCAGCGAGAGGGGTGGTACTGTTGTGGGTGGAGAGGGAGTGTTTTATAATTGTAAATAACAATGTTTTTGTTTTTACTTCATTTGTGTCTCAAATCTTTATTTTGGTGTTTTAGACTTATAGTGTGCACTGCTGTCTTTTAGAGTAGCCTGTTCTTTTAATCTGACAAAACAAGTGTATATCATTTACTTAGACCCTTGCTCTATTGTCCTTCTGCAATTATTATTGACTAGTAGGGGATAATTGTCCTTGCCTATTTTGCCTACAAAAACCCAGTACACACAGACAACATCTTCTTGAGGAGGAGTTAAATACTAACTAAACAAGTTCTCTTCAATCCATAATTCTTCTCCTACCTGAATAGATGAATCGAGGAAGTTTTCTTCTTACTGCAGGGTTTTCCCAAGATGGCATTAAGGGTGTGGTAGGTAGGCAGCGGTAGCAGGCCAGCGCTCTAACAAGAAAGACAGAACTTGACAGAAGGCGCCACTCCCACCTATGTTAACTCCAGCTACAGGATTAATCAAAGGGTTATCCTTCACTGTCAACTTGATTGAAAGAAAACTGAGAGTTAGTGGGTCATCATCATATCTCATAACTGTAGGAAGTCTGGGACCAGACTACCACAATGACAGTATTGACACATAGCAAAGAAGATATTATGATAAAATATAGCAATATCAATTTCTTCTGAGCAATGGTGGGTATAAAGATAAACTTAGGAAATTAGATCATGGAGTCAGAAGTGGGCTCAGACTGAACAGTGTTTGGACCAGGTTAAGCATTTAGGAACACACACACAAGGCATGAATGAAGATGTTGATGGGGCCTGTGTGGAATATTGTTCAGGTATTGATGGTCATGCAGTGAGTTGGTCTTGCTTTCACCGTATCTGCCCCAGCACGTGTGTGAATTATTTATGGTGTAGAATTAGGTCACACCTCAATAAATCACACTTCCCAGGGGAAAAGCGTTAGGGGCTCAATGCATGAATGGGAAAGGGGATTATAGGAAAGATGCGACAAAGACAAACACTACACAAAGGAAACCACAACAATATTCATTGGGGCGCTGAGCAGCACACTGCCATCAATCTGTTGTGGAAGGAAACAAAACGATAAGTAAGAAAGTATGACCCAGTACAATAAATTAATTGGGAACAGTCCGTCTGCCCCAGAGAGACCCCAGATAGTATATCCTAAGTATTATGTCTTCTAATTTTGAAGTATAGACGATTGAATGTAACCCATCCAGTTCTAAAACTTATGGCTGCTAAAAGGAAAATAATACTCTATTGCCAAAGTGGGTGATACATCTCCATTCTTCTTAGAATGTCCATCACTCTGGTGCCTGTCTGAACCTGTCCAGTAGGTAACCTGGAGCCTTGAGCTTTCCAAGTTTTGTTCATGCAGGAGAAGGCCTGTGTATTGAAAAAAACAGTAGCTATATTATAGAGTAAAGGAAAAGGACAAAAGAAAGCAAGGTAAGCTTTATGAGGAGTCAGGAGTGTACCAAGAAGACTAAGGCCCTCATTACAACATTGGCGGTAAAAGCTGCTTACCGCCGTGCAGAACACCGCCAACACACCGCCGCGGCCGCGGAATTCCGCCACAGCTATTATGACCCACATTTCGGAATCCGCCAAAATTCAGACACCCACACAAGTCCGCCACACCAAAGGTCAGTGATAAACTGGCGAAAACAAAACCTCCACCGTCACGGCAACAGAAAAACGGCCATACTATCACGACACACAAATCCACGCGGCCGTCTTTCAACGGCAGTATTCCATTGGAGGTACACACCGCCGCGCTCAAAATACACACACTCTTACAAAACACAGCCACATTGGACAATTTGAAATACACACACCTGATACACATACACACACCACTCCCACACACCCATTACAATATAAAACACACACCCACATCACCCACAAACCCTTACAACCAAAAATTCCGAAAGAAGGCCAGAGAGAGACAGCACCAGCAAGAACAACAGCATCCACAGGCACACAACACCATCACCCACAGAACGTCCACGCATCTCACACAACACACCACTACATATCAGCACACTTATCACCACACACTCCACCCCACACTACACCTACACCACCCCATGGCACGGCAAAGGCACCCCTGGTTCTCGGAGGAGGAGCTCAGGGTCATGGTGGAGGAAATCATCCGGGTAGAGCCAAAGCTATTCGGATCACAGGAGCAGCATGCCTCAATAGTAAGGAAGATAGAGCTATGGCGAAGAATAGTGGACAGGGTCAACGCAGTTGGACAGCACCCAAGAAATCGGGAGGACATCAGGAAGAGGTGGAACGACCTACGGGGGAAGGTGCTCTCAAGACACCACCAGGCGGTTCAGCGGACCCCCACCTTCTCCTCCACAACTAACAACATGGGAGGAGCAGGTCTTGGCGATTCTGCATCCTGAGGGCCTCGCAGAAGTAAGTGGGGGAATGGACTCTGATAAGACAAATCTTAATTATTACATCCCCCACCCTACCTGCTTGCCAGCACATACACCCACCCTCACCCTCACCCCCAGCACTCCAACTCCTCACATATGTCCCAACATCACAAACCACCCATCCCAACACCAAGCCCTGCATGCAACAACAAAGCATGGACACCCATCACTAAAGCATGCCCACTGCACATACCCATACAACCCCCTAAACCATCATCACACAAGGTCCCACACAGGAATGCAAGCACTGGGGTACACGGTCACCCACCCATTGCACACCATGCCACACACAGATGTAATAACCATCCTTTTATACCCCTTCAGGACCCCTACCCAGCATCACCGGACAGGAGGGTCCACACATGTCCACACCACCAACAGAAGAGGCCCACAGTGATGACAGCAGCTCTGTCCAACTGGATCTAGATGACCAGCCCGGCCCATCGGGGACCTCTGGACAGTTGGTTAACCTCACCAAGTCACAGGCCACCACAGACCTTCCCCCCTCTGGAAACACCAGCACAGCACCCACCCAGCGGGCCCATTCCTCCATCCCCAGGAAACGTCAATCAGCTGTGTGTCCACCACTACAGGGAACCCAGGCTAACCCACCACCCCAACAACAACAGGGACCTGGTGGCAGTGGGCACACGGTCCAGGGGACGGAGGACCAGGAACACAGGGGAACTGGGAGGGCTGCTGTGCGACAGGGGTCAGACAGGCCAAGGGAACCCACTCTCCACGAGGCCCTCTCCTCCATCATGGAAGCCTACCACTACTCCCAGGAGATGATGGCAACGGTACTGGTCAAGTTTCAGGAGACCCAGCGCCTGCAGGAGGAACAGTATATGGGCTTTAGGGAGGAACTCAGAACCATCAGCTCCACCCTGGGCACCATCGTAGGGGTGCTGAAGGAAGTACTCAACACCAGGAGGGACACTGTGGCACTACAAGGGGCCCCTGGCACTAGCATGGACGATGAACTGCCCACCACCTCCGCCGGCGCTAGTGGACAGGACGCCCCGCCACAGGACCACCACACCAGCACCCCACCCCCTGCAGAGGGAGAACCACCTGGCAAATGGTCCCTGAGGTCCAGGAACAAGACAGAGCACGATGCCAAGACCCTCGCCAACAAATGAGACCACCCTGATTGTCATCCTACTGTCCCACTTTGTCACCCTGTCCATACTTAAACTGACCCAGCTCCACTTCCTATGCCCATATGGGCAATGCACCTGTGAGACTAATAGACTGGACTCTGCCATGGACATTCCTTCGCCATCACCCCTCACCATTTCACTACCCCCTCCAATATTGATCACTTAAATAAACACACTTAAAGCACAAAACAATCTGGAGTCTGTCTGTGATTTCAAAATAGTGTATTAGCAATTACAGTGACAAAATGCTCTTTCAATTGTAATGTCAAGATACCTATGTCACACAGCTCTAGTCCATGAGGAATCTAAGCAGATGTCACACAGTGGGACCCACATCTGTGAAATCGTAAGGGAAAGTGACAACTCAGTGACCATACACTGGGTGAAAACGACAGACAGTAGAGAGGTAGTAGTGTTAAAGTACATGTAGTAGGCAGGTCTGTACTCTTACCTGTGTCTCACTGGAAATATTGCTGGATCACTGAGTCCCTGTTGTTCATGTATTCTTCCTCTGCTTCCTCGTCTTCATTGTCCAGAGACTCCACAGCTGCCACAACACCGCCATCTGGACCATCCTCCTGCAGAAAAGGCACCCATCGTCGCAAAGCCAAGTTGTGAAGCATACAGCAGGCCACGGTGATCTGGCACACCTTTGGTTAGTAGAATAGGGATCCACCTGTCATATGGAGGCACCTGAACCTGGCCTTCAGGAGGCCAAAGGTCCGCTCGATCACCCTGCTAGTTTGCCCATGGGCCTTATTGTAGCGTTCCTCTGCCCTTGTCCTGGCATTCCTCAATGGGGTCAGTAGCCATGACAGGTTGGGGTAACCAGAGTCACCTGCAAATGGCGAGGGACAACTGTTAGACACGCACTAACCTGGAGGGATATCCCCAGACCCAGACAACCATTCCCTCTGTCTTGCTCCCAGGTGCTTACCTAATAGCCACACACAGTGCCTCTGGAGTTGACCCATCACATAAGGGATGCAGCTATTCCGCAGGATGTAGGCATCATGCACTGAGCCAGGGAACATGGCATTCACATGGGAGATGTACTGGTCTGCCAAACATACCATCTGTACATTCATGGAATGATAACTCTTCCGGTTTCTGTACACCTGTTCACTCCTGTGGGGGGGGGACCAAAGCCACATGGGTCCCATCAATGGCACCTATGATGTTGGGGATGTGTCCCAGGGCATAGAAATCACCTTTCACTGTAGGCAAATCCTCCACCTGAGGAAAAACGATGTAGCTCCGCATGTGTTTCAGAAGGGCAGACAACACTCTGGACAATACGTTGGCTGGGACATCCCTGATGCTATGGCCACTGTTGTTTGAAAAGACCCACTTGCAAGGAAATGGAGCACTGACAGCACCTGCACTTGAGGGGGAATTCCTGTGGGATGGCGGATTGCTGACATCAGGTCTGGCTCCAACTGGGTACACAGTTCCTGGATTGTGGCATGGTCAAGCCTGTATGTGATAATCACATGTCGCTCCTCCATTGTCGACAGGTCCACCAACGGTCAGTACACCGGAGGATGCCGCCATCTCCTCACATGTCCCAGCGGACGGTGCCTATGAAGGACAACAGCGAGCACAGAGTCAAACAACTCAGATGTACGTACCCACAGTTTACACAGCACACCATTCATACACAAAAGATGGCCTGTATGTGTGTTGAGTCTATGCCTAGGTATGTGTGACACAGTTGAAAATGAAGCCATGTGGGCCCCTGAAATGGCGGCTGCCTGACCTGTAAAGTGGGACAATGGGATGTGAGGTAACTGCGCTGGCGTTGTACACCGTCGCGGTAGGCGGTCGAAGACCGCGGCGCAAGGCTGCATTGGTTAACATTGGACCCTATGGGTCCCAGGAGCCAATGACGATGTCCACCGGCGGTGACGGTACGCACCACCGCGGACGTGACCGCCATTTTCTATCTGTTCAATTACTCGATACCTGATCTTCGACAGGAGAGGACCTACACTGCAAGTACTGCTGTGACCTCGGTCTGGAAGAGACAATGGCTTGAGTGTCTGGGGAAAGGGCCCCTGCCTTCACATCGGAGGAGTTGGAGAAGCTCGTGGATGGGATCCTCCCCAGTACATGCTACTCTACGGTCCTCCAGACAAACAGTTAAGTACACAGGGAGCACGTTGTATGGGCTATGCCTGTGTGGAGAGGGCTGGATGTAAGAAGGAAGGGGGGAGAGTGCTGCGTGCATGAAAGACGGTGAATGCATGTGCCACATGGCAAGGGTAGGGATGGGGGCCAATCAGTTTGACGGTGCAGTTGGTAATAACTTCTCTTTTTCCCCTGTACATTTCATGTAGGTCAGGGCCCACCAGAAAAAAGATATTTGGCGTGCCATCGCCAAGGTCGTCCGGACCCTGGGGATCTACCACAGACGGAGCACCCACTGCCTGAAAAGATGGGAGGACATTCGCCGCTGGAGCAAGAAGACAGCGGAGGCTCAGCTGGGGAGGGCCTCCCAACGTGGATGGGTGCTTGAGGGCATCACAGCAGCCACAAGGGGGTGAGTACCCTCTCATTCTGCTGACTTTGCACGCAGTGGGGGTGTCTGGGTGGGGGAGGTGGGCTGTGGTTTTCCCTAGGCCAGGGCGAGTTCCATAGGCAAGGCCCCTCCGTAAGGCAGGCCATGTGGCACCCCACCCCACCTCTGTAGAGTACCAAGTACACCTAGTCATGCCCCTGTGTCATCTATGTGTGCAGATGTCATCCATAGCCTTGTAGGCCATTTCCCAGGAATTGAACAGTGGAGCCCAAGAGTGCAGCGTAGTGCAGGAGGCTTCTGTGTCTGTCGTGTCTGCCAACGGTAGCAGTAATGCATGCACTCAACATGTCTTTCTTCTGTCGTCCCTCCCCTTTTTGTGGTCTTCCTGTTCTTGTGTGCATTAGCATCATCAGGCGGAGGAGCAGTGGCACCGGAGCACCAGGGGGCTGCATCCCACATGGCCATGGAGAGCCACACTACGGACTCGGACTTCACCAGTGGGACGGACGGCGAGGGGAGCTCCACGGCGGGGACAGGAGCTGAGACCAGTGACACGGACTTGTCCTCTGATGGGAGCTCCTTCGTGGTGGCGGCAACATCTGTGCCACCCCCATCTACAGGTACAGCCGCCACCCTCCTCTTCCAGCACCGCTCTCCCAGCAGCCCCTCAGCCTTCACCCCGTGCCTGCTCTCCCAGGAGGGTGGGCATCACCTTTGCCCCAGGCACCTCAGGCCCGGCACCAGTCACCCCTGCTGCCCTCAGTGAGGAGGCCATTGACCTCCTCAGGTCCCTCACTGTTGGGCAAACTACCATTTTGAATGCCATCCAGGGTATAGAAAGGCAGTTGCAACAAACAAATGCATTCCTGGAGGGCATTCATTCTTTTCAGGCAGCCCTTCAGCGAGCTTTTCAGACTCTGGCCTCAGCACTGATGGCAGCCATTGTCCCCGTCTCTAGCCTCCCCCTCCAACTTCATCCACCCAGACCCAATACCCTGTACCTCAGCCTATCCCAAGCACACCTACAGACCAGCATGCACACACGTCAACACACAAGGGAAGCTCAGGCAAACATAAACACCACACATCCCACAGGCACTCATGCAAGCATCACACACATGCAGACACACCAACATCCACTGCCTCCACTGTGTCCCCCTCCTCCTCGTCTCCCTCCTCCCTCCCAGTCTCGTCTACACTCACAGCTGCATGCACTACCTCTATAGCCACTACGTCCCTCTCCAGCACACACACCACCACACCCCGCTCACATGCAGTCACCACCCCCACTACCATTCACACATCCCCTGTGTCCTTTCCAAGTGTGTCTGTGACGCCCCCTCCCAAGATACACAAACGCAGGCACACACCCACCCAACAGCCATCCACCTCACAACAGCCTCCAGCGCATGCACCTTCACCCAAAGTCACCAAACGTACTCCTCCTACAACCACCACCTCTTCCTCCACTCCCAAACCCCCTCCAGCTACCCGTCCCAGTGTGTCCAAAAACTTTTCCTGTCCACCCTTGACCTCTTTCCCACAGCTCCCCCACCCCGCCCGTCTCCTAGGTCCCGAACTAGCATCCCAGCCACAACATCTCCGGAGCCATTGGTGCCTGTAGTCACCGGAATCTGGAGTGCACCGGCCACCAGGGCAGCCAGTGTGGCACGGAGCCACAGCACAGACAGTCCCCCACCTGTGAAGCATCAGAAGTTGGCCAGTGCCCGGCGGGAGAGGGGGAAGACTCCAGCCACCAAAGCCGCTCCCAGGGGTCCCGGTGGGAGTGTGGAGTCAGCTGTGACACCTTCCAAGGTGGGGAAGGGCCACAAGAAACCCGGCAAGTCTGGGAAGAGCAGCACGGCGGAGAAGAACGCCATCATCCCCGCTGTCAAGGAGGCCCCCTCCAGCACAAGCCCAGCTGCCCAGAAGGCCACCGCCAGCACAAGCCCAGCTGCCCAGGAGGCCCCCGCCAGCACAAGCCCACCTGCCCAGGAGGGGCCAGCCAGCACCAGCCCACCTGCCCAGGAGGCCACCGCCAGCACAAGCCCAGCTGCCCAGGAGGGGCCCGCCAGCACTAGCCCACCTGCCCAGGAGGGGCCCGCCAGCACCAGCCCACCTGCCCAGTAGGCCACCGCCAGCACAAGCCCAGCTGCCTAGGAGTGGCCCGCCAGCACTAGCCCACCTGTCCAGGAGGGGCATGCCAGCACCAACCCACCTGCCCAGGAGGCCACCGCCAGCACCAGCCCAGCTGCCCAGGAGGCCACCGCCAGCACCAGCGCAGCTGCCCAGGAGGCCACCTCCAGCAAAAGCCCCGCTGGGCCATGAAGGACAGCTAGCAAAAGCCCCACTGGGCCATGAAGGACCACCAGCACAAGCCAGCACAAGCCCCGCTGGGCCTTGAAGGACCGCCGGCACAAGCCCCGCTGGGCCATGAAGGACCTCCAGCAGCTGAGAGCCTGCAATGGAGACCGCCATCTCAAGCACCGCTGAACATGGCACCGCCATCTCAAGCACTGCTGCACAGGGCACCGCCATCTCAAGCACCGCTGAACAGGGCCCGCCATCTCAAGCACAGCTGCACAGGGCACTGCCATCTCAAGCACCGCTGCACAGGGCACCGCCATCTCAAGCACCGCTGAACAGGGCACCGCCATCTCAAGGGCACCACCATCTCAAGCATCCCCTGAACAGGGCACCGCCGTCTCAAGCACCGCTGCACAGGGCACCGCCATCTCCATGAAGGACCTCTTTCCCACAGCTCCCCCACCCCGTCCGTCTCCTAGGTCCCAAACTAGCACCCCAGCCACAACATCTCCGGGACCATTGGTGCCTGTAGTCACCGGAATCTGGAGTGCACCGGCCACCAGGGCAGCCAGTGTGGCACGGAGCCACAGCACAGACAGTCCCCCACCTGTGAAGCATCAGAAGTTGGCCAGTGCCCGGCGGGAGAGGGGGAAGACTCCAGCCACCAAAGCCGCTCCCAGGGGTCCCGGTGGGAGTGTGGAGTCAGCTGTGACACCTTCCAAGGTGGGGAAGGGCCACAAGAAACCCGGCAAGTCTGGGAAGAGCAGCACGGCGGAGAAGAACGCCATCATCCCCGCTGCCCAGGAGGCCACCTCCAGCACAAGCCCAGCTGCCCAGGAGGCCACCGCCAGCACAAGCCCAGCTGCCCAGGAGGCCACCACCAGCACTAGCCCACCTGCCCAGGAGGGGCCCGCCAGCACCAGCCCACCTGCCCAGGAGGCCACCGCCAGCACAAGCCCAGCTGCCCAGGAGGGGCCCGCCAGCACTAGCCCACCTGCCCAGGAGGGGCCCGCCAGCACCAGCCCACCTGCCCAGGAGGCCACCGCCAGCACAAGCCCAGCTGCCCAGGTGTGGCCCGCCAGCACTAGCCCACCTGCCCAGGAGGGGCATGCCAGCACCAGCCCACCTGCCCAGGAGGCCACCGCCAGCACCAGCCCAGCTGCCCAGGAGGCCACCGCCAGCACCAGCCCAGCTGCCCAGGAGGCCACCTCCAGCAAAAGCCCCGCTGGGCCATCAAGACCGCCACCAAAAGCCCCACTGGGCCATGAAGGACCGCCAGCACAAGCCAGCACAAGCCCCGCTCGGCCATGAAGGACCGCCAGCACAAGCCCCGCTGGGCCATGAAGGACCGCCAGCAGCTGAGAGCCTGCAATGGAGACCGCCATCTCAAGCACCGCTGAACATGGCACTGCCATCTCAAGCACTGCTGCACAGGGCACCGCCATCTCAAGCACCGCTGAACAGGGCACCGCCATCTCAAGCACAGCTGCACAGGGCACCACCATCTCAAGCACCGCTGAACAAGGCACCGCCATCTCAAGTGCACCGCCATCTCAAGCACGCTGAACAGGGCACCGCCGTCTCAAGCACTGCTGCAAAGGGCACCACCATCTCAAGCACCGCTGAACAGGGCACCGCCGTCTCAAGCACCGCTGGCTCATGAGCGGCAAGGGCACTGACGCAACTGAGTCCGTCACAGGGTGAATGATGCACTCTGGGCACCATGCCCCCTCCAGAACCAGTGGAGAAAAGCATCCACTATCCCAATCCTTGGCAGGATGAAGCACTCTGGGCACCATGCCCCCTCCAGAACTAGTGGAGACTGTCATCCACTACCTCTGTCCTTAGCAGGATGAAGCACTCTGGGCACAAAGCCCCCTCCAGAACCAGTGGAGACTGTTATCCATTTGTGAGACTGTGGCTTTGCACTCCCCAGGATTGAACAGTGGGCAAACCACCCACTGTAGAGACTTGAGAGACTGTGGCTTTGCACTCCCCAGGATTGAACAGTGGGCAAACCACCCACTGTAGAGACTTGAGAGATTTTGACATTGCACTCCCCAGGATTGAACAGTGGGCAACCCACCCAATGTAGAGACTTGAGAGACTGTGGCTTTGCACTCTCCACGTTTGAACAGCGGGCGGCCCACCCACTGTAGAGAATTGAGAGACTGTGGCTTTGCACCCCCCAGGATGGAACAGTGGTCATGTGGCACCCTTGTGGATTTGGCGTCGTGCACTCAAGCGGCTGAGGTGCCCCCCCTTTCCCTCCCCCTGAGGTGCCTGTTTAGTTGCTCTATAATGCCCCTGCAGTGTTCTCTCCGTCATGGTCGGGGATCTTGTGTGGGCCCCGCCCATACCGTGTGGTCCCAGTGTTCCACGGACTTTCTTAGAGCACTACCTGGACTACTATGCTTGGAATATATTATGTACATGGTGTATATATATATTTCTGCCTACTTGCTTTTAATATATTACAATTGTTACACTCATTTTCTATTATCTTTGAATTCTTCCGGGGGGTTTGGGGGTGTAACTGTGATGTATTAATATGCATTAGTGTGTGTGTTGTAGTGGGTGAGGGTGGGGGTGTTGCGTGTGTATGTCCCTGTTTTTTGCCTCCCACCTCCTCTGTGTTGTAGGTGCAGTACTCACCGTGGTCTTCACCGCCGGCGTTTGTGCTCCTGGTAGAGGAGCAGGAAGACTACTGCAGGTAGAATTTGTAGTTCTGGGTCCATGGCGTCCTCGTTCCTTGTGGGTTGTGTAGAGGTGAGCGTTTTCCCTTTGGGATTCCTGTTTTCACCGTGTTTTTATCCACGATGAATCCGCCCCTGCAAAGGTGGCGGATTGGCCTGTCATAATAGTCTGGGCGGTACATTGTCTCCCGCCTGTCTGTTGGAGGTGACCGCTGCACTGTTTGTTAGTACCGCCGTGGCGGTCGGAGTGTTAAAGTGGCTGTCTTTGTTGGCGGTTTCCGCAACGGTCGTAATTGCAAGTTTTTTACCGCCAGCCTGTTGCCGGTCTTCCCGCCGCTTTAACACCGACCGCCAGGGTTGTAATGACGACCTAAGAGACAGAGCAAGAACATAAGAGGAGTTTGATGTTCGAGCTACCAATGCAGCAACCACATACTCAGCAGCATTTTGAAATCAACGCACCTCTCTCCAGTTCACAGAGCTGAGTTAGTACTGGGCCTCAGGTTCGTCGCCATCATCAAGGGTTCTCTTTGAAGTTGAAAACCTTCTCCTTTTTAGCTATTGAGGTAGTCCCGCCCTGAGTCCTTCCATCTTCCTCCTCCAGATTCAGATCCGTCCCAATGCCAAACTGAACAAGGTAGACTTGTGCGCTACTGCTGAAGAACAAATAGAGAAACAGAGCTGGAGTATTTTTTGTGTAGATTTGTGGTTGGTAGCTGACTGGTTTGTTACGAGGAACCAGAAAAAAGGAGTAGATCCTGCAAGAAATCTCACTACTTTTGAAAGGCTATTCACTTTCAGAAAAAATATATCACCCATCTGTAGGAGGCTGGCCATCTTTGTAGTGTGCAAAGATAGGTACACTCTGCAGGGGGTCCAGACAACCACACATTCGTTCATAGAGGTAAAAACAAGGCCACCTAATGCTATAATTTCTATGGTAGCTTGGTCGAGCAGTTAGGCTAATCTTGGAGAAGTGCAACACATTTGTTGTACTCACAATATCAATATATCAAGACACATACTGAAAAGAATAACTCGAGACCAATTTACAAAAATACTTGCGATTTTTATAAAACAATTTAAGACCAAGAATTTTTAAAGTTTTAATAAAGTTAGTCTTTCTGTGAGTAATTACACACTGGAGGAATCAATGGGGAAATATTTGGCAAATTCACCGTAAATCAGGGAATGCGTTTACCAGTGTCTCCTTTTGCAGGTAAGTCGAGGTCGTAGATGGGTACCCTGGACCAGCGGGAGAAATTTGGGTGACTCCTGGTTCCAACGGGAGCAGCTGCAGAACATTGATGGAGCTCGTGCCAGGCCACTGCGGGGGACCACATGGAAAAGCACTACACAGGCGGACTTAAAGGTAAGTCTGGTGGGTCCACTTGGAGTATTGAGGTCACAAAGGGTGGGGGACCCTTACAGCACAGCTGGATCTTGAGTGCAGGGTACAGGGCGTCTGGGTGCAAAGCGAATTGGTGGGCCAGGAGCTGTGCACCAAGGTGCCCTTGGAAGCAGGAGGTAGGTCACATTAAGGGTTGCTTGCGGGCCAGCAGGGGCACTCTGGTGGGAGATGCAGGTGGTTCCTGAAGTTCCTTTAATGGGGCTTCCTCCTGGTCCCTTTTCAGTCCAGAATAGACAGTCCTTCTGGGTGTCTGATGTGAGGTGACCAGTACCTAGGGCTATTGCACGGTTTGGATATTGGAGGGCACAGTGTTCACCAAACTTGACGCATTGGCAGGGTTTGTTCTCACGGTTTAACAGGCAATGTTTGGTCTGGCTGTGGCATCTGGTTTCTTGGTAAGCAGCCTGTCAGTAAAGTGGCCTTCAATGGGTCTTTGATTCCTTGGTGTTGCAGAGTGATGCCTTCAATCTGGAGAAGGATCTTTGGTAATCTTCAAAAAGTGGAGGTCCTCTGGGGGTTTGTAGAGTCTGTCCAATGTCCAAGCAACCCCTCAGTGGCAATTGTCGAGTCCTGAATGCAGCAGGCAGGGTTTGGCGCTGTTTGTTGGTGCTGCAGGACTTTAGTTCTCGAGCCTTGGGTTTTCTTTGTTGCTGGTCTTCTTTTGTCCTTAGAATCTGATTTCTTGTCTAGGGATGCCCACTAAGTGCTGTATTTAGTGGGTGTTTTAGAGGGTACCTAGTAGTGACCAATAGGTCATCTACCTTAGGGTGGCTACACCCACTAAGTGACCACTTCCTGTGGGCAGAGATCACTTCCCTACACTTGAGTGGCTATTTTCCTTCTATTCAAGATGGAGGAAAATGAAATGGAGAGGTCACCTTACATATAACACTTTGGGGTGGTGCAAGCCAGGACTGACCACTCCTCCTACTCTTTGTCTGTTTTCCCACCGTTACTCCCAGCAAAAGTGGAGGTTTGCAATGGGGGGGCATCTGCTGCTAGCAGCAGGCTGGGGGTTGGGTTTCAAGGGCAGTATGGCCTTTGAAGCTCACCAGCAGGGCATTGCACATTCCCGAGGGAGGTGCTAGAACTCTACCCAGGAAGGGCTTTGTTCTGAATCCCAGAGAACAGGATTTCCCACCCCAGTGAGTCAGAATCCTGTCTCGTGGTAGCAGGCTGATTGTGACTGTCTAGCAACCATGCCAGGGTAGTTATCTTTTGCAGGGGGCACATCTAAGGTGAACCCTGGGTACATTTTGGAATAAATTCAACATTGGTACCAGTTTGGAATAAATCCAACATTGGTACCAGTTTGGATTTATCATTCTGAGTTGTTTGAAACCAAACAAACCAGGGTTCATACTAGCCATCATGCAGCTGTGAAACTTGTACTGACCAGTGTCCAACACTTGCATTAAAATGGCTACCCTGTTCACTGACTATGTCCTAGGTTTGACAAGGACACAGTAGAAGCATATTGCTCATGCATCTCTGTCAGCATCAGGGCAGTGCGCGCTCTACGGGCGACTAGAATGCAAAAACCCAGCATTTAACGTAATTCATGCATTGTGCTGATATGCTGTTGTTTAACCTTTTGCATTGCAGAGTTTAATCCTGAAGACTTATTTTCAAGGTGCTTATAAATACTGTTCATTTGCAATGTATTGCTGCAGGCTTTCAGAGTGTGTCAGGGTGTGGTCCCTTTCCAGGGCCTTCTAGAACCTTTCCCTGCAGCATGCCTGGGGTTTGTGGGCTGGGCCAAGACTCTATATAAGGGAGCCAGCCCAGCTCCAAGTGCTCACTATTCGGAGGTCCCGGTGCAGAGCAGCAGCAACTTCCGGAGGCCTACTTTGATCTTCTAGGCCTTGCCCTTTCACTTTGTTGGTGATTCTTGATCAGGGCGGTAAGACGGAGGTCAGGCTGGGCCCCCGATCCCGTTCTCGAAGGCTTTCGAGTTCTTGGGCCTAATTTGCATGATGAAACATTTTGGCTCTCGTGCGTGTGAATGTGTGCTGGTTTTTAATCGGCAAGACGCGCGATTCATTTAGTGTGCTTAATTCATGTTATTCATTGTGCGCTACCATTTTATGAAATTCTTATGGTGGCATTCGAATCGGCAAGACGAGCGATTCATTACATGTGCTTAATTCATGTTATTCCTTGTGCGCTACCATTTCCTGGCATTCACATGGTGCCCTTCGAATCGACAAGACGCGCAATTCATTTCTTGTGCTTAATTCATATTATTCATTGAGCGCTACCATTTCCAGGCATTCACATGGTGGCATTCGAATCGGAAAGACGCACAATTAATTTCCTGTGATTAATTCATGTTATTCATTGTGCGCTACCATTTCATGGCATTCTCATGGTGGCATTCGAATCGGCAAGACGCGCGATTCATTTATTGTGCTTAATTCATGTTATTCATTGTGTGTTACTATTTCCTGGCATTTACGTGGTGACATTCGAATCGGCAAGACGAACAATTCATTTCTTGTGCTTAATTCATGTTATTCATTGTGTGTGGCCATATGGCATTTACAAACTCTTGTGAAAATCTGCAGTGTGCGTAATTCATGTACCTGCATCCTAAGGAACTAAAGTGCTAGAATTCTAGCTGTTATATTGTGTGTGCATAATAAGTCCCTTAAATACATTTCCTATGGTGTTATAGAATCCATTCAGATTATTTTCTTGTCCTCATGCAAAACTCTATACTTGAATTTGAGAACGTAATTTTAGAAGGTTCTGATGTGTTTTTTTAATCCATGTGTAACATTTCATTTGAGAGGTTCATTGAACAGTTGTATTAATCCTTCTTGATTCCTTCACAGGTAACCAGACATCTTGAGGCCTAGCTATTTTAGTCCATGCCTAAGTTATCCATGTTTCGAGTATAGCAATGCTTAGAATCATAGTCTAGTAATGATTAATGTGATATAATCTTGATATTGTGTGTTTTAACCTTTTTGCTTCCTACAGGTCTCCTTCCCTGCTGTTCCCTTCCTAATCCCCTTTTCCCCACTTAGACTCTTTTAGACTCTGTGACATTCTAATCAGAGTATTGGAGCTGTCTTGTGGTGGACGTGTTGGGAACGTGCGCAGACCCTGAGGATCTGGTGACTCTGACAATCTGTGCCTACACATGCCATATAGTGTACCCTGCCTTAGGGCTGGTAGCCTGCCAAAGGGGTGACTATAGTGCCTGCAGTGTATAGTGGACAGGTCACACAGGCAGTGTGACATGTTGAGTTTGTCGTTTAGGATTGCATCAGAACACTCAGCCTGCAAAGGCAGTGCTAGGTGCTTCTGGATGCATGGTCCTAGAGGGAGGCACAGTCTGTGCTGCTGCCCTCAGGGGTTTACCTTCAGTACTCCATGCCCTTGATACCTAAGTACCATTTACTAGGGACTTGTAGTGGCAGCTAAAGGTGTTGCCAATTGTGCCAATGCATCACAACACTTTTAGGAAAAGGGATCTGGCCCAGGGAACCTGGTTAGCAGGGGTCCTGGGCACTAACAACTTTGGGGCTACATCACGTACCAGGCAAATAGTGGGGGCTAACCATGACAAAAAAGGCCTTTTCTCACACTATCAGCCCGCAAACATTGCAAATCATCAGAAACAAGTTTGCAATTTTGTTAAACTCCCGCCCTCACTGTCAGCGGCCACATACATCAGTCATCACTTACAAATTCACAATCACAATCATTCAATATATCACCAGTCATTGGTGTAATAGTTACTTAGTTACCTCTTCCAATCCAAGCACAGTAGTTGAACAAAATGCCTCTCATTTGATGGTATCCACACATTGGAATTAGACATTGGCACTGGCAGTCTTTTAATCAATGATCTTCTAGGGCAGGCCTGGTAGCTGATGTAAAAAGTGATAGGCAATGGCATGTGAGGGATGCAGGCATCATCTCCAATGTCCTGAAGGGTTTGTGGGGGATTCTTCACTGCACACTGGTCCAACTTCTATCCGGGCTTGTATGTGACTATAAAATCAATGGTGAGGCAGCATAAATCTGACACAAATATAATGTTGCACTAGCATATTTTGTTTTGCAAACAAAGAAAGAGAAAAAGAAGCTGAACAAGAAATAATGGAAACGTTCTGTGATGGCACTGGCATAGTCAATCTGGGAAGGAAGGTTTGTCCTCAAACTCTTGTGGATCACCCAGAAGCTGGTCAGCTAACATGCTTGATTCTGACCAATCATCCTCTTCCTCATCCTGTGGTGTTTCAGGAATGGTGTAATCAGGTGGTATCAAATGCTGGTTCATTTTGATCATGGTCAATCTCTCCATTGTTTGAGGAGAGACACTGTTCCTTCTCACTGTAATAACTGCCCCAGCTGCACTGAACACACGTTCTGCAGACACGCTGGTTACAGGACAAGCCAAAAACGTTATTGCCAGCCTGCTGAGCTCTGGTCATTGGCTCATCTTCCCATACCAATACACCAGTGGGTGTTGATCTACATACACCTCTTTCAGGGCATCCAGATACTCCTGTAACATCCTCTGAATCATCATTAGTGCTGCCACCAGCTAAATCACCTTTTCCTTTGCCTCTGTACTGGACTTAAAACCTGCCACTTGAAACCAATCAAATGCAGAGGTTGGGTCTGATTCTTCTGTTGCTGTTGTCATCAGTTGTCTTGCTGGTGGGGTTGGCGGATGTGAAACAAGACTGCCCTATCTGGAAGTTGAAAGCAGTATCCCAGAACTGCAGAGGGGACCTCTAAAATCCAGCTGTTCTTCTTCCAGTTCTCCTGCTTGCTCAACAATCCACCTCTTGTATAGTGAAACATGCCCTTCAGAAAAATAAATGATATTTGGGAGAACTTTTTTGTAGTGTGGATCTAGTAGGCTGGCAGAGATTTACTCTTTGGAAGAGATTATGTTATTTTGCAGCCTTGCATTACAAGTCAAGCGATAGCTTAGGCAAGTAACCAAGGTATGCGCTTCTGGGTTTTCATTCACCCCCCGAATGCAAACCTTTCAGACACCTTCTTTAGCTACTCCTGTAGCAGATGCAATAACAGGATAGGTTGGCCCATTGTGCTGTTGTTGCTAAATTCCCATGTGAAAACCTCAATAGGGAGCACCATCTGTGTGAGGCATTTGACTAGGCCCTGATTGTCCGCATCGATGCTCATAGCTTTCCCAATTGCATCAGCTCTTTTTTGAATTACATAGTCATTCATCTGTTTGTACTTCTCAAACAGACATTGCAACATATAATACTTTGAGTTCCAACATGTTGCCACCTCCTGTATCAGGACTTTAACTGGTACTCTGGTATCACACTGAATAATCTGCAACTTTGTCCGTGCTTTGAAAGAATGGCTGAAATACGTGCAGATGTGTGCAAAGGTGGTCAGTATGTTGCTGACTATGGGCCAGATGTAGCAACGTAAAAATTTGCGAGGTGCAAAGTGCGAGTACATGCGACTCGCAATTTGCACCTCGCAAATTGGTAAGCAGTACGGTGTCTCAGACACCGACTGCAACTCGCTATGGGGTCGCAATGACCCACCTCATGAATATTCGTTAGGTGGGTCGCAAATTGCGGCCCCATAGCGAGTATAGGCACTCGCAAACATGGAGGCCTGCTGTAGTCAGCAGACCTCCGTGTTCGTGACTGCTTCAAATAAAGCAGTTTTTTTTTTTTAAGTGTAGCCCGTTTTCCTTAAAGGAAAACGAGCTGCACTTAAAAAAAAAAACGAAACCTTTAGTTTCGGTATTTTTTCAGGGCAGGGAGTGGTCCCTGGGACCACTCCCTGCCCTGAAAAAATATTTTTGGGTCCATTCACAAAGTGGAAGGGGTCCCATGGGGACCCCTTCCAATTTGCGAGTGGGTTACCATCCACTTGAAGTGGATGGTAACTGCAATACGATTTACGACTGCGTACGCGGTCGCAAATGGTATTGCATACCACTCAGACTCGCAAATAGGAAGGGAACACCCCTTCCTATTTGCGAGTCGGAAATACATTTTGCGAGTCGGTTCCGACTCGCAAAATGCATTTCTGCATAGCAAAGAGGCATTTGCGCCTCGCAAACGGCGATTTTCGCCATTTGCGAGGCGCAAACACTTTGCTACATCTGGCCCAATGTGTTCTATTTTTTAAGAAAGTCTTGCATAATCAGGTTGATGCAGCGCGCTACACACAGGACCCTGAAATATCCACCAGCTGTTACTGCCATTGTCCGTGGCAACAAATCCAGCTTGAAGATCTCTGGGTCGTAGCCATTCAGATACTTTGCATTAAATTCCTCCAAGATGTTTACAGTTGTGTGTGACTTCTCCGTGGCGGCCATGGCTACTTTTGCATGCCACCAAACGCTCTAAAAAATTTCTTCTGAGCAAATACCTTAGCATTTGCTCTGCCCCCAGAAAAGAAGTCCAGTGTGCAACAATGCACATGTAATCAGTCGCCTGCCAACTGGTCCACATTTCTGTCGTCAGGTGGATAGTGTGAACAATACTTTGTTGCAAAGCTTGTCCAACCAAATGCAGCACATTGTGATGTAGTGCTGGAATAGCAACTCTGGCAAAATAGGTCTGGACTGAAACTTCCATTTTGGGCACAGGGCTGCCACACACTCTAAGAATCTTAATCCTTCCACAAACGAATAAGGGAGGAGATCCAGCGCTAACATTTTTGCCAGCTTGCCATTATACAAATGTGCCATTAGGTGGTTGCGGTCTTGGGGCTCTCCTGCTTAAACATGCCCGTAATTGCAGCCTGGATTTTCTTCTTTTGTGTAGCCACTGATGCAGGCAACTTTTCAGATGTAGGTGATGGTAGACTCAATGTGCGTTGTGGTGGTTCAGTCACCGTATGCTGTGGTGTCTCTGTCTGACTCTGAGTATTCATGTGCCATTGTGAGGTCATGGAGGCGAGTGATTCTGGGGCACTGCTGGGGATGGGGCTGCTTTGCATGAGGATGATGTCACCATCTTTTTCCTCACCTTCCACTGTGATTTGACCAGGTGTGGCTGATGTTTCCTGGCTCTCCTCGCCTTCACCACCATGACCACGTTGAGCTGTTTGTTTAAGGTGCTGCTCCCACCAGATTGCGTGATGCTTTCTTATAGGGGTTGTCTGGCCTCCATGACCATAATGCGAACCAGGCTTACCTTGACGAACACTTGCATAGCAAATGAAGCATTTAGCAATAATCTCCTCGCGTTTGCTAATCATAAAAAAATCCTAAACTGGGGAGGAGTACTGTTAGACCGGACAGCCTTAGGGTGGTCACCCCTAACTTTTTGCCTGACTCCCTCCACTTTTTGGACACTGTTTTTGCTGGCTTTTAGACTCTGCGCACTTTACCACTGCTAACCAGTGCTAAAGTGCATATGCTCTCTCCCTTAAAACATGGTAACCTTGAATCATACCTGATTGGACTATTTAATTTACTTATAAGTCCCTAGTAATGTGCACTCTATGTGCCTAGGGCCTGTAGATTAAATGCTACTAATGGGCCTGCAGCACTGGTTGTGCCACCCACTTAAGTAGCCCCTTTTCCTTGTCTCAGCCCTGCCATTGCAGGGCCTGTGTGTGCAGTTTCACTGTCACCTCGACTTGGCATTTAAAAGTACTTGCCAAGCCTAAACCTCCCCTTTCTCCACATATAAGTCACCCCTAATGTGTGCCCTAGGTAACCCCTAGAGCAGGGTGCTGTGTGGGTGAAAGGCAGGACATGTACCTGTGTAGTTTACATGTCCTGGTAGTGTAAAACTCCTACATTCGTTTTTGCACTACTGTGAGGCCTGCTCCCTTCATAGGCTAACATTGGGGCTGCCCTCATACAGTATTGAAGTGGTAGCTGCTGATCTGAAAGGAGTAGGAAGGTCATATTTAGTATGGCCAGAATGGTAATATAAAATCCTGCTGACTGGTGAAGTTGGATTTAATATTACTATTCTAGAAATGCCACTTTTAGAAAGTGAGCATTTCTTTGCACTTAAATCTTTCTGTGCCTTACAATCCACGTCTGACTGGGCTTAGTTGACAGCTCCTTGTGCATTCACTCAGACACACCCCAAACACAGGGTACTCAGCCTCACTTGCATACATCTGCATTTTGAATGGGTCTTCCTGGGCTGGGAGGGTGGAGTGCCTGCTCTCACACAAAGGACTGCCACACCCCCTACTGGGACCCTGGCAGACAGGATTGAACTGAAAGGGGACCTGGTGCACTTCTTAGCCACTCTTTGAAGTCTCCCCCACTTCAAAGGCACATTTTGGTATAAAACAGGGCCTCTGCTCTACCTCATCAGACACTTGCTGGAGAAGAAACCTGAACCAGAACCTGCATCCTGCCAAGAAGAACTGCCTGGCTGCCTAAAGGACTCACCTGACTGCTTTCTACAAAGGACCGCTGCCTTGCTGTTGCCCTGCTGCCTTGCTGAACTCTTGTCTGGCTGTGAAAGTGCTCTCCAAGGGCTTGGATAGAGCTTGCCTCCTGTTCCCTGAAGTCTCAGACCAAAAAGACTTCTCTTTTTCACTTGGACGCTTCGTGCGGCGAAATTTTCGACGCACAGCTTGTTCCGCAGCGAGAAAAACGCCGCACACCGACGCTGATCGACGCGACGCCTTCGGGACGACCGGAACTTCGACGCACGTCCTCGCAAGGACAACGCCGCCTGACCTCCAGAGGAGAAATCGACACGACGCCTGCCGTGAGAGCGAAACTTCAATGCGCAGCCCCGCAGAACGACGCGCAGCCGGAAAACAAGCAGGAGAATCCACGCACAGACCCGGGACATCTGGTAATCCCCGCGATCCACAGAAAGAGACTGTCCACGCGCCAGAAAACGATGCACGACTTCCCCGCATGAAAAATAACGACGCAAGTCGGTGTGTGCTGGGGAGAAATCAACGCACACACCATTTTTCCACGTATCTCTTCTTCTGTTTTCCACTCCAAACCAGGTACTTTGTGCTTGAAAGAGACTTTGTTTGCTTTTTAAAGACTTAAGACACTTCATATCACTTTTCAGTGCTATCTCTACAAATTCACATTGCAACTTTATTCGTTTTGACCTACATTATCCTGATAAATATTATATATTTTTCTAAACACTGTGTGGTGTATTTTTGTGGTGCTATATGGTGGTATTGTATGATTTATTGCACACATACTTTACACATTGCCTTCTAAGTTAAGCCTGACTGCTCGTGCCAAGCTACCAGAGGGTGGGCACAGGATAATCTTGGATTGTGTGTGACTTACCCTGACTAGAGTGAGGGTTTTTGCTTGGACAGAGGGTAACCTGACTGCCAACCAAAAACCCATTACTAACAAGTACTTTCTTATTGGGCCACTGCCAATGCTTGAAGAAGAACTGGATATAGGTGGTCGTCGGTGTGTCGATAGCCTCTCTGCAATGCATACTTGTACTGAAGCAAGGGTTGGTGCAGGTCTCTGTTGGGGCTTTACAAACTGGGAACTGGCGGTGCTGTCTGTGCCACATCCCTCGGAGCGGGTTGGATAATAATGTCAGACTCCTCTGTGCCAGCTTCCACAATGACTGTGTCATCGTCATCATCTCTTTCCATGATTCTAAGGTTTTATGGAACCTTTCTTTTCCCTTGCCTCTCCTGGCGTCTCCCGGACTCTGCCAGGGTCCATTCCATGTCCTTCTCATCATCATCAGAAGTGGTGCTTGGAGAAGATCATGGAGTAATACCCTTTCTTTTTCTTGCGTGTGATCTGGGAGCCCTTGATTCTAAAAGAGGAGGTTCTTGGTCGACAGAAAGCTCAACCTCCTGTTCTGCTCCAACTTTGGGAAGTTCTGACTGCAGCTGATGCCCACTTTGCTCTGTTTCCTGAAATGATTGGGTACTACGTTGTGAAATGGACAGATCCAATTCAACATCACTGCTCGTCGGCATTGCCAAGATTGCAGTGGCTGCCTCACTGACAGACATGGTATTGGGCTTGGGTTAGGGTGGTGCTGTAGATTCAGGAGTGCTCCCAGGTTCCTCCCCGGAGGCTAGTGTGGCAGGCACATGTCTCCCAAAAAAAGGTTGCAGTTGGCATGCCACTGGCAGAAAGCTGCTTCCTCTCGCTGGCCGCTTTCTTGGCAACAACTTTCTTTGGGGCCATCTAAACTAGTTCTAGGTTGGCAGTGGCACTGAGATGTACAAGCGAAAGAGTTTGATGCCTGTGGACCAAAGTAACTGTAAGGCCTTCTCTTTGGCAGTACAGCGGATGAGGCGGGGTGTCTTCTCTTGTACACCTAAAAACAAACAAGCAAGAAAAACATGTAGTTAGTGAAATGTGGCATTGTTGCAGCAGGTTGAAAATTGTACAAAGAAATGCAATCGTAGTGCGGTTGGTTTCTTATGTAATATACCTAGTATTTAATGAAATATTGTAAAGGCAAACCACACCACCACGCCATAAAAAATACATTTCAAATCAGACAGCACATCAGGCAGCTCTAGCTCTTTGCTTTATCTCCATCTGTTTTAGGAGACACCTGGGGTTGTCAGAGAGAGGTGCAAGGGTAAATGGAATAATCCTTTAAAAAAAATAACCTATGGCGACAATTCACTAACAAAATGAATTATGCTGTTGATTTGTCTGCCATGCTCTAGGGCCAGGGTGTCCTGGAGGAAATAGAATTACACCTAAGAAACTGAATGCTGTAGTGCAGCTGTGCGTGTTTGGTGGCTGGATCAAGGTAAAATGTAGAATTAAATAAAAATAAAACATTGCAAAAATGAAAAGAAAATATAAAAATTAAAATAAATTAAAAAAGTAAATGGAAATTAAAAAGCAAAGTTTAAAAAATAAAAAATAAAAAATGTTAAAAAATAAAAATGAAAATGAAAAATAAATGTTCAAAAATGTAAAATTATAAAAGTAAACAAATAATTACAAAACTAAAGTATACAAATTAAATGTAAAAAAAAATTAAAACATGAAATGAAAAAATGGCATGAAAATAAATTACATTTAAAAAAAGTAACAAATAAAGTAGAAATAAACCCACAAAAAATTAAAAAACAAATGATCAATAACTAATGATGTTTGTATGTAGGTCTACGTCAAAGATACACTGGCTGCACAGTGTGTACACAAAATGGTTGCCAGCCATCCACATGGTCAAACAACAACAACAAGGAGCAGGGAGGAAGCATGGTGAATAAAAACCAAATGCAAGCCTATGGCAAAGGGCCACTGGCTGCGTGCACAAGGTGGCTGCCAGCCAGCCACATGGTTAAACAACGACAGTAAGGAGGGAGCATGGCAAACAAACAACACATAAAAGCCTAAGGCAAGGGGCACTGGCTGAATGAAAAAAAGGCTGTCAGCCACATGGTCAAACAACAACAACAAGGAGCAAGGAGGAAACATGGAGAACAAAGAACACATGCAAGCCTATGGCATGGGACACTGGTTGGATGGACAAAATGGCTGCCAGCCACCACATGGTCAAACAACAACAACAAGGAGCAAGGAAGAAACATGGAAAACAAAGATCACATGCAAGCATATGGCAAAGGGACACTGGCTTCATACACAAAATGGCTGACAGCCAGCCACATGGTCAAACAACAACAAGGAGCAAGGAGGAAGCATTGAGAACAAAGAACACATGCAAGCCTATGGCAAGGGACACTAGCTGGATGGACAAAATGGCTACCAGCCAGCCACATGGTCAAACAACAATAACAAGATGCAAAGAGTAAGAATGCACACAATGAACACATGTAAGACTATAGAAAAGGACACTGGCTAGATGGACAAATAGGCTGCCAGCCACATGGTCAAGCAACAACACAACGAGCAAGGAAGAAGCATGGAGAACAAAGAACATATGCAAGCCTATGGCATGGGACACTGGCTGCATGCACAAAATGGCTGCCAGCCAGCCACATGGCCAAACAACAACAAGGAGCAAGGAGAACAAAGAAGAACACATGCAAGCCTATGCCAAAGGGACACTGGCTGCATACACAAAATGGCTGCCAGCCACATGGTCCATCAAACAACATCCTCCTATGCCATGAAATAGTGTTACCCCACAATATATACAATTTTTGGAAAACAAATGAAATGCAAACAATAGCCAACATTTTAAATTTAATCCAATGGCATCCCTGCCCTAAATGAAGTTTTAAAAACATAAACCACTTAAATATTTAGTTTGTGCCCTGATTACTACTAGTATTGGCCTGTGCCAACTGGCTTCAATGGCCCTTTGGAAATCTAGGCCACATATTAAAATAATATTGCAAATGTTACAAACATGTAGGAAAGGTATAGAGCTGTGCAGCTATTTTTCTTTATAAACAGTGAAAAATCATAAGTGGGCCCATACTTAAACTCCAGACCACCCACCACTATACCTTTTACAAATCAAATTAAAGAGCAAAGAAATACCCAAGCAAACAAACAACACCCTTTTTTAATAGTTGTAGAACTTACTTGTGAGGCTTCACAAAAATAAAGTCCTTAAATATACAAGTATATCCAGGAGACAAAAAGAGTGATCCTTCCACTTCGAAATCCAGGTGAAAAGTGTCCAGGGAATGGACAAAACACTGGGAAAAAACAAATTGCAGGGAAAATCTAGAAGAAAATCTAGTTTAAAAAGTTATTTTTGACCAGATGTAGTGGCTCTGGAGTAGACAATCTACTTTAGAAGTAAGTTCACACTCGCTAGTAAGGCCCGTTTTGGTAGCTGGTGCATGAGAGAAACATGAGAGAAACTGAAGTCTTGCATGCGCTTACAAGTGGCCCAGGAGAATCGCTGTACTAATGGGAGAGTAGCAAAACCCAATCTCATGAGTGCGAACAAACTCCGCTACAAACCGGAGAGTGGAATTTGGGAACTCAGCACAACTCGACGTAGTGAGGAGTGCCGAGATTATGCTACTCCGCAAGTGGAGCGGAGTTCTCGCCCAGGGCTAGTCTTTTCCTGATTCGCCCAATGTAGGAGGCTGGCCTGGCTTGTAGTGGGCACCAAAGGTACTTACACCTTGTGCCAGGTCCAGTTATCCCTTATTAGTAGAATATGGGTGTTTCTAACAGCTTAGGCTGATAGAAGGTAGCTATGGCAAAGCAGCTTAGGCTGAAATAGGAGACATGCAAAGCTCCTACTATACCACTTATATCATATGCACAATATCATAAGAAAACACAATACACAGAGTTACTATAAATAAAGGTACTTAATTTTTATGACAATATGCCACAAGTATCTCAGTGAGTACCCTCAGTAAGAAGGTAAGTAATATACACAAGTTATATGTACACAAACCACAAATAGGTAAGTAAGAGTCAGAAAAGTAATGCAAACAGTGTAGAATTACAATAGGTTGCAATAGGCAAGCATAGGTATAGGGGCAACACAAACCATATACCCCAAAAGTGGAATGCTAATGACGATTGGAACCCAGACCTATGGGAGCTTGTAGAGGGTCGCTGGGACTGTAAGAAAACAGTCAGGGTGTCCAAGATACCCCACCCCATGACCCTGAAAAGTAGTAGTAAAGTCCCACGTAGATCTACTGCAAACAAGCCTTGCTAGCTGCAAGGGTCGCAGTAGAGGTTTTTGGGTGCTGCTGAGGACCAGGAAGGACCAGGATGTTGCCCCTTGGAGGAGGAGCCAGAGGGGGCGCTCAGCAACTCATAGAGCCCTCACAGAAGCAGGCAGCACCCGCAGAAGTACCCCAACAGGCACTTAGAAGATTAGTGAACCGGAGTCTATACAAAGTTACAAAAGAGGGTCCCACGACGTCGGAGGCCAACTCAGAGGGTTGTGCGCTGCAGGACGGAGTGCTGGGGACCCAGGCTAGGCTTTGCAGGAAGTAAATCCTGGAAGAGGGCACAGGAGCCGGAGCAGCTGCAAATCACACAGTACACAGCTTTGCAGTCTAGTGTGGGGAGGCAAGGACTTACCTCCACCAAACGTGGACTGAAGAGTCACTGGACTGTGGGAGTCACTTGGACAGAGTTGCTGTGTTCCAGGGACCACGCTCGTCAGGATGAGAGGGGACCCAGAAGACCAGTGATGGAGTCTTTTGGTGCCTGCGTTGGCAGGGGGAAGATTCCGCCGACCCACGGGAGATTTCTTCGGAGCTTCTGGTGCAGGGTGAAGGCAGGCTACCCCCAGAGCATGAACCACCTGGAAATAGTCGAGAAAGCCGGCAGGATTAGGCGCTACAATGTTGCTGGTAGTCGTCTTGCTACTTTGCTGCGGTTTTGCAGGTGTCCTGGAGCAGTCAGCGGTTCTATCCTTGGTAGAAGGCGAAGAGGGATATGCAGAGGAACTCTGGTGAGCTCTTGCATTTGTTATCTGAAGAATTCCCCAAGCAGAGACCCTAAATAGCCAGAAAAAGAGGTTTGGCTACCAAGATAGGAGGATTGGCTACCAAGAGAGGTAAGAGCCTATCAGAAGGAGCCTCTGACGTCACTTGCTGGAGCAGTCCAGTGTGCCCCCAACACCTCTGTTTACAAGATGGCAGAGGTCTGGGACACACTGGAGGAGCTCTGGGCACCTCCCCTGGGAGGTACTGGTCAGGGGAGTAGTCACTCCCCTTTCCTTTGTCCAGTTTCGCGCCAGAGCAGGGCTGGGGGATCCCTGAACCGGTGTAGACTGGCTTATGCAGAGATGGGCACCATCTGTGCCCATCAAAGCATTTCCAGAGGCTGGGGGAGGCTACTCCTCCCCAGCCCTTCACACCTATTTCCAAAGGGAGAAGGTAAAACACCCTCTCTCAGAGGAAATCCTTTGTTCTGCCTTCCTGGGCCAGGGCTGCCTGGACCCCAGGAGGGCAGAAACCTGTCTGAGGGGTTGGCAGCAGCTGTAGTGGAGACCCCGGAAAGGCAGTTTGGCAGTACCCGGGTTCTGTGCTAGAGACCGGGGGATCATGGAATTGTACCCCCAATAACAGAATGGTATTGGGGTGACAATTCCATGATCTTAGACATGTTACATGGCCATGTTCGGAGTTACCATTGTGACGCTATACATAGGTAGTGACCTATGTATAGTGCACGTCTGTAATGGTGTCCCCGCACTCACATAGTCCGGGGAATTTGCCTTGAACGATGTGGGGGCACCTTGGCTAGTGCCAGGGTGCCCACACACTAAGTAACTTGGCACCCAACCTTCACCAGGTGAAGGTTAGATATATAGGTGACTTATAAGTTACTTATGTGCAGTGGTAAAGGGCTGTGAAATAACGTGGACGTTATTTCACGCAGGCTGCAGTGGCAGGACTGTGTAAGAATTGTCAGAGCTCCCTATGGGTGGCAAAAGAAATGCTGCAGCCCATAGGGATCTCCTGGAACCCCAATACCCTGGGCACCTCAGTACCATATACAAGGGAATTATATGGGTGTACCAGTATGCCAATGTGAATTGGTACATTTAGTCACTAGCCTGTAGTGACAAATTTGGAAAGGAGAGAGAGCATAAACACTGAGGTTCTGGTTAGCAGAGCCTCAGTGATACAGTTAGGCACCACACAGGGAACACATACAGGGCACACACTGTGAGCACTGGGGCCCTGCCTGGCAGGGTCCCAGTGACACAAGGACTAAAACAACATACATACAGTGAAATATGGGGGTAACATGCCAGGCAAGATGGTACTTTCCTACACAACCCCCCCAAACAAAGGACAATAAGATTAGCCTTGACCTGATGAGTCTTTATTGTCTAAGTGGAAATATCTGGAGAGTCCATCTGCATTTGAGTGGGTACTCCCAGGTCTATGTTCCACTGTATAATCCATTCCCTGTAGAGATATGGACCACCTCAACAATTTAGGGTTTTCACCTTTCATTTGTTTTAGCCAAAGTAGAGGTTTGTGGTCTGTCTGAACAATAAAGAGAGTGACAAACAGGTATGGCCTCAACTTTTTCAGTGCCCAGACCACAGCAAAGGCCTCCACCTCTATGACAGACCAACGCTTTTCTCTAGGGGTCAACTTTCTGCTGATAAAAGCAACTGGTTGATCCTGACCCTCAGAATTCAGATGTGATAAGTCTGCCCCTACCCCTAATTCAGATGCATCAGATTAAACAATGAATTTCTTGGAGTAACATGGGCTTTTTAGGACAGGTGCAGAGCACATGGCCTGTTTGAGCTCCTCTAAAGCTTTCTGACAGCTAGCTGTCCATAATACCCTTTTAGGCATTTTCTTACTTGTGAGATCATTAAGAGGGGCTGCTATGGAGCCATAATTTTTTATGAATCTCCTGTAATACCCTGTGAGGCCTAAAAAGGCTCTCACCTGGGTCTGAATTGTAGGGGGAACCCAATCCATGATTGTCTGGATTTTCCTCTGTAGTGGTGCAATCTGTTCGCCACCTACCAGGTGGCCCAGATAAACCACTTTCCCCTGCCCTATCTGGCATTTTGAGGCCTTGATAGTGAGGCCTGCCTTTTGCAGGGCCTCCAAAACTTTCCAAAGGTGGACCAGGTGTTCATCCCAGGTTGAGCTAAAGACAGCAATATCATCAAGATATGCTGCACTGAAAGCCTCCAACCCTTGCAGGACTGTGTTCACCAACCTTTGAAAAGTGGCAGGTGCATTTTTCAAACCAAAGGGCGTCACTGTGAATTGGTAGTGCCCTCCTATGGTTGTATGTCGGAACGCCGCCTGCCGAAACAACGAGTGCCTGAACAAATAGGTCGGAACACTGACCTCGTTGTTACCACTAATGCCTTTACCACGAATGCCTTAAGAACGATATT
This sequence comes from Pleurodeles waltl, assembly GCF_031143425.1. NCBI lineage: Eukaryota > Metazoa > Chordata > Amphibia > Caudata > Salamandridae > Pleurodeles > Pleurodeles waltl. The sequence goes on from NC_090444.1 coordinate 462,982,427, forward strand.
TCGTTGTAAAGGCATTCCTGGTAAAGGCATTAGTAATAGGCACCCATTGATCCTGCATGCGTCACCCCGACCCCCTAACCCCACCCCAAAACCTAAAACGCCCCGCCCCCCAACCCCACCCCAAAACCTAAAATGCCCGCCCCCTAACCCCACCCCAAAACCTAAAACCCCCAACACCCCACCCCCACCCCAAAATCTAAAACGCCCACCCCCCAACCCCGCCCTAAAACACCCTGACCCCCCACCCCTGCCCCAAAACCTAAAACGCCCCACCCCCACCCAAAAACCTAAAACCCCCTGCCCCCCAACCCCACTCCAAAACCTAAAACCCCCGCCCCAAAACCTATAACGCTCCTCCCCCCAACCCCACCCCAAAACCTAAAACCCCCCGACCTTCTACCCCCGCCCCAAAACCTAAAATCCGCCGCCGCCCCCACTAACCTGAGTCGTCGCCTCGTCATCCGCGTCCTCCTCCTCAGCCGACTCCCTTGTTTGTGCCTTAACCACGCACGTTCGTTGTTCCGGACATGTGTGGTTTAGGCACAAAATAACAAAGTCGTGGTTAAAGAAACCGTTGTTCCGCTTTTGTTAACCTGGACTTCGTTATTAAAGAGTAGGCGTAGAGGACGTTTCCCCCCTCCTATAGTGGAAAATGCAGTCTTTGGTTTAGCATCTTCTGCCAATCTGATCTGCCAATACCCTGCAGTCAGATCAAAAGTGCTAAGATAATTGGCAGAAGCCAGTGTATCAATGAGCTCTTCTGCCCTGGGTATAGGGTGAGCATCTGTTTTTGTTACCTGATTGAGACCTCTGTAGTCTACACAAAACCTCATCTCCCTCTTTCCATCTTTGGTGTGAGGTTTTGGTACAAGCACCACTGGGCTAGCCCATGGGCTTTCAGAACGTTCAATCACTCCCAGATCCAGCATTTTCTGTACCTCTTGTTTAATGCAGTCTCTGACATGGTCAGGCTGCCTATAAATTTTACTTTTGACAGGCAGGCTGTCTCCAGTATCAATTGTGTGTTCACACCAGGATGTTGTACCTGGCGCAATTGAAAAGAGGTCAGAAAATTGTCCTAGGAGATTGATGCAGTTGTCTTTCTGTTCTGCAGTCAGACAATCTGCTAAAACTACTCCCTCCACTAAGGCATCTGCTTCAGTGGTGGAAAAGAGATCAGGGAGAGGGTCACTCTCTTCTTCCTGTCCCTCATCTGTTGCCATGAGCAGGGTGAGATCAGCCCTGTCATAGTAGGGTTTCAGGCGGTTGACATGAATCACACTAAGGGGACTCCTGGCAGTACCCAGGTCTACCAAATAGGTAACCTCACCCTTTTTCTCAACAATTAGATGGGGTCCACTCCATTTGTCCTGGAGTGCTCTTGGGGCCACAGGCTCCAATACCCACACCTTCTGTCCTGGTTGGTACTGGATCAGAACAGCCTTCTGGTCATGCCATTGCTTTTGCAGCTCCTGGATGGCCTGAGGTTTTTACTGGCCTTTTTCATGTACTCAGCAATTCTGGATCTCAGGCCAAGTTCATAATCCACTATGTCCGGTTTAGGAGCTTTTAAAGGTTGTTCCCAACCCTCCTTCACAAGAGTGAGTGGACCTCTTACAGTGTGTCTAAAGAGGAGTTCAAAGGGGCTGAAGCCCACTCCTTTCGGGGGTATCTCCCTGTAAGCAAAAGGAGGCAAGGTAACAGGACATCCCATCTCCTCCTGAGTTTTTCAGGGAGTCCCATTATCATACCTTTGAGAGTTTTATTAAACCTCTCTACAGTCCCTTGGTCTGTGGATGGTAAGGAGTGGTGCTTTCAGGTATGCAGACATGAAGTTGCTACCCCTGTCTGATACTACCTCTTTAGGAACACCCACCCTGGAAAAGATTCCAAGGAAGGCCTTTGCCACTGCAGGAGCTGTAGTGGTCCTTAGAGGAATTGCTTCAGGATATCTTGTGGCATGGTGCACAACCACCAAGATAAACTTATTGCCTGAAGCAGTAGGAGGGTCAAGGGGGCCAACTATGTCAACCCCTACCGTTTCAAAGGGCACCCCAACCACTGGAAGTGGCCTTTGGAGTGCCACCGGTCTTGCCACTGGCTTGACAGGTCACACAAGACTTGCAAAAATCTTTGGTGTCCTCTGACATCCTAGGCCAGTGAAACAAGGGGACAAGTCTTTCCCAAGTTTTTATCTGGCCCAAATGCCCAGCCAAAGGAATGTCATGGTCAAGAGTGAGAAGAACCTCTCTGTACTGCAGGGGAATGACCAATCCCCTGGCTGGTCCAGGTTTTGGGTCCCTTGCCTCTGTGTACAAGAGGTTGTCTTCCCAGTATACTCTATGACTGTCACTGACATCCCCATTTTGCTGTTTGACAGCTTGCTGTCTGAGACCCTCTAATGTGGGACAGGTTTGCTGTGCCGCACTCAGCTCTTCCCTGGCAGCCCCCCCTCCACCCAAAAGTTCAGCAGTGTCTGCTGCCAGCTCATCTGGTGAAGGTTCTGCACAGGGAAGAAATTCCTCATCCTCAGAAGGGGAATCCTCTGTAGAGGGAGGGATAGTGGGTAGGGATTTACCCTTGCTACCCCTAGCTTTAGGGAGCACTTGTTCCATTGTTCCAGGATCCAAGTTACCCTGTCCTTTTTGCTTTTTGGCCTGAGCCCTGGTTAAAGCAAAAATATGCCCAGGAATGCCCACCATTGCTGCATGAGCCTCCAACTCCACTTCTGCCCAAGCTGATGTCTCTAAATCATTCCCTAGTAGACAGTCTACAGGTAAATCTGAGGCAAACACAACTTTCTTTGGACCAGTAACCCCCCCCCACTTGAGATTCACAACAGCCATGGGGTGGCTAAGAGTGTTGTTATGAGCGTCTGTCACTTGGTACTGTTGACCAAGTAGGTGTTGGTCAGGGTGGACCAGTTTTTCTATCACCATAGTTACACTGGCTCCTGTGTCCCTGTAGGCCTGGACCTCAACACCATTTATTAGGGGAAGTTGCTTGTACTTATCCATATTAAGGGGACAAGCAACCAAGGTGGCCAAATCAATGGCACCTTCAGAGGCTAAAACAGCCTCTGTGGTCTCCCTAACAAGACCAACCCCAACTACATTGCCAATAGTGAGCCCAGCTACACCCTTGGATTGGCTATTAGTAGGTTTCCCACCACCACTGCTATTACTAGGGACACTAGAATTTGCAGCAGGGGTTGTGGTGGTGGGAGGTTTGGTGTTTTTCTTTGGACAACTGGAATCAGTTGCCTAATGGCCTTTGACTTTACACAAATAACACCAAGGCTTTTTAGGGTGATTATTGGAAGAGGATTTGGACCCACCACCTCCAGAGGATTTTTGTGGGCCTGATGAAGACTCAGCATGTTTACTTTTGTCCCCACCCTTGTCAGAAGACTTACCATCCTTCTTCTTGCCATCCTTGTCACCCCCTGTATGAACTTTTCTGTCCACCCTTGTTCTGACCCACTTGTCTGCCTTCTTTCCGAATTCTTGGGGAGAGGTCAGATCCGAGTCCACTAGGTATTGGTGCAACAAGTCAGACACACAGTTATTCAGAATATGCTCTCTCAGAATAAGATTGTACAGGCTTTCATAGTCAGATACCTTACTGCCATGTAACCACCCTTTCAAGGCCTTCACTGAACTGTCCACAAAATCTGTCCCGTCTTGAGAGGACTCTTTTCTGGTGTCTCTGAACTCAATCCTGTATTGTTCAGTGGTTAAGCCAAATCCATCCAAGAGTGCATCCTTCAATACTGTGTAGTTGTTAGCTTCACTTTCTCTAACAGTAAGGAGCCTATCCCTACCCTTTCAAGTGAAAGATAGCCACAAAATAGCAGTCCACTGCCTTTGACGGACCAACGGTACCATATAGGCCCTCTCAAGTGCAGCAAACCACTTGTTGATGTCATCCCCCTCCTTGTAAGGGGGGGACTATCTTGTGCAGATTCCTGGAATCATGCTCTCTAACAGGATTGCTATCAGGAATACTGCTGCTGCCACCATGGGGTCCTAACCCCAACCTCTGTCTTTCCTTCTCAATGTCTAGAGATTCCCTATCTAAGGCCAGCTGTTGCTGTTTAAGCTTAAGTCTGGTCTCTTCAACCCTCAACTTTTTGAGTTCCCTTTCTAACAAGTTATCCTCAGGGTGGGTGGGTTGGGAATGCTTTGACACAGATGACAAATTGGAAACTTCAGAGGGGGACCTGTCCCTAACTGTCTGGACCATTTTAACCTGGCCTCTAGGAATCAAGGATGCCCTAGTGTGATGGGAACCTCTATCACTACCAGCATTACTAGGTGCCCTGCTAGGGGGCAGACCCTTTTCAGAACCCTCCCCAGCTTCCTCAAGGGGTTCCTCTGAATCAGACTGGGAAGCTTCTACTAACCTCTCATTTGATGGGCCAGACTGGTTCTGGTCCTCCACCATAAGCATGTTAAACAGAAACTCTTTTGTAGGGTTCTTTCCTATAACTAAACCTCTATCTAAGCAGAGACGCCTTAAGCTCTTGTAGTTCAAAATGTCATAAGTAGCATTGACAGTTTCGAGAGTAGAATCTACCACAGACATGATAGTAAAAGGTTCAGAGATAGGGAGAAGAGAGAAAAAGTTTTAGAACTTTTGAAAGCACAGAACATTTTTTTTTCTAACTTTTAGAAAACTTTTAGAAGTTTTAAGAAACTTTTCAGAACTTTGAAAAAAAGTTTTAGGATAGAAAAGCAAACTTTGTGTTAAGTGTACATACATACCCACCGCTGCACCACCAATGTAGGAGTCTGGCCTGGCTTGTAGTGGGTACCAAAGGTACTTACACCTTGTAACAGGTCCAGTTATCCCTTATTAGTAGAATAGAGGTGTTTCTAGCAGCTTAGGCTGATAGAAGGTAGCTATGGCAAAGCAGCTTAGGCTGAACTAGGAGACATGCACAGCTCCTACTATACCACTTATATCATATGCACAATATCATAAGAAAACACAATACACAGAGTTACTAAAAATAAAGGTACTTTATTTTTATGACAATATGCCACAAGTATCTCAGTGAGTACCCTCAGTAAGAAGGTAAGTAATATATACAAGTTATATGTACACAAACCACAAATAGGTAAGTAAGAGTCAGAAAAGTAATGCAAACAGTGTAGAATTACAATAGGTGGCAGTAGGCAAGCATAGGTATGGGGGCAACACAAACCATATACTCCAAAAGTGGAATGTGAATGATGATTGGACCCCAGACCTATAGGAGCTTGTAGAGGGTCGCTGGGACTGTAAGAAAACAGTCAGGGTGTCCAAGATACCCCATCCCAAGACCCTGAAAAGTAGGAGTAAAGTACACCTACTAACCCAAGAGAGCACAATAGTCGTGATAGGGGCTAGTGCCAGGGTGTCCACACACAAAGTAACTTGCCACCCAACCTTCACCAGGTGAAGGTTAGACATATAGGTGACTTATAAGTTACTTATGTGCAGTGGTAAATGGCTGTGAAATAACGTGGATGTTATTTCACGCAGGCTACAGTGGCAGGCCTGTGTAAGAATTGTCAGAGCTCCCTATGAATGGCTAAAGAAATGCTGCAGCCCATAGGGATCTCCTGGAACCCCAATACCCTGGGTACCTCAGTACCATATACAAGGGAATTATATGGGTGTACCAGTATGCCAATGTGAATTGGTAAATTTAGTCACTACCCTGTAGTGACAAATTTGGAAAGGAGAGAGAGCATAAACACTGAGGTTCTGGTTATCAGAGCCTCAGTGATACAGTTAGGCACCACACAGGGAACACATACAGGGCATATACTATGAGCACTGGGGCCCTGCCTGGCAGGGTCCCAGTGACACAAGGACTAAAACAACATACATACAGTGAAATAGGGGGGTGACATGCCAGGCAAGATGGTACTTTCCTACACCCAACAGTAGTGTTCCCTTATGCCCAGTCAAAATTATAACTCTCCTAAACTGACTGATGATTGCTAAGCCCGAAGAACACTTTCTATATCATAAATATTTCTGTTAACGATTTGTATTATTCTCCTTGAATGCTTAGTCCTATTAATGGTAATCAGCCTGAATTTATTTCATCGCCTTGTGATACCCTTGGTGATAATGTATCTATATAACTTTGTCTAGCGATTTGCCTACATGACTTTGAGCTTAGTTTACAATAAATCCTTTAACATTATTTTTGGCTAGAGTTTTCCTTGCAGGGCCACATTGGCATGATGTGTAATTTAATTGGGTTTGTATTAAAATTGTGTTAGTGTTTCTAACACACCCTGTTTCAGGGTGAAAAGATCAATCAACCTCGATGAGCATTGACTCCTGTGAAGAATGAAAATGCTCCAGCAGATCTCGTAGCAGAGGTATGGTTTGTCCTACAAGGGGGAGAACCATTTCAGTACAGTGTTAAGGAGATAGGATCAACCTCATGCAATTGCCCACACCAAAAAGTGTCAACCCCGAATTCTGTTCCAAGGTCTGTTCCAAAGACTGATGAAGTTCCAGTGACATGCTTACAAATGACAGATGTATGAGTATTTATAGGGCTTTGTGCTTGTATTGTTTTTGGCATGAAGATTGTGGTGAAGTGTGATGTTGTGGAGTCATTGTTTCAAAGTGATTGTAGCGTTTTTTGCTAAAAAAGTGTCCGCAGTTGTTGATGCGTCTGTTGGGGCCGAAGATCCTGGGATAACACACAAGTTTAGAAGACATGTGGTTAATTTATTGTCTGCAGTGTGGTACTTGTCATGAGATGTTGTTGACTGTGCCAATAGTTTTCCTTGCATGAGTGTGAGTTATTTGCTGGCATTAAGTGAATCCTGAATGTACATGGTGGATCTGTGTATCTCCGTACAGCTTTGAAGTGTTTGAGTTCCTACTCTGTAGTGTGCAGACAGGTTGTTGGTTTTTGCTCGTGGTATTTTGCATTGGGTGTGTGTGAGTGATTGTGTGAGAGACAACTGCAAACCGACTGCATCCTTGAAAGAAGTGAGCCTGATGTCATTGTACGCCGCACTGGTATAGGTCAGTTGGTGTGAATCCACGCTGGTATTGGTGGCAGTGCCACGTTGCAATTGGTTGATACATCGAGAGAGAAGGATTTTGGGGTTGAAGTTACTTCCTGATTACATTGAAAGTTATTGTGTATAATTGAAATTGATCAAAAATGAAATTCTTTAAAGCGTTAAAGAGTAGTGTTAAGAGGACATGTGTTCATTCCCTTTAGAGAGGGTACAGAGACTACACCCGAAGGAACTCCAGGTACTTTGTGTAATCTGTCAAATGATTTCATGTTTGTGTGTGGCCTGAACAATGGTGCAAGATCACTGAGAAAGAAGGTGCTTTAGCATTTCCCCTTTAGGGGAACATTTAATTTGAGAATTGTAGATAATTGGAGGTGAGTACTTTATGAAATGAAGCGGCCTCCAAGACCCACACAATTTGAAGCCCCTAGTAATTGTGAAGTCATAGCATGAGAAAGAATAGCAAATAAATTTGACAAGAGAATGCAGAAAGCAATTACGACACTTGCAGTGGCTAGATGGGATAAATAGCAGAAAGTATGGCAATCAGACACACTTGAGGGGGTTAGAATGCTTCCACCTATTTCTAATGTAGAAGATGAAAGCACTACACCTAAGACTAGAATGAAGATATGAAAGGCATAACAAGCAACAGAAGCTGAGAATAAAAATAAAAGTAACATATGATAGTATTGAAATGATGAGTTTCTAAATCAGATCCTGATAAATTGTCCGCCTCCATACCTTTCAGTTGAGGCAGGAGCAAGAAGTGAAACAGCACAAAATGTAACCCCAAATTTGCAAATTGCTCCAGTTGCACAGACCCCCAAATCAGCCATTGCTAGGTACACCTGCAAATTCAGTGACACAAGTTCCTGTAGTGAATCCACCAGTTCAGAGTTTTAACACAATTCACTCTATACTGAGTCCAGTTGTAAACCAGGTTATGCAAAATCCTAATGTGAATCAAACAGTGCAGTCACCTTATGTGAATCCGCATATACAAAATTGTGTTCCAAATCAACCTGTGCCAATATTTAGTCCAGTTCAGTGAATGCCACATGTTACCCTGAGTCAAACTGGACAAAGTTTCAGTACTGTCAGGACAGAGTGCAGGAATGTCAATTCTTCAGAATCAGACAAATCTTGTGGGACCTGATGCTTTAACAGTTCCCATCACTATAGTCCCAGTTGTTCCCTTGTATGCTTTAGGTACGTCTGGAAGTAATGCCCATTCCATAAATGTCCCATCATACTTGATACACCAGTTATATCAGCTGGGATATCACCAATTGGTATGCAGCGATCAGTGCACTCAAAGAATTCTGAGATGGAGAGAACAGCTTCTCTGGCTCTATCATTGACCCCTATGTGAACTGCGGATTTACTCCTGATGCAAGGTTTCCTCAGGGAGCCCCACCTAATTTCATACCCACACCTGATCAGACCCATGATTGTACATTGCAGTACTCTGCAAGGAGGAGTACCCTTTAGCACACCAGAGAATATGTCAAACTTTAATGCTCTGAGACAGCAGAATAGGGGGCAGTTAAGAGTAGAAGTACCACAGAAAAATAACATAAGTTTGCAAGGTTTCACAGCACAACAGTTGACTGATTGGTTAAATAATTTGAGTCTTCAAGGTGCAGCTGGTGTGACAGATTGTAATCTCAGAAGAGACACACAAGAGAGACTTATTGGTGAATGTGCCCAGATTAGAATTAGAATTGAATGAAATGATTCTAGGAATGTTAGACACTATTCAATTGGAGACTTGCACAGAAGATAAACTATGGTCCAGGTATAAAGATGTTACCCTCCATGCAGGACAGGCTTATGAGAAATTAGCAGAAATACTAGAGAATTATAATGTGGATTTAGAAAAAATGAAGCCCTTATAGAGAAGTTACAGATCGGAGTTCAGCACAAAGGACATAGTTAACATGAGATCTCCCAAAATGAATGCACATCAACAAATTGATTACATATATTTAGAAATGGGGAGCTGTAGATAAATAGGAAGACAGATGGGTGAAGAAAAGAAATCAGAAGAAAACAAAGGCAAATGTGCCTTCAGCAGGAGCAAATCAAGCTGAGGACAATGTGAAAATGATGCCCAAACAAAGAAATATCAGGTGGAGGGTATGCAAATGTACCCTGGAGTAGGAGTGATATATTGGCATTTACAAATGATTATCGGAAATTCAGAGAGACGCCTTTGGAATGGTGCAGGCAAACAGAAAGATTTGTGAAACTTTTCAAAGTGCCTGTGGGAAGATTTGAATATGTTTAGTGACATTGTGGTGCCGACTGATTTGTGGACTGAATGTAAAGTGAATGCTGATTGGCCTGATAGTGAACCTCAAAGAAATCCAATAAGAGGTGCTCCATCTGAAGAGTTGTTGAAAAAATATTACAAGGCATTTGGGTTTCTAAAAATCAAAGTGTCCTCGAAAGATATTGATTGGCAAGGGATTGACAGAAGAGCTCAGGAGTCAAAGGAGCCCATTTATGCTTACTATGAAAAACTGTTGCAGGCTTTTAAACTGCATAGTGGTACAGACACTATAGAAGCTAATGATATGGGTCATTTGTGTTCAGTGTTGCGAAGGGATTGAAACCAGACATCAATAAAATGTTTCAGCAGCACCTGACTTGTTGGCAGAATAAACCAATTGATAGGATCTTGTAATACATAAAGTAATGCAGTGATGATTTGGAATTGAGACAGAAAATGTTGAAAGAAAAGGTGATGGTAATGCAATTAAAAGATGCACAGAAGCTAATCAGAGCCCACAGAAGATGATGAACACTGGAGGTATGCAAGATGTACCACAGCAGGTGATGAATGTTGTTCAACATAGAAGTAGAGGACGTGGTGTTCAGGTAGATTAAAGTAGAGGTGTTCTTAATGTTCAGGCTTTGAAGAAAACTAATCTGTGTTGTGTGTGTGAAAATTTTCATCATTGGCGACAGGAGTGTACATATAATAATGTAAATAATCAAGTGCAGAATGTTGGAGTTGCTCAGATGCAATGCAATAATCAAGTTCAAGTTCAATGACTTCAACGACACCAAGTGCAAAATGTAAATGTGTCTCCAGGACCACAGACACAGGTACTGCAAGCCCTGATGGCTCAACAGCCAAGGGCTCCTCCCTAACAGAGTATGAATCAAGTTGCAAATGAAAATGTGAATCAGACAGCATCACAGTTTCTCCTACTGGACCTAAGTGATGAGGAATTTTCAGAAATTCTTCAAACTGATAGTTCTGATGATGAGGATTATGTGCTAGGTGCATCCTTAGAAGTAGATCAATGTGATACCTATATAAATACCAGACTTATGGGCCATGATGTGTCACTCCTAGTTGATCCCGGAGTTACACATGCTACTGTTAGAACAGCAGAAGGAAAGAGAATCCAGGTTGTTGGAGTCGCAAATAAGCAATTGACCAACAGTGCAACAGAGTATGTCTCTGTAAAAATAGGTTCATTTGAAGATGAGCACCAGTTTGTGGTTTGTGATTTGAGCCCTGTACGTTTGCTTGGATGTGACTTATTGTGTAATCTAAACTGTTCTATTAGCTGCAGACCCAGCGGAATAGTAAAATTGTGGAGCAGTACTCTAGTGTCATATTGTACCCAATGCGGACATGGAATAATTTTCCCGAAGATTTTAAAAAAACAATGTTACCTGAGGTTTTGAAGTTTTCAGGGAAAGAAATAGGACTCAACAGAGGAGTTGAGCCTATTCACATACCAGTGAGGCCAATTGCAGTGTATCTAAAAATACTGCCATTTAATATGTCACCAAAGACAATTGTTGGAATCTTCCCTTTCATTAATTGTTTGATTGAACAAAAAATTCTGAAAGAGATAATTGGAAGTCCATGTAACTTATCCATCATAGGACTGTGGAAGCCCAATGGAACGTACTGCATAGTTCAAGACCTGAGGAAAGTAAATGAGATTGTCCCATGTTGTCCTGTGGCACCAAATCCTTCAGTGATTATATTCCAAATTCCCTGTGAAGCAGAATGGTTTGCAGTAATTGATCTTTGCCAGGCTTTCTTTTCCATCCCATAGCATGAGGAGTCATTTCCTCTTTCCATTTAATTTCAGCAGTCATGTTTTGGCATGGTGCGGATTTCCACAAGGGTATACTGAGTCACCATCCCATCCTATTCAACCAGATCTTGTAAAAGAATCTAGAGTACCTTGACATGCTCTATCATTCAGTCTTAGTCCAGTATATTGATGACCGGTTAGTTGAGAATCATGCAAGAGAGATACAATTGCTCTCTTAAATAATTTTAGGAGAAAATGGCTATAAAGCTTCCCCAGCAAAATTACAATATTTAAAGACAGAGGTTCTGTACCTAAGCCACAATATTGAGACAGGCGTGAGGAAAATTTCAGAAGAAAGAATTTCAGCAGTTATGAAGAAACGCAGAAATAATTCTGAATGTTTCTGGCAATGGTTGGTTACTGTCGTCAGTGGATTCCAAATTTTTCCCTTTTGGCCAAGTCTTTACAGAGGCTAACACACAAGGATGTGTCTGATCCAGTACCATTGAATGACAACTGCATGCATGCCTTCCCAGACCTGAGAGAAAGCCTATGCTAAGCTCTGGGAATGCTTAATTATAACAAATGTTTTTCTTTGTTTTGCCGTGAAAGGGATCGGTGTTCTCTCTCAGTTTTTTACACAGAGGTATTGAAATGTGAAAAAGCCTTGGGCTTATTTTTCTTCCACTCTTGATCCTGTGGCTTTGGCGCTGCCTAGTTGTTTAAAGGATGTCACCACAATAAGCATCTGCATCGAGCAGTGTGAAGGCGCTGCTATGGGTCATCCACTGAATAATTTTATCCCCCACACAATCAAAATTATGATGACCAGTACAAAGGCCCAATACTTAACAGTTGCACATTTGATCCACTATGAACAGGTTATACTTGCACCACATTATGGAAATGTCAATCATTATACAGTCTTGTACCCTGCAACATTATTGCCAAATCCTATTGAAAATGCAAGTGAGCGCGAGCATGAGTTTGAGCATGGCTGCCTCGATGTGACTGATTTGTGCACGAAGACCTGACATTCAAGATGTCCCATTAGATGGAAATGACTATGTCATGTTTGTTGATGGCTTCTGTTTAAGAGATAAAGATGGTAACCTGAGAATTGGTTATGCAGTCTGTACAGTGTCAGCTGTGATAGAAGCCTCCTAGCTTCGAGGAGTCTTTTCTGCCCAAGTAGCCAACTGGGTCACTCTTACTACAGCATGCTGTGTTTCTGAACAGCTTCAAGTGAGAATTTTTACTGATAGTCTGCTTGGTTGTGGTATCATTCATGATTTTGGACAGTTGTGGTCCTCTGGATCCCCTGTTTGGAAAGGTGATAAGATCAACAATGTGTTGAATGCATTACATCTCCCTGCCAAAATTGCTTTTGTCAAGTGTATAGCTTATCAAAGGTCTACTGATTATGTAACCTTAGGGAATAATTCTGAGGATGAAATTGCCAGGTACTGTGCCCTTAGTTGTACCTCCTTCAATGGAGAATGGGCCAGTAAAACACAAGATGAGACAAGTCAAAATTTCCTGCTAACTGCTGTTGATACATGAGAGGATGTAAAGAGATTGCAGAAAAGATGTCATAGGAAGAATAGCAAAGTTGGATTAGAGAAGGAAGTGTTAAGGGAAATGAAGATGTTTGGGTATCAAGTGATAGAAGAGCAGTGTTGTCAAATAGCTTGCTGTCCCCTATGATGAGACATTATCATGGACAGGCACATATAGGTTGAGATGCAATGATCAGAACATTCAGAAAAACATGGTTTAACCCAAGATTTAGAGTAAATGCAGAAGCCGTGTGCCACAGATGTGTCACATGCCAACAGAAGAACATAGGGAAATGCACAGTCATTACACTGAATCACATTGGTAGATCAGGAGGACTGTTCACCAAGATGCAGCTGGATTTTGTTGAGCTGTCCGTCTGCAATTCATCAAGACATGTCTTAGTCATTGTATACATTTTCTCACACTGGATTAAAGCCTATCTGACTAGGACAAATGTTAGTCTCAAAGTGGCAAAGCTGCTACTTTGGAAGTTAATACCCCAATTTGGTTTCCCAGCATCTCTAGAATCAGACCGAGGAACTTATTCCAATACGGAGGACCTAAAAATGTTATGTGCGACATGCCAAGAGCAAAGATTGCACTGCAGTTATTGATCTGAGACTTCAGGACTTGTAGAACAGATTAATGAAACTTTGAAGTCCAGATTGGAGAAAGTATGTGCATCCACAACACTGAATAGGCCAGACGTGTTGCCTCTTGTCTTGATGAGTATGTGAAGAACACCTGACAGAAAGGCTTGCTTGTCCCCTCATGGAATCATCATGGGGAGAGTCATGAGATTACCAGCAGTACTTGCAAATGTGCTTATAAACATTATGGATAACTCTTTGCTGGATCATTGCAAAGGACTGGCTGACATGGTTCGTTCTTTGCCTCATCAGGTTGGAGGAGCTGCTGCCTCACTGCAGCAGGAGCTTTGTCATGACCTATGTTCAGGCAGCTGGGTCACAGTTCAAGAAGCACGTAATGAAAATGTGTTTGGAACTGCATAGTACATGTCCACACCAGGTGGTTTTGGTAACCACTACAGCTGTGAAGTATGCAGGACTCCCAAACTGGGTACATGCGAGTCACACTTGCAAAGTTCCAGGTCCCCTAAATGATACAACACTGATTCTAGAAGGCTCAGTTACAGTGAGTGAGAATGAACAGGTTAGTTAAGCTGTTGGGACTGGACAAGTGACTACTACAGCACTCTCCAGTGGGGTTCAGAGCAAGTCAATAACAGTGGATGGTACTGAAGGGTTGACACAGAATCAGTTGACTCATGCTAGCTTGGATGCTGAAGAAAGACCAGTTGCTGTAAGTAATAGGCCTGTACCAGGAGACAGTTGCCCTAAAGAGCAAACTGTGCCAGCTGTACAAGTGCATCCGACTACTGCTAAAGAAACTGGAGTTGAGTCAAAAGAGACAGTGATGCTGAGAGCTGAGTGAACAGGAGGTCAAAGTGAAAAAGAGTGCCAAGTCAAAAGTACACAGCACCTGAATGGGCAAATTTTGCTGCCAATGACTGGGAGAAGGAATTTGTCACCTTTTGTTTTAACAATTTAAATTCAATGTAACATCCTTTGGTTTGAAATTGCATTGGAGCTGAATTTTGAAATCTCATTGCCATTTGATGAACAAAGACATTACGTTTTGGAAGTGATTATCAACGATTAGGAATTGTGCCTTTATTAGAGACATTTGAACTTTTGGTAGAAGCCTTTTGGAACATTTGCAAGTAGAGCTCACTCTTGATGAACTTTGTAGAAGATCAAGGAACTTTGTGAATAAATTACACTTTTAAACTAAACTATTTTTGTTTTTTTTCTTTGTTCACATGTAAATAGGACTGGAAAGAGACAGTGATATCTTAAAGCCACTTTGCATTTTGATTTTGATGTTTAAATGCAAATGTTTTGGTTTGAAGTTGGGAACGCATGGAGTCAAATCAGAATGGAAGTAATAAAGGTAAATACACATGCATAAGTTAACATGATTTTAACGTAAGATGACATTATATTAATGCTTACTGAATTGAGTTTACCCACCACAAGTGATTCAGAAAAGATTACATCCACAAGTGCCATGACCTTAGCAGATTCCATTGCAGATATTAATTCATTTTACCAAGATGAGAAATATTTACACACCGATGGTTCTAGAGGTGATTTATCAACAAATGTATATTACAAGCTACTTTATGAGTCTTCTGACACCATGGAAGTTAGAGACTGCTACATTTGTACACAGCTGCCTTCCTCAGTAAGTGAGGGAATCACATATCATAGTTTGCCCTTAAGCTATGGAAATTCCTGTAGCTTGTATTTAACACTGTTTTATCAACAGGAGTATTATCAATACTTCTATTCAAATTATGGTTTGGTGTTTTCAATTGTTTCTATCAATAAACAATTGAGTAACATTGACAAGACAAAGAATATTGCCACAGTGAGAGGATTCTTTGAACTGATATTCATAGTTAGTACCATTTATGCACACAAGAACAATTTGACCTGCATTCTTAACCCAGTAGAAAAAGGAGTTCATTGGACAAGTTGAGGAGAGAAAAAGAACAATGAAAGCAAAAATTGAAAAGGGAGTAGTTTTACAGAATTCGGAAAAAGCTGCAACACATTCAGTAGCTGAAAATCAAGAATTCCTGGCTATAGATTGGCAACATGTAGGGAAGTTATGTGTATATAGACATGGGTCAAAGACTGACTCACATTTTGTAGGTACTAGTAAATGTAGACATGTATTTTTGTTCAATAGTGTTTGGACTTTTATGTTAAATGGCCAAGACCCCGCCATACCAGGTGTTTATTTCATGTGTGGGATTAATGCCTATTACAAGCTACAGAAATGCTGGTATGGTACGTTACCTGGGAGTGGTTGTCCAAAGATTTATCATGTGGAACATTTCAATGATCCAGCATGGAGTGAGAAATCAAACACAGGAGTCAAAAGAGGAGCAGGTGCTTCAGTTATTGTGGGATATATTTAGTGTGCTATAGTTCCATCAGTAGATGTGAGCTTGAATGATATCAAGATTAGGAAGCTTTCAACAAAAGTAGATAAATTATCTACATACACTGCAGGCTCTATATTGTTAATGATCATAGAAATGGTTACTGTGAGATTAGTTGTTTTGCAGAATTCGCTTGCGTTAAACATTCTTCTTGCAAAGGAAGGCAGAGTTTACAAAAGTTTACATGTGTAACAATGTTGCACTTACATACCTGACAATAGTAAAGATATAAAAAAAGCACATATCAAACATGACCAACTTGGAACAGGATCTGAAGAAGTTAACAGTGACAGATGCATGGGAAGCAACAGGTATTGGTTTCTCAGTCATTTGAAATTGTCTTTGAAATCTAGGTAGAGGTATTGTTGGAACCATTTTGAGACCTCTATTGACTGTGGTCTTGTATGACCCAGTTCCACTTGGATTTCACAAACTATACAAGAAGCCGAAGGAGAAAAAGACCAAGAGTAGACAGAGAAAGGAGGAGATTGATATGGAGACTAGGAAAAGCATATACTAAAGTAATACCAAGCAGTTAGAGGACTTCAGAAGACCTTACCTGAATAAGCCTCTGAAATGTTAAGGTGTCTATTTGAAAATGAGAGTTGCAGTATTTTGTGATGGCTTAATTCACCATCAAAGGGGTGACTGATGTAATTGAAATCTCATTGCTATTCCTCGCATCACCGAAGTTATCTATATTTGACAATTTATGCCTCATGTCAACAAAGCACTAATGGTTTTAATGTAGAAGCTACACTGACAATTTATTTTAAATGTGCATTTGTCGACATAGGTGATATTCGAATTAAATCAAATGTTAGCAGGATTAAACTGATATTATGATGTAATTTACATTCTAAACTTACAGAATGTATTGAAATTATATTGAATTTCTAATGATTGATGGATTAAAAATGCATGTACATATAGAGAAATGTTGTTCCACGTTATACTGACTGAAATATATTGACAGAGTTATTTCATATAAAAGTGCAGGAAATGTAACTGCTAGTGAAGAATTATTAATGTAGAAATCACAGTTTGCATATTAAAATGTGTTTTATCTGATGTATTAATGTGCCATAATAACTCCCTTGCGTTAGCCTATGTGAGGCCTGTTAGGCCTGTATTTTGCGACTGTGCAGGAAATGCTGATTCATTCTGTTAGACCTGACAGCTCTTGGTGTGACTTCTCTGTACTTTTTGCTTCTGAGCTCCTGTTTGTGGACCCTGTGATGCAATTCGTTTTGGCTGGTTTTGATATTCTAGGCACTTTACCACTGTTAACCAGTGCTAAATTGGAGGTGCTCTCTGTCTAAATTGTATTGCTGATTGATTATCCATGATTGGCATATTTGATTTAATAGTAAGTCCCTAGCAAAGTGTGCTAAAGGTGTCCAGGGCCTGTAAATCAAATGCTACTAGTGGGCCTACATGAGGGGCCCTGCAAACCCTTCTCAGACCTGACACTGCAGTCACTGTGTGTGCAGTATTAAACTGCCCATTCTACCTGGCAAGTGCACCCACTTGCCAGGCCTAAACTTTCCCTTTTACTATATATAAGTCACCTCTAAGGTAGGCCTTAGGTATCCCCATGGGCAGGGTGCCGTGTTTTTAAAGGACAGGACATGTACTGATGTGTTTTACATGTCTTGATACTGAAATACTGCCAAATTCGTTTTTCACCATTGCAAGGCCTATCCCTCTCATAGGTTAACATGGGGAATGCCTGTAAATATCTTTTAAGTGCAGTTTCCTACTGGGAGCAGATAGAGATTTGGAGTTTGGGGTCTAAGAACTCACAATTTAAGAATATATATTTTGGTAACGTTGGTTTTTAGATTGTCTGCTTGAAAATGCACTTTTAGAAAGTTGGCATTTTCTTGCTTAACATTTATGTGTCTCTGCCTGCTTGTGTATTCCACGTCTGGGTCAGACTGAGAGTTGGGCTGTTGTAAATTCCCTCTATACAGTTACACAAAGGGAGCTGGGGTATAACCTGCATATCCTGATGAGTGTCCTGGGCTAGAGTGGGGAGAGAGGAGCTGACATTTACACCTGAAAGGGCTGTGCCTGTCCTTCCTCAATGCAGTCACCAACCCACTGGTGTGTGACTGGGGCCAGGCCTGGGCACGGCAGGATATTGTTAACAACAGACTTTCCCGTGATGTTTGCCTACTTCAAAGGCAAAACTAGTTATAAGTAGTGGACCCAAAACCCCAGATTTTCAGATTACTTCTGGAACAAGAATTAGAGCCTTATTTAGACTTAAAGGTCTTCAATGTCTCCTCAGAAGACTCTTGATCGAGCTTCTGACATGCTGACACTTTCCCTTTTTACTTATCTTTTTCCCACCTTAGTTAGTAGCTTATGGCCCACAATTACCTTTTTTTCAAATTATTTTTGGGCTTTTTGTTCTTTTTGTTATTTTGCCCATATGAGTTCCACCTCACACATGTCTTTTCCTGATTCAGCCAACTGTAGGGTTACCCTATGCCCAGCCAAAATTGTAACTCAGCTAAACGGTATTGACTGAAGCTTGCTAAGCATGAGCAATACTTAATTTCTATATCACAAATATTCCTGTTATTGATTTCTATTATTCTCCTTGAATGCTTAGTCTTATCAATGTTAGTCCGCCTGAATTTATTTCATCGCCTTGGACAACCCTTGGTGATAATGTATCTTGCAAATTGCCTACATGACTTTGAGCTTAAGTTTGCAATAAATCCTTTAACTTTATTTTCTACTAGAGTTTTCCTTCCATGGCCTCACTGGGTATGATGTGTAACTTAATTGGGTTTTTATTGAATTTGTGTTATTGGTTCTATCACACCCTGTTGCAGAGTCTAAAGATCTGTCAACCTCAATGAGCATTGATTCCTACAAAGGATGAAAATGCTCCAGCTCATTGTTATAAAAATTGAGATTGTATATTTCCTAATGGCCAATTATCATGCCCTCCAAATAGTACTTTTGTGTGGCTCACTGCTAGGTCACTTTTTCACTTGTTACACAGGGTTGCATAATAAAGATGTTTTTTGGTTTGTCTATTGGGCCAGTTATATGAGGAGACAGAGAGCATTGAAAGAAAATGTATGTAGATCAAGATGTATTCTATCTGTTATACATTTGTTCATAGGTTTCTATTGCCATGTGACCATAAATGGTTCCTTCAGCTGTTCAAGTATTAAATCTAAAACTTGACATACGCAGTCTATACATATGCAGTCTAGTTTATTTTGTTGCCTTTCTTGCTACTTTTAGTAGTATTGTGCTACAAGATATCACTAAGTTGAAAAACCTTATAACTTAACACCTACTAACTCTATTTACTTGCAGTACCCCACCGAATGATCTGCAACCCTATTATGTAATACTAGCAAATTTTATAGATGTCCAGTTGATGGTTTTTGCACAATGCGAAATGCAAAGGTCTATTGAAAATGCATTGGATTTGAAGCCTGTTTTGGGACCCCCTTTTGTATTTTCACTGACTTGACCAGATGCTCCACAAAACTTTCAGTCCTCCCAAAATGAAACAGGGGCAACATGTCTTCTCCGGTCACCCTAATTATAACTGAAGCCACTGTATCTCTCTCTCTCTCGATCTCTCTCTCACTCTAAATATATATATATATATATATGTATATATATATATAACATTTTATATTTACATGTTAGGGCAGATTTTCAAACAATAAGGGCTTCTTTTTGAGTTGGACAGTAGTTGCTGATACCAGTGGCATTAATAACTGACAGGGTGTGATAGAAATGTTCCCATTTACAGGAGTGTAAGGAGCAGCATGTGCCAATCATGTCTTCACGCAGAATTCAGCACGTGTTTGCCCAGGATTTTGCTCAAAAATCTTGGCTGCTTGCAGAAGCTGAAATACTCTATTTTGTAGTCCTAAAGAGGCCAGTAAATCTTGTTACTGGACTCATCCTAATCAGAGTAACTGTAAAGTTGAATAGCTTAATTTTCATTCTCTTGAGGTTTTTTGTCACATGCATTTTGCATGAATTTAAGTTTGTAGAGGGAGCACTTTTACAGGTTTAACTTCAAGATCTTATGGCCGCATGTTTTGTTACAGTGAAAATCAGGGGAGCCAATACCTGACATAAATTAATCTTTAGAGTGGATAGCTGTAGTCTCCTGGCAACAGTACAGTAAACCATCATGCACTGCTAGGTCATTGAGCCTACATTCCCAGTCCAAGCTCTCTATCCTTGTTAGCCCTCCCATATATATTTCCAACTTCATAAGGTACTAACACCCTGTTTTCATGAAAAATCTATTTTCCTATTACAATCTTCTAACAAGAACACAAAGCCCTGTCCTTTCCCCAAAAGCCACCTGAGACTCCCATTATACAATCTTTTAGGTTCCAGACAGGCTTAGTTTGTAGTGTGATACAGTATTTAGGAGTATTAATATCCCCTCTCTTAATCCAGATACAAATCATTCATTCATAGTCCTTATTTCCGCACAATGGCCATATAAGGAAATGTAAAAAGGCAATATATAAAATTACATAAGACAATAAAATCACTGCTACAGATCCCTCGATTCATAAAAAACTATCATACAAATCTGACACATTGTATGTCATAAAAATCCAGATTTAGCACAATTTAAAACAATGGCAGTCTATAGTTACAGTTAAAAAGGTTTAAAATGGTAGCTTTAAATAAAACTCAATCCATCAACTAGGCATCATTTTTAGTCTACGCCTTAACATATACATCAAGAATCAAGAGACAGCAAAGACGATGCATTGCCTAGTGTCATAATCTATATGTGGTCCTAAAATTCCTAAAACCTGGGCTGTAGCAGACTGGTAAAATCCACTTCCTTCTAATGCCTTGATAAAATGACAGAAAAATACAACATGCTCAGCCGTTTCTACCACTTAGGGCGGAGCGGACAGAACCTGTCATTATTACTGGGTAATGTTTCCATTTGGCTGTGAAGGAGCAAGTGTGCATGGTCCAAATGCAAGATTTAATATATAAGGTCTTTGCAAGGGTGGGGTTCAATCTCATCTGAGAACGCCTCCAGGTGGTAATCTAGTTTAAACTCCATGAAGGATTGAGTGAGTGATCCAGCCCCAGGAGAGTATAGAAGTAAATTGTAAATATGGCACCTATGGGCATCTTTTAACTCTGACTTGGAGACACCATAGAATAACAATAGCCGGACAACGGGATACTTGTTGTTAGGTTGCTTGAACTCCTCATAAAGTGGCATCTCTAAGGATCTGGTTTCTTGAAAACCCCATTGTCCTCCACCATACAAAGTAGCCCCTATGGCCTACCAATCATAGATTTCTAGGGCAGCAGTTACCAAATGGAAAAAAAAGAGCCAAATTGGGCCTCAAAATGCCCCCACAGTGTTGCTCTACTTTGAGCCTAAGCATCTGAATAGTGGATGACCAGTTGAAGAGTTCAGAGAGCATAACCCCCAAATAGTAAAAACACCTGAACTCTCTCCAGTGTTACACAGCTGAGAGTCAGTTTAGAAAGGGATGTTGGGTAAGGGTTAAAAACCATGCATTTGGTCTTGAAGAGGTTAATCTCCATCTTGCTGCCTGCAGAAGGACCTGAAGCAATCCAGACGTTTCTGGATCCCCATGAGAGACTTAGATAGCAAAAGGGTGTCGTCTGCAAACAGTAGGGCCGGGATCTTAACCCCAGCAAGACACGTGGTGTCACTTTCACATTTCTTGAGCTGGGAAACCAAATCATTAATATATAAAGAAGGAGAGTTGGAGCCAGCACACACTCCTGCCTCACTCTCCACTTTACCGGAATAAGATCTGTTAGTTCACCCTGGGGCCCACATCTAATCTGGGTAAAATTATTAGAATGTAGTCTAAGTATGACTTTTAAAATATAGTCGCCCCCCTTTTCCACCAGCACCTTCCACAAAGATTCTCTGGCAACAAGGTCAAAGGCAGACCAAAGGTCCACAAAGATCACATAAAGTCTGCCACCACCCCACCTTAACGTACATCCAATAAAACAGCTGCAGGTGAAACATTTGGTCTATTGTTCCAATGCCATCCCTAAAGCCAGCCTGCAATTTAGTCATTACACTAGTGTTGGACATCCACTCCCTCAGCCTGCTCAAGATTATCTGACTAAACACCTTTTATGGGTTGTCAATGAGATTGATTGGTTTGTAGTTAGAGGGTATTGACCTACAGAATATTAGTATGATCTCAGCCCCAGCCCAAGCAGGGTAGATAGGTACACCATACATTATAGCGCTAACAAATCCAAGAAAAATAGGGGATACAAATCAAACCCCGGCCTGCTTTCTCTATTCACACGGGTGCTTATGGACAGTAAGGTACAGCTGCTGGATCCTCAAAGGCAATGGAATAGGGAAAAAATATTACAAACCCCAAACATTTTAAATATATTAAAATAAAAAATTTAATAGAAATGGGTAAAAGAAAACACAGTTTTTCGTAATGTTGCTGTAAAAAAACGAATTCACCGTTCATCTTATCATAAAAGGGAAGAGGCAGAGGAGAGCTAGAGAAAGGAAAGGACAGAGAGGCAAAAGGAAGTGAGGGACAGGAAGATGATTGGGGAGACCAAATGGAGCAGAAGAGGAGAGATGAAACAGAGAAACAATTGAGAGAGGGACGATAAGGAAAGGGAAGAGGTAAAAAATTATTCTGAATAAGGAGATGGAGGGTGAGAGGAAGAAATAGAGAAAGGAAGAGACTAAGGAAAAAAGGAAAAAAAGGAAAGAATGGAGAGGTTGGAATGGGAGATATAGAGAGAGAGTGACAGAATCAAAAGTGGAGAGAAAGGAGTTTACAAAGGGAAAAAAAGATTGAACAGTAAATGATGAAGTAAAGGACTGAGGAAGAAAAGCATGTCAGAGGTTTAGGAAAGTATAGATTAGGGCCTCACAAACACTCCCTAGTTGTCTGGCAGTCTGGCAGTCTATTGTTTGACTTAGAGATTGCCGGGGTACCTAGAAGAAGTGCTGAAGCTGTTTACAAACCACTAGTAGAACCTCCCTCAAGAAAGGGATAGTACGGTAAAGTAAATATCACCAGTGGATTCTCCTTTGGTTTTAACACTTCCCCAGAAAGAAGTGAATTTTCAATTATCACTCTACTCTAAATTAGGCTCTTGGTCTGTCCAGTGCCAGAGGTAGAACAAGACCCTGCCACGTCTCTGAATCACCTTTTGAAGAATGCAGAACTCAAAGCATTTGCAAGTGCAGCAATCCATTTAATTTCTGTGGAGAATGGCGGTCTTCTGGAAAGTTCAAGGTTTGCTAAATTATGTAGTTACTGACTGCTGCCAGACAATAGATAAAGCACAGCCGAACCTAACAATAGGTGTAGTACAGGACGCACATGATTTCAAGGGATAGATGAAATGAGGGTAATAGACATTCTCAAGACAGAGAACTGAAGAAAAAGTCACAGGGGAGGCCAAAGTTGACAGAGTGGGAATTATGGTCATGGGAGGTAGAAAAATGAAGAAAGTTTACATTTGAGACATAGGAGTGAGAGAGGATGTATTTATAGATTAAAAGAAAAGCAGCAAGGGAAAAAGAGGACAGGGTGGGGGAAATGGGGAAAATGAAACAGACTGGGGGGAAGAAAGTGGCAGAAAATAATTGAAAACAAGAGAGAAAGGGAAAGAAAGTAACAGAGAGTTATAAAAGGGTTGATTAAAGCAGATAAGGGGGAATGGCTGAGGAAGGAAGGCAGAGAATGAAAAACTGGTATGAAAGATGGAGTGGCACATAGAAAAACACAGAAATTCCAAAACATGCATTGTGTGGGAATGTGGGGGTAAAGGTGAAATGAGGAGGTAAAGATAAGGAGAGTGGAGAAGCATATTAATGTTCAGGAGCAAAAGCATGGACACCCGATTAAATACAAAAAATGAAAAGAAAGGCTGTAATTGAAGGGATTTCCTGTAGCACGTCAAAGAGATTCATATTATGTCTCTTCTCACAACATAAAATGTATCAAGTACCAGGCTTTCTTACAAAACAGGAGCTTTGGGTATCTGGCATTAACCATAAACCTCATTCCCAGCAGTGTCCCGTTGATATGGGTTGTGGGGCCACGGCCCCCATCTTTTTCCTGGAAAAAAGAGTGTCTCACAGGCTGAACAAAGGTCAGCCTGACAGACACTCTTCTTGTTAAGGTCAGGCAGTCAAGCGCTAGACATAAGTAAATGTGGGGTCGCCTAGCTGCTTAAGCTGAACTTTGCCAGGCTGAGGGTTTCAAAGCTCTGTGAGCGTGACCTCTTTAGCATGGCATAGGTGTCGCAAGGCCCTTCCCATTGTTATGAGGGGGAGCTTAACTGACTTCTTTGGACCCGGGTGCTTCAGTTCTAAGCCCTGAAGTGCCCAGGGCCAAGTGTCAATCACTGTCATCTCGTCACAGAGTGGGGTGAGGTCAGCAGTCTAACTGACCCCATCCCACTCTGTGACGAGTAAGTGACTGCTGTCTTCCCTCATTGGCTGTCCTTAGGTACCCAACCCTCCTGTAACCTCTGAGGCTTCTCTCTCTACAGTGAATCTAAACTTTATGTATTTTTTTATGTTTGGCATGTGTGCATGTACGTATGAATGTATGTGTATTTGTTAGCGATTGTTGTGAATGTGTGTGTGTGTGAATGTATGCATGGGAGTGAGTGAGTGTGTATGTGTGCGTGTGTAGCCTCCCACCCCACTTCCTCATGAAATTGCCAGCCACCACTGCTCATGCCCTTAAGGTGAACAGAGCAGAAAGGGAACTACACAGAAATATAAGCTTTGCAGAATCTCATGATGAACACTGTTTTCAAGGATCTGAGGGTACCTTGGAGTTTCTAGGTAAGAGTGAGCAGGAGATCCTGGGTCTGAGGTTAAACAGGAAAATTAGGTAACCAGAAGATGAGCTCGAATCTAGAGGCACATGACAGAGCGTTGGAGCCTTGTGACCTGAGCCTGAGCAGGATCCTAGGGGAACTAAAAAGTGGAAATGGGCTTGTGGGTCCTATTGATAAGTGGCTAGTTTAGAGAGCAATTGATGGTGAGGAAGGGGAGGAAGGGGCTCAAGGCCTTAAGACGATGAGCACTCATGGGTCTTTGAGAGTGAACAGAAGCCTCCAGACTTGTAAATGGATGTGAACCTTTGGGGTCATGTTGGTCAGTGGAAAGTAAGGATCCATAAGGATCATCATGAGTTTTAATACCTGAAAAGTAATTCAGAGGTCTGAGGGTGAGCTAGGGTTTGGGGATCTAAGATTGCGCAATGGATGCCAGAGGATAAGAAGATTTATTGATCTGAAGGTATGCATCGTAAGACCTATGGTGAGCTACAATGGAATAATGGTGTTTCTCATTTTGGAAAATTTAACTTGCCCTAGAGTCTTTAAAAGCTTAATTTACCACACATTTCTCCCCAAATTAACCCCCTAATACTAGCTACCAATGTTTAATGAAAGGTTGTGATCTGCAAATAGAGGCTTCTTTTTTGTTTGCCTGGGCCAGTTTTTGGTCCCAAACCAAACTGGCAGGATTCTGTACAGTTACATTAAATTAGTACTTAACCGGTACAGTGCCTTGGACGAGGTGATCTCGTCCAAGGCACCAGTTCCCGGGTGCCTTGGACGAGATCACCTCATCCTGCACCTGGCCCACACCCCACGGTTGAGGAAGGAAGAGGAATCCCTTCCCCTTCCACCCCCGACCCCCCCCTCGGCAATCTGATGACGTCATCAAGTATTGGCGAGGACGTGCTGGAAGCCATTTGCTTCCAGCGCGTCGAGGGAAGAGGACTCCTAACAGGTGAGTCCTTCACTTTTTGGGGTTTGGGGGGGGAAAACGGACACAGGGGGAAAGAAAGGGTTTTTCCTTTCCCCCTGTGCCTGTTTTCAGTGGATTCCTGCTCCACAATCGCGGGCGGGGCCCGCGATCGTGGAGCAGGAATCCCCACTATGCACCAGGGATTCTTTTAGAATGTGATTTAGAGGAGCAACCCCTTGGGCAAGGGTCGCTCCCATTGGGGGCTACTTCTTTCCTATTTCAGCCCCCCAGGGCAGATCGGACGATTTTTTGGCCGATCTGCCCCCAGGGGGGCCAAAAACCACTAGACACTAGGGAAATCATTCTGGTCATGGTTTTTTTGGAGCGACCCCTTGGGCAAGGGTCGCTCCCATTGGGGGCTATTTTTTTACCTAAATCTGCCCCCAGGTGGGGCCGAAAACCACTAGACACCAGGGAATTTTTATTTGTTCTGTTTTTTGGGAGCTACCCCTGGGGCTATTTTTCTTATCCTATTTCGCCCCCCCCCCCCCCCCCCGGGGGCAGATCGGCCGATTTTTGGGCCGATCTGCCCCCAGGGGGGTCCGAAAACCACTAGATACCAGGGAATTTTTTTGTTTTTGTTTTTGGGCAGCAACCCCTTAGGCAAGGGTGGCTGCCCTGGGGGCAATAATTATTTATATGTTTGGCCCCCCCGGGGCGGGGTGGCGCTTGGCTGGCGGTGTGCTTGGGGTGGCGCTTGGCTGGCAGTGTGTGTGGGGTGGCGCTTGGCTGGCGGTATGGGTGGTGTGGCGCTTGGCTGGCGGTGTGCTTGGGGTGGCGCTTGGCTGGCGGTATGGGTGGGCTGGCGCTTGGCTGGCGGTGTGCTTGGGGTGGTGCTTGGCTGGCGGTGTGCGTGGGGTGGCGCTTGGCTGGCGGTATGGGTGGTGTGGAGCTTGGCTGGCAGTATGCTTGGGGTGGCGCTTGGCTGGTGGTGTGCGTGGGGTGGCGCTTGGCTGGCGGTATGGATGGGGTGGTGCTTGGCTATCAGTGCCTGCAAAACGCCAGTCCACACACTCATCAGCTGGTGTGATTGCTGTATCAGGCATTTGGGCGTATGAAAGTGATGGGCCCTTGACTGGCGCTGTCTGTCGATGCGAGTGTTGTAATGTGCTGGGCCCGTGGCTGGCGGCGTGAATGGTCTTGTGCATGTCATGTATGAAAGGTGTGTGAATGGACTGTAAAGCGGTTGGTGCCTTGCCGTGGCTTTACAGCTCACGAGATGAATCATTGGTTCAGTTTTTTGGCCTTTCAGTTATTATCAGTGCATTTCACTTTTGTGAAATCTCTTGTTAATAAAATTTGATCTACTGAACCATCCCTCACCCTCGGGCCAAATCCAACCAGTATGTGTGGTAAAAATTAAAAAACCTGCTCCGCTGTAATCAGGCGTCCCAGCACACTTGTGACACGCTAGGTGTCTCAGGTGAGACCCCGATGATGAAGCATGCCACCAACTTGGTTGGTGGGTGAGGGGTCTTTTTCACATAACCTAAGAGTGTTTCTTTTCACAATTTTAGTAATTGGCACATCACAGATGTATGTGGACACATCAAAATGATATATTACAAAACTACCTGTGTTTGGGGGGGAGGGGGCACCTATGTTTTTGGTCCTGGGTGCGGCCTTCATCTAGGGAAACCTAACAAACCCAGACATTTTTTAAAACTAGACACCCCAAGGAGTCCAGGGAGGTGTGGCTTGCGTGGATCCGCCAACATTTTCTTACCCAGACTCCTCTGTAAACCTCAAAATCTGCTTAAAAAAGCATAATTTCCAGACTTTTCTTTGTACGATCACCGCTCCAGCACAAAATTCCTACTCCCCAGTGTTCCCATCAGTCTCCCAAGTAAAATGACACCTCACTTGTGTGGGTCCCCAAAGCAGAGTCACCCTAAAGATGTATAAAAGAAGAATATGTGCTTATCAACTCGATGTGCTATCCCCATAATCTCTACAAGTCTGTGGCCTTTTTCTGTTGCAGGCACCTGGCCCACCCACACAAGTGAGGTATCATTTTTATCAGGAGACTTGGGGGAACGCTGGGTGGAAGAAAATTTGTGGCTCCTCTCAGATTCCAGAACTTTCTGTCACCAAAATGTGGGGAAAAGGTGATTTTTTTGCCAAATTTTGAGGTTTGCAAAGGATTCTGGTTAACAGAAACTGGTGAGCGCCCCACAAGTCACCCCATCTTGGATTACTCTAGGTCTCTAGTTTTCAAGAATGCACAGGTTTGGTAGGTTTCCCTAGGTGCCGGTTGAGCTAGAGGCCAAAATCTACAGGTAGGCACTTTGAAAAAACACCTGTGTTTTCTGTAGAAAAATGTGATGTGTCCACATTGTGTTTTGGGGCATTTCCTGTTGCGTGCGCTAGGCCTACCCACACAAGTGATGTATCATTTTTATCTGGAAACTTGGGGGAACGCTGGGTGGAAGGAAATTTGTGGCTCCTCTCAGATTCCAGAACTTTCTGTGACCGAAATGTAAGGAAAATGTGTTTTTTTAGCCAAATTTTGAGGTTTGCAAAGGATTCTGGGTAACAGAACCTGGTCAGAGCCCCACTAGTGACCCCCATCTTGGATTCCCTTAGGTCTCTAGTTTTCAAGAATGCACAGGTTTGGTAGGTTTCCCTAGGTGCCGGCTGAGCTAGAGGCCAAAATCTACAGGTAGGCACTTTACAAAAAACACCTCTGTTTTCTGTAGAAAAATGTGATGTGTCCACGTTGTGTTTTGGGGCATTTCCTGTCGCGTGCGCTAGGCCTAACCACACAAGTGAGGTACCATTTTTATCTGGAAACTTGGGGGAACGATGGGTGGAAGGGAATTTGTGGCTCCTATCAGATTCCAGAACTTTCTGTCACCGAAATGTGAGGAAAACGTGTTTTTTTAGCCACATTTTGAGGTTTGCAAAGGATTCTGGGTAACAGAACCTGGTCAGAGCCCCACAAGCCACCCCATCTGGGATTCCCCTAGGTCTCTAGTTTCCAAAAATGCACAGGTTTGGTAGGTTTCCCTAGGTGCCGGCTGAGCTAGAGGCCAATATCTACAGGTAGGCACTTTACAAAAAACACCTCTGTTTTCTGTAGAAAAATGTGATGTGTCCACGTTGTGTTTTGGGGCATTTCCTGTTGCGGGCGCTGGCCTACCCACACAAGTGAGGTATAATTTTTATCAGGAGACTTCGGGGAACGCTGGGTGGAAGGAAATTTGTGGCTCCTCTCAGATTCCAGAACTTTCTGTCACCGAAATGTGAGGAAAACGTGTTTTTTTAGCCTAATTTTGAGGTTTGCAAAGGATTCTGTGTAACAGAACCTGGTGAGAGCCCCACAAGTCACCCCATCTTGGATTCCCCTAGGTCTCTAGTTTTCAAAAATGCACAGGTTTGGTAGGTTTCCCTAGTGCCGGCTGAGCTAGAGGCCAAAATCTACAGGTAGGCACTTTACAAAAAACACCTCTGTTTTCTGTAGAAAAATGGGATGTGTCCATGTTGTGTTTTGGGGCATTTCCTTTCGGGGCTCTAGGCCTACCCACACAAGTGAGGTATAATTTTTATCAGGAGACTTCGGGGAACGCTGGGTGGAAGGAAATTTGTGGCTCCTCTCAGATTCCAGAACTTTCTGTCACCGAAATGTGAGGAAAACGTGTTTTTTTAGCCTAATTTTGAGGTTTGCAAAGGATTCTGTGTAACAGAACCTGGTGAGAGCCCCACAAGTCACCCCATCTTGGATTCCCCTAGGTCTCTAGTTTTCAAAAATGCACAGGTTTGGTAGGTTTCCCTAGTGCCGGCTGAGCTAGAGGCCAAAATCTACAGGTAGGCACTTTACAAAAAACAACTCTGTTTTCTGTAGAAAAATGGGATGTATCCACGTTGTGTTTTGGTGCATTTCCTGTCGCGGACGCTAGGCCTACCCACACAAGTGAGGTATAATTTTTATCGGGAGACTTGGGGGAACGCTGGGTTGAAGGAAATTTGTGGCTCCTCTCAGATTCCAGAACTTTCTGTCACCGAAATGTGAGGAAAATGTGTTTTTTCAGCCAAATTTTGAGGTTTGCAAAGGATTCTGGGTAACAGAACCTGGTCAGAGCCCCACAAGTCACCCCATCTTGGACTCCCCTAGGTCTCTAGTTTTAAAAAATGCACAGTTTTGGTAGGTTTCCCTAGGTGCTGGCTGAGCTAGAGGCCAAAACCTACAGGTAGGCACTTTGCAAAAAACACCTCTGTTTTCTGTAGAAAAATGGGATGTGTCCACGTTGTGTTTTGGGGCATTTCCTGTCGCGGATGCTAGGCCTACCCACACAAGTGAGGTATCATTTTTATCGGGAGACTTGGGGGCACGCTGGGTGGAAGGAAATTTGTGGCTCCTCTCAGATTCCAGAACTTTCTGTCACCGAAATGTGAGGAAAATGTGTTTTTTTAGCCAGATTTTGAGGTTTGCAAAGGATTCTGGGTAACAGAACCTGGTCAGAGCCCCACAAGTCACCCCATATTGGATTCCCCTAGGTCTCTAGTTTTCAAAAATGCACAGGTTTGGTGGGTTTCCCTAGGTGCAGGCTGAGCTAGAGGCCAAAATCTACAGGTAGGCACTTTACAAAAAACACCTCTGTTTTCTGTAGAAAAATGGGATGTGTCCATGTTGTGTTTTGGGGCATTTCCTTTCGGGGCTCTAGGCCTACCCACACAAGTGAGGTATCATTTTTATCGGGAGACTTGGGGGAGTGCTGGGTGGAAGGAAATTTGTGGCTCCTCTCAGATTCCAGAACTTTCTGTCACCGAAATTTGAGGAAAATGTGTTTTTTTAGCCAAATTTTGAGGTTTGCAAAGGATTCTGGGTAACAGAACCTGGTCAGAGCCCCACAAGTCACCCCATCTTGGACTCCCCTAGGTCTCTAGTTTTAAAAAATGCACAGGTTTGGTAGGTTTCCCTAGGTGCCGGCTGAGCTAGAGGCCAAAATCAACAGGTAGGCACTATGCAAAAAACACCTCTGTTTTCTGTTGAAAAATGGGATGTGTCCACGTTGTGTTTTGGGGCATTTCCTGTTGCGGACGCTAGGCCTACCCACACAAGTGAAGTATCATTTTTATCGGGAGACTTGGGGGAACGCTGGGTTGAAGGAAATTTGTGGCTCCTCTCAGATTCCAGAACTTTCTGTCACCGAAATGTGAAGAAAATGTGTTTTTTTAGCCAAATTTTGAGGTTTGCAAAGGATTCTGGGTACCAGAACCTGGTCAGAGCTCAACAAGTCACCCCATCTATGACTCCCCTAGGTCTCTAGTTTTCAAGAATGCACAGGTTTGGTAGGTTTCCCTAGGTGCTGGCTGAGCTAGAGGCCAAAACCTACAGGTAGGCACTTTGCAAAAAACACCTCTGTTTTCAGTAGAAAAATGGGATGTGTCCACGTTGTGTTTTGGGGCATTTTCTGTCGCGGATGCTAGGCCTACCCACACAAGTCAGGTATCATTTTTATCGGGAGACTTGGGGGAACATAGAATAGCAAAACAAGTGTTATTGCCCCTTGTCTTTCTCTACATTTTTTCCTTCCAAATATAAGAGAGTGTGTAAAAAATACATTTATTTGAGAAATGCCCTGTAATTCACATGCTAGTATGGGCACCCAGGAATTCAGAGATGTGCAAATAACCACTGCTCCGCAACACCTTATCTTTTGCCCATTTTGGAAATACAAAGGTTTTCTTGATAGCTATTTTTCACTCTTTATATTTCAGCAAATGAATTGCTGTATACCCGGTATAGAATGAAAACCCACTGCAGGGTGCAGCTCATTTATTGGCTCTGGGTACCTAGGGTTCTTGATGAACCTACAAGCCCTATATATCCCCGCAACCAGAAGAGTCCAGCAGACGTAACGGTATATTGCTTTAAAAAATCTGACATTGCAGGAAAAATTACAGAGTAAAACGTAGAGAAAAAGTGCTGTTTATTTCACCTCAATTTAAATATTTCTTTTTTCAGTTGTTATTTTCTGTAGGAAATCCTTGTAGGATCTACACAAATCACCCCTTGCTGAATTCAGAATTTGTTCTACTTTTCAAAAATGTTTAGGTTTCTGGGATCCAGCACTGGTTTCATGCCCATTTCTGTCACTGACTGGAAGGAGGCTGAAAGCACAGAAAATCTTTAAAATGGGGTATGTCCCAGTAAAATGCCAAACTTGTGTTGAAAAATTGGGTTTTCTGATTCAAGTCTGCCTGTTCCTGAAAGCTGGGAAGCTGGTGATTTTAGCACCACAAACCCTTTGTTGATGCCATTTTCAGGGAAAAACCACAAGCCTTCATCTGCAGCCCCTTATTCCAATTTTTTTTTTTAAAACGAAGTTTTCACTGTAATTTGGCTAATTTCTTGGCCTCCTTCAGGGGAACCCACCAAGTATGGGTACCTCTAGAATCCCTTCGATGTTGGAAAAAAAGGACGCAAATTTGGCATGGGTAGCTTATGTCGACAAAAAGTTATGAGGGCCTAAGTGAGAACTATTCAAAATAGGCAAAAAAGGCCTGGCACAGGAGGGGAAAAGGCCTGGCAGCGAAGAGGTTAAGGCTTCCATAAATCTCACCATTTTGTTGCTGAATTACCCATGTAACAATAGAAAAATAAGTATTGAAAAAAGCAGCTCGAAAAACATAATGAATCCGTGCATCACTATAAGGTCAAACAGAATGAAAGGCTGCTAGCCGTTGTCTCCAGGCCCTCAGTTCCAAACAGTCTAAATTAGGACGTGCACGCATGTGAGTTTTTTTTAGCTTATTCCGAGCTCCAAAATGACGAGACAATTTCGCCTCCACGATTGTTAGAAGGTGTACCTCTCGTTTCGTAAATGGTGAATTCAGAAGCAGGAAGTGAACCCAGACTTAACCACGAATAGCTAAACTGATAGATAGCCGTCCCTCCAAGTGTTTTGTGCAGTTATAACATACTTGCCTTAATGATTCAGACCTTCTTAGCTTTCCATCCTAAGAAATTAAAATATTGGCTGTGTCCAACGAGTCCAACAAACACTTCTGTCAAAAGTCATGTAATTTTATCAACAAGCAGGGTGTAAACAAAAAGTTCAAACACAACACCAAACTAAAATATAAAATCCTGCCGAAATAGAACATCTGGATGGTAAGAAGTGCAGCCTGCTTAGTTCGTTAGCAGCACTGTGGTGAAATTTCAGATATCCCCTTTCGTTTTTTATCAATAGATTCTTTCTTTTTCTTAAAAGAGGAAAATGCAAAGTAGATGTGGGAAAAACTGGAAAACTACACCTCTTTTGAAAATATATCAGCTTTTTAAAAAAAAAATCCCTGACGAAAACATTCACTTTGTTTACATTCCAATGAAAGGATATGGTAAGTGAACCAGATTATCCCCCACTGCACTATGTGGGAATTTTCCAGGTTTCCATATGCTGGTACCATGCCTTGAGGATTTTCATATGCTCATCAATCATGGCCTGTCAGAAAACTGTAAACAATACAGCGAGAAGGATCGCGAGAGGAAAAGACTTTAAAGTGCAACAATTCACTTTCCATTACGTTTTCGCACATGATCCTTCACATTCCACACTTTCCCCTTTTAAGATGCGTAGCTCTTAAAAGTGGAAATTTCAAGCAGTACGAAAATATAATAATTTAAAAAAATGAGATTTGTATATGTACATATTCAGAAAAATAAGCAGTGACTATTGCACTCTGCTAACATAACACTGGTGATGTGTTATCTTAGCAGAAAAGTGTCTAGTACTCGATTGACTTGAGTATGGCTTTGCAACAGTGTCGTGTATGAATACTTTCACACCCAGGTCATTAGGAGTCTGCCATAGATCAGAGTAAGTTTTCTATTTGTTTGATGGAGATCATAGGTGGTATGTGCCCTGTCATTATTGCATGTAGGTTTGGCTAGAATAATTTAATGTGTTGCCGGAAATCTAACTAATTCGTATGTGGGCGTGACATTGTGCTATCAGTATATTTATCTATGTTTATCTTCATTTCCTACACATTCCTCATGTGTCTCATTGCTTCCTGTATCATTATATTTAATTGTCTTTGAAGCACTTCTTATCAGATTTTTGTAGGTGTGTGAATAAAAGTAACATTTTTGAGAAATTGTGCTTTGGACAAAACGGCCAGCTCCGGTTGTTTTTGGGTCTGCCTACAGACAACTAGGTGAAATTCTCTTGTTGGCCATACCCAACACTTACAGTGCCCTTTAGTCCATCCGTTGCCTACCATTTTTTGACATTGTTCTCACTCTCACTCGCTAGCTTCTTATTTGATGGTTTGCCTTCCTCATCTTGTGTTGTTGCCTCCAATGGAGCATACCCTGTGCACGATCCTCAGTTTGAATGACTTGTGCTGTTCAGAAAACTACTTTTTTAGGTG
This sequence comes from Pleurodeles waltl, assembly GCF_031143425.1. NCBI lineage: Eukaryota > Metazoa > Chordata > Amphibia > Caudata > Salamandridae > Pleurodeles > Pleurodeles waltl. The sequence continues at coordinate 463,016,354 of NC_090444.1, forward strand.
GAGCGTCCAAGCGCTCTGACTGTTGGAATCTCTGTGGGCTTTTAACCACACCCACCACATGCCCATCACTATCACTTGTTCATGGGCTTGCCTTTCAAAAATCCTTTGTCATCGTTGGTGAACGCTTTACGTTTGTCCCTCCTTGGGCCAGTTTTGTTACTGCCTTGGCCATCGACCCTGTTACGTGGATAATTGCACATTTGCCGGTACGTTTGACTGCGAGTGCACTTCTTTTTTCTTTTGTGTCTCTCCTTCGCTCTCATGCTCATGGCAGCCGTGGTGCTTTGAATCGGCTCGCTTATGTCAACTGTTTTGTTTTTCGTCTTATGTGGCAAGAAACGTTCAGTTAGGAATTTACAACGCTAATAGCTCTAACTCGAGCAAACGCAAGACCCATTGCATTGCAAATGCTTGTTTCTTTTAGTGCTACATCAAAGTGCATGTGTTTTCTAGCTTTTCCCTTGTGTGTGTAGCTCTGCCTCCCCAACACCTGTGCCCTATGCATGCTGTTTTGCTTTCTCATCCTACCCGCTTGTCCATTGCATTTCCCACCTCCTCACTGGCTTTTCTTTTTAATATTTTTTGTCCTTACCTGGAACCAGACTCAAGCAACTCTGTTGCCCCCCCTACCCTGCTTGCTTCCCATTGCTCCCTTGTCTCAATCCCCCCACGTGTGCCTCCATTGCTCCCACATCCACATCCATCTTTTTGAAGAGCTTAAGGCTGCCATTTGCTTCCAGGTCACTCCGCCTTATAAAATGCACTTTTGTGCAAGTCAAATTTAATTTTCTTATTTATTTAGTCAAGTAGTATCTTTATTGTTAAATAAAAAATAATGGTGCCCCTTTCATTTTGTGGGTGCACGCATGTCTGGTAATGCATAGGCACAGACACTTCACCGCACATGCTTGCAGCTACAAAATAACATAACTGCGAGGAGCAACTGCTTTATCAGGATTTTTTTTTATAATGACTGATGCTGCACAACATTAGCATAAAGTGCTTTTTGCCAGTGCAATACAGGTAAACCATTGGGTCCAAAAGGTGAGGCTTACTCACTTTTCCAAAGTTTGTCTGGAGGGGCGTAGATTAGTCAATATGATTGGGGGGTGAGCTTCGGATTTCCCAACAATCACACTTGGACATCTTGTTAAAACCCGTTTTATGAGAAACAGGACATGAGGGGGGACTTAAAGGACAATGAAAAAACAGGAGGGTGGATTATTAGGGATAGTAACACGCTAGATTTCTCAAGCTAATCAACATTTTTAAGGACTTCAAAAGATAGACAAGAGAAAGGGAGTGTGTTTTTGTCAGTGTGGGCATGTAAAAATCCCAGGTGAAATCAGATAGACACTTCAGATTACCCAACAGAAAGCATTTATACCCAACTATTTTCTAAAGAATACAATTTTTTGCGGGGTGTAACACCCCAAATACCCCCTCTGGAGCAATGCTCCTGCTTGTCTGCTTCTGGTACAATAGGACAGCATTGAAGGCATAGCAAGCAGGCGCACAGTATTTTCCGTAATGTAGTATGCACAGCCCAATATTTATTGCCCGTTCATTCTCAACAGGACATTCATTCATTTGCGTGGTGGCAAGCATACGTAGCCACAATGATGCTCCCATGGAATGCACTGAACATCTATTAGGTTCTGGACATTTACCCTTCCCCTGAGGGTTTTGGAAGAATGTATTGCAGGTTAGTGTGGTCAGCCTGTCAGTGCACTTTATGCCACGCAAACACCATTTGCTCATATAAGCGCGACACCCTAGCCTGTTCAGAATACCTGAGGGTTCCCAAGAGAGTGGGTGCAGCTTCAGATTACACTCATCAGAGTTTGGGTGTTGATTCCACCACAAAGAATGTGGCGCTTTGTCAGCATGCCTTCTCTAAAAGGTGGGTTACACTCCCGTTCTGTGGAATAGTAACCATATAACCGCACACAAGGCGTGATTGTGAAGGACATCAAGTTGTTGCTCTAAAACCCTGAACATGAATGTGCAAGCACCGCAGCTTTGTGAATGCTAAAACTGATGTTGAGCACCCCCATTTGTGACGCAGTTCCTGATGTTAAAAATAACCGAACAGACCTCAGTTTCGCAAACTCAGCTGCGTGGTGTCAGTCAGGATGGTAAGCGGTGAACTGAACGTTATATGCAAGTCTCACAACTAACCATGCCATTCCCTTTGTCACAAAAAGGATATTCTTAAATTGGTTAAGAAGGATCCATTTTACATAAATTCCATTTGGGAGCACCCGCCAAATGTTTTGCACTTCCAACACAGTTTTCCATCACAGAGGGGTCAAATGTAGGAGCCCTGTCTTGTCTCTAATTTGAAGAACGTAAAATTAGGATTCACACTATCGTAGGATGTTAGCTCATTTATTCACTTTGTCATGCACATGGTCCATTAAGTGATACGATGGAAGCAATGCAACATGCATGTGTTGTTGCACTGCGCCTTGTTCACGCGGTTTCATGCAATATACTAAAAGGCTTGGGGCCAGATGTAGGTAGGTGGCAAATTGCGACTTGCAATTTGCGAGTCAGAGCGACTCGCAAATTGCAACTCGCAATTCGCGATGCAGAAAGGTGTCTCAGACACACCTTCTGCGACTCGCTATGGGGTTTGGAGACAGCAGACCACCATGTCCGTGACTGCTTTTTTTAATAAAGCAGTTTTTTTTTTCTCTTTGCAGCCCGTTTTCCATAAAGGAAAACGAGCTGCAAATAGCAAAAAATACCGAAACCTTTTGTTTCGGTTTTTTTCCCACTGCCTGCTCTGAAAAAAAAAAATTGTGAGCATTCACAAAGGGGAAGGGGTCCCCTGGGGACCCCTTCCCGTTTGCGAATGAGTTACCATCCACTTCAAGTGGATGGTAACTGATAGTTGATTTGCGACCGCTTTCGCGGTCGCAAATCAACTTACATCGCGGTGCGAGTCGCAAATAGGAAGGGAACACCCCTTCCTATTTGCGAGTCGGAAACACATTTTGCGAGTCGGTTCCGACTCGCAAAATGTGTTTCTGCATCGCGTGAGGGCATTAGCGCCTCGCAAACGGTGTTTTTCGCTGTTTGCGAGGCGCTAATGCCTTCGTACATCTGGCCCTTAGTCCGGCACAGACATGGGGGTAGAGGGATCAGTGAGCTGTCGTCACAATTTACTGTCATGTGCATTTAGCGTTCTAGTTCCATTTCCAATTAATAATTTTTTCACGCTCTCTAGAAATGCCAACAAAGATAGTGCCTTAAGAACCACTGTCTGACACATGAAACAAAACTTTCTTTTTTATTAAATTAAGGATCAATCATTCATGTACCCCCATCCATTCCCGAGCATCAAACAAACAGACATGAGTGCGTAGGTAGGTAGCCTCTCATTTTCAAAAATGGAATGGGCGAAAGGCGTAAACCAGACAGTCCGGCAAGTTCTGGCAAGCCAAAGATGTGACTATCATTTGTTCAGACATCATGTCGAACACCAGGGAGCGTTCACTTGGATTATGTATCTGCTCTATTTTTCAGTATGAGCCTTCGCATGCAACAGGGGCTGAAAGCAGAAATATGGCAGTGGGTACGGCTCCTGAGTAATTAATCAGGGTCAGTGCGGTATCCTGTGTCAGACAAGGCTGGGATACTGCTGACATCAAATTCCAGGCTCCCAAGACAACTCCCCTTCCTGTTTCTCTGTTTATGTCCGGGATGTCACATGAACTCCGCGTGCTGCGTGGTGATCTTGACGTTTGGCCTGCTTCCACGTGCTGCAACTTACCACATTGTAGTTATGTGTGCTGAGGAGTTCTGCTCTTGGATGTTTCTTTTAAGACGGAAAATGGAGCCTGTCAACCGTTACTGCTGTCTGCTATGTATCAGTCTTTGTTATTCAACTGTGCTCCACACACAGGAAGCTTGGATTTTATGGCATGCTTTTAATAGGTTCTAGGGAATAAAATAACCAGCAGAAACTCCCCAAAATCTTTCTTTCAGCGGAAACTAGGGGTATGATGTATAAAAAAAGTCTCAAACCAGTTGCAAACTAGTTAGCAGCTTATTAACGGCTTTTTTTGAGCAACAGAGTTGCTGAGGGCATTTTTCTTATAGTTGCATACAACACTGATTAATTTGCAATTTCTTATTTTTGCGACAGAAAATACTCAATTACCATTGCCAAATAGAAAATTACTATTTTGATGTACTAAGCATCCATAAATAAGAAATTCATTAAAACAAAGGATTTTGCACATAGAAAACACCATCAATTGGAAACAGGTGGTAAGAAGGAGCAAAGTACAAAAGGGGCTGAAAATGTTTTGCAATCTTTCACAGTCGCTACACTCTATGCTGTAGCAAAGATGATGTGGCTTCTTAGAGCTCAACAGAGGAAGAGGAGTAGAGAATGAGGATTTTCAGATAAAGGGTGACTATTTGACAGAACAGATGAGGTGTATGCTAGGTACAGGTTTAGCAAAAAGTTCATTCTTAAGTAATGAATTGGACCCTGTACTAAATCACCAACACAGCACAATGGTGCTGTTCCTACCCACATTCAGGATTTGTGTAGCTTGCACCCATTAGCACCTGTTAGTTGACAGCGTACTGTTTCAGTTGCAGGAGGTATTTCCCTGCGTGCCTTAGCCTGGGATTTTAAACATTTCCTAGATGCAATTTTGTGAAAAATTAATTAATGTGTAGCATTTCTAAGTACCCCTGCTGAGTTGGAAGCTACAAAAATCCAATTGTATGCAGTTGCTCATTTTACACAAGTCATTGGATGTGTAGATGATACACATATTCTTGTTAGAAATTGATGTAGCATTTTGATGTTATGCTCACTAGAATCCTAGTTTCTTTGGGCGGACTCTGAACAGGACGTAGGTAATGGATGGGGAGGTGTTAAGGTGTGATTAACAGAAAGTATGATGTAATGCAAAGTATGCTAGTGTATGCTGCAGAATAAAGTAATGTTTGATCGCAGCACCAGTATGGTATAATTAATATGCATGTTCTAGGGCTGGGGAAGACATTACAGTTGGAGATGAATAGGGGATAAGAGCCAGAGAAGACAAGACTGCTCTCTCTGAGAGTTTGCAAGGATACGGCAAACTACTTGCGTGTGTCACGTGTGTCCAGAATCAATAAAGAATGGTCAGCTACTGGCACATGTTGAGTAAAAGCCCATACATATCTGCGGAAGTGATAGAAAGCCCTGCAAAGGAGCAAATTCAAAACTCCTGCCAAAACTACTGAGGAGGTGGTTGATAGAGATGGTGCACCGTGCATCAAATACAGAACGATTATTTAGAAAAAACAAGAAATAACAATCACATAAGCAAGGTACGAAAGACAGAAAATGTACTCACCGCCAAAGGCAATTGAAGCACATAGCTGCACACTCTCCTCCAGTGACCTCTGTTTGCTGGAGTTTTCAGTGCAATTCTGCATCTATCTGAACAGCACATGCTCTCAATGGTGGCAGAAGGGTGCACAAAATATAATGTGGCTGTGTTCCTGAAGCCACCACCGCCTTCAACACTTCTAAGAAGCAAAACACTGGTGCCAGGTGGGTTGCGTGGATTAAAACATTAGATGGCTTCATAGATGCAGTAGAGTAAGAAGATGACAAGAAGATCAACAAATATTTGAAAAACCTTGCAGGTGTTAGAGTGAAAGAAGTGCTAAAGAAAACCTCACAGACTGATACAAAATTTAATCAAATGGTAAAAGAAGCAGTATAGGCCAAGTTCAATCCAGTGGCGAAAGTCGGCTATGAAAGGTATATCTTCAACCAAGTGTGACAACCAGGTTGGTGAAACAATGGATGAGTTTGTTGAAAGACTCAATGTACTCATTTAACATTGCAAGTTCTGCAAATTCACTGCCAAAGAAGCTATGCGCCTCAGAATTATTGATGGCTGCCTTTCAGATTCGTTTAGAAGGCGCATGCTAAGAGAAACACGCAGCCTAAAGAAAATACTGATGGGTACGAGAGCAGAAGAATGAGAAGATTGACAAACTGCTGACATGGAAGCAGGAGTGGCACACCATGAATTGCCACTGATTGTTAAAAACAAGCACAAGCATAAACAAGACACACCCTCATCATCACTTTATTTCGGTAAAAACATACCATAAAAGCACAATACAAAACAATCCAAAAAATAAAAATAGGAATAAAGATAATAAAATTGGAGTTATACTCTAAAATCAACAAGTTTAAAACAGGACCAAGCAATGGCTAAAAATGTTTTGAATAAAAAATGTAAAAAAGGACATACAACATCAACTGAGTAATAAATACAATGAGCTAATATCCATGCACTTATGTGTTGCAGCTATAATCTGCTATGCCTGCTTCTAATATCTGTTACTGAGGTTTATTCTTTAAAATCCCAAGTCTAAAGTGCCACATGGATTCAAACTTTTTTGCCAGAGGGCACACAATTTGAACAGATGAATGAGACTTGAGTACTCTCAGAGCAGGTAAGCAGTTTCTAAAACCCATTTGTTTGCATAGAGGGATAATCCAAACAGCCCTCTATTTGCGGTATGCAGGACATTGAAGAAGAATATGGGTAACAGACTCTTCATTCTGACAGCCCATCAGACTTAACTTGGACCTATTGCTTATATTGGACCATTTGTAAGTTAGGGTACACAGGGGAAGAGACCCTATTCTAAATCTGGTGTACTGAGCGCGTGTGAATGGAGAAAGTATTACATCCATGTAGTGCTCGAACTCATGATGGCATTTGATTTGAAGAAAACTATCAGTCATAGAAGAGGGCGAGACTTCCGCCAGTTGCAAAGTTTGAACATTAAGCCAAAATGCATCCTTCAAAATCTGTGTGGCATTTTTAGGAATAGAAGAAGGGTCCTTCCAGTAGGTCCCCAAGCCTAGATGAGAAAGGGACCGTTCTACATAAGCACACCACTTAATTCTAGTGGTAAAGTTGGTACCCGTCAAGTTGGACAGCCCGCATCTATATGAAGTGAGAGCATCTGATGACCATAGGCGGATCCAGAACAACAATGGTCTTAGGGCGGCGATCTGATTGATTGGGAGAAGATTTAGGTCCATTCGGATAGGCAAGGAGGGGGTACTTGAAGGAACTCTTAGCAGCACCTTTAAAAACAGATTTTCCACCCTTACCAGATCATCCAAATTGCAATGGCCCCACAACTCAGCTCCATATAGAGCCCCCCCAGCTTGAGATTTATATATTTCAAGAGCAGGAGTCAAAGCAAATCTGGGGGATCTAGCTGCAAATCTCACAATACCGCCCGCCCTTTGTTTCAAGCACATTGTTGATTTCTGAAGGTTGGCATGCCATTTGTGTGAGTCTTCTAGTTTGAGACCTAAGTAATCAAAGGTGCCTACTCTTTCCAATGTGAGACCCTCTAAACAAACAGGTCTCCTCATCTTATGCTTTTTATCTCCAAACACCATATATTTAGTTTTTGATGAGTTAATTTCCAAACCATAGTCTTTACAGAAATCCATAAACCTCACAAGCAAGTTTGAGAGGCCTATGGCTGTTTGGGATATTAGCAAGGTGTTGTCAGCAAATAGGAGACATGGAATCTTCTGTCCTCCCAATTTGGGGGAATCACTAGAGCATTCCAAAAGGTAGGGGATACATGCGTTGATGAATAGAAGAAACAATGTGGGCGCAAGTACACAGCCCTGTCTCACGCCACAATCTGTGTGAAACTCTGGGGTCAGTTCACCTTCCGGTCCCCATCGAATTCTGGCGCGATTGCCGGTATAAATATCTCTGATTATGTTTAACATAGAGCAGGGAACCCCTGCACTGCTCATAACTTCCCACAGTTTATGGCGTGGGACAAGGTTAAAAGAGGATTTCAGGTCTACAAATGCCACAAAAAGATGGCCTGAATCCACATCAACAGTTTTCCATTTTATGGTGGTTAGTACTTGGTTTTTCGCTATCCATTTCTTCAACCTTCTTAATAGATGATGACAAAATATTTTTTGTAAGTTATCTAAGAGGCTGATGGGTCTATAATTCCCTGCTAGGCCTCTCTCCCCTTTCTTGTATATCGGCACGATGATTGCCTCCTTCCATGAATCAGGATATGACCCGGTGGTCAAGACAACACTGGAGATCCTATTTATGTACGGGATCCAGTTGTTCAGGTCTGCTTTGTACATATCTGAAGGAATTCTGTCAGGCCCTGGAGCCTTCCCTGCTTTTTGGGCAATGATTGCCAACTCAGTTTCTTTTAATGAGAGGGGAGGCAAGGAGATCGCTGATGGTTGAAGTGGCGACGTCTCTCCAGAGCTGGTGGCATCATGGTCAGATGTAGAACGATACAGCTCCTTAAAGTGAGAGAGCCAGATTTCAGGGGCAATGTGGCACTCTGGCTTGAGTGCTGGGTTTTGGTTGCTGCGAGCAACCAGGATCCAGAGACGTTTGGAATCGTGGGCCCTTGCAGCCTCAGCAAGTTCACTCCATAGTCCCTCCTCATGCTTAAGTTTGCACATCTTACATATGGAGACATAGTTTCGCCTTGCCTTAATGATATCTTCCCTATCTTTACATCTTAACGTTTTGATCAGGGTGCTTTTAGCCTCCCTGCATCTCTTGTTGAACCACTTGCTACTAGAATGAAGAAAAGAGTTGCTTGAATTCCTGACAGATTTGGAAAACAGCTCCTTAAGAGTAGCAAAGAGGTCCGAATGAAGGGACATGACTTCAAACAAAGTTAATGTGAAGTGGTCGTCAAAAAGCTGATGTCTAGAAACTAATACTGTACACGCAGTTTATCCCGTAGCTTGTTGGACTTCTGAAAGGAATCCCATCTCACCGTGCGCCTTTTACTGGACAGCTTCAAGGCGCCAGGAAATACAGGAGCAGAGAAGGACGCAGCTCCTGATAAAAAAATTCTATCATATACAATTTGGAGAGGGGCATGGTCACTAGTATACGGATGACCCACTTTCACATCTATTATGTGGTGCCATACCCTTAAATCAAGAAGAATATAGGCAACAGTGCTACTATATGATCCCCTAAAAAAGGTTGGCCTAGCGGGGGTGCCAGCTGGAAAGCGGCCATTACCAAGATGAAGGCCATGAAATATCATGAGGTCTATTATCTGCAGGACCCTGCTGCAAACAATGGATGAATTTGACTGAATTGGATAAGGAGGGATATTCCATGCTTCGTCTTCGGTCTGTGTAACCTCGATAAGAGCAGAGTTAAGTTCAATTGGCGCGTTGAAATCCCCTGCAATAATAATGTGATATTTGGGACGAAGATCTAAAATTATAGTTTTCATGAGATCTATGGTGGCTGAACGTTGATTAGGAGGGCCCGGTCTATTATAGATGTTTATACACAGGACAGAGATGCCTAGATTTGGCTGTATTACTATAGCTAAAATATCAGGAGAATATACATATATCTCTTTTACTCCACCCACCTCTGTCATTTTAACCCAGATGCATAGTCCCCCTATTGCCCTGCCTGCTGGAGACGGTGTGGCTTTTTTTGAGAAGGAGTGGTACTCCTGCCAATACAGACTATACATAGCCCATGTTTACTGAAACATACAAATTTTGAAATTATCAACATAGGCCCCCCATTCGGTATCAGCTAGTTTGCTGTTAATGCCATCCACATTCCAGGACAGAAGCTTCGCAGTTGGGTAAACAATGGAACCATTGGGTTCGCAAGATGTATCATCTAGATGGTGGCTATTAACATGCTCATCAGGAAGTGCAGATTTAAGATTGTTAATGAAAACAGATTGAGGTTCCCATAAAGGTGCAGCGCCTGGGCTTGATGTTTTTTTTTTATATAATGGGGCTGGTGAAACAGATCTGATGCTAGAGTTACAAGATCTAGAAAAACTTAGTCAGTCCACATCTGAAGTGGCCCCCTGGAACTCGAGTTTACATGCATTAATGCCTTTGAGAGCAGAACCCATATCATTCATAGTGGCTGGGCCAGTTGTTGGTCTATTGGAGGCATGGTGTCCTGTCCCGGGATGCTTGTTTCCAGTCCAGGGAAGACCTGGCCTGGCAGTTCGGGCTGGACTGTTCCCTTGGGGAACATGGTCAAGACTGATTTGCATATGGCTGGGTCCAAACTAGAATGGCATGGGCAGCAAAAAAACAATGGATTTAGGCCTAGATCTCTGTACTGGGGGTGAATGTTTGACATTGTTCAGCATTCCGTCCATCACTTCTTCTTTTTGCATTTGTCGCCCTAAGTGGGAAGGGTATGCCCAGACGTGGGTTCTGTGCTTCCCATACCACTGGATTCAAGCTAGCCTGGCTGATGAGGGGTGAAACCCCGAAACCAGTCCCAGGATGCTTGTTTCCAGTCCAGGGAAGACCTGGCCTTGCAGTTCGGGCTGGAGTGTTCCCATGGGGAACATGGTCAAGACTGATTTGCATTGGCTGGGTCCAAACTGGAATGGCATGGGCAGCAACAAAACGATGGATTTAGGCCCAGATCTCTGTACTGGGGGTGAATGTTTGACATTGTTCAGCTTTCCGTCCATCACTTCTTCTTTTTGTCCTGGACAACAAGACACACACAGGTTGAAGTCTTCAAAGAAAACAAAACTGTGCTTCGGATGTGGATTTTCATTTCCCCATGAAGGTAAATGTCCTGCCATAGGACAGGTTTGCAAAGGTTGTGGAAGAGAGAACCACTTCATAACTATGTGCTGAGCCAAAGAAAACTGAAGTGCTGCACGACGGCAAGGGAAAATGGCACTGAGAACGTTCCTGAAGCATTCACACCGCACCCCTAAAACCAAAAAGTAGCATCAGCTACAACAAGTAGAAACCAGGAAAGATCAATGATTATAAAACTCATCATACAAAGGTTCCTTAAAATCACTATTAGGTACCAGTGAAGAAGATGAATGTGCACAGAGGATATCATCCAAAAGACAGCATCCACATGTGGGGTTAGCTGTAAAGAGGATCCTAATTTAAAGAAAGTCGAGCAAACAGAGTGACAAACATCACTTGGGCATTGTTCCAAAGTCAAGTTGAAAGTAAATGATCATCAAATAACCTTCATCATAGACAGTGGTGCGTTGATTAACCTAATGCCAATAGAAAAGTTTAACAGTCTATCCCCTGTGCCTCGCCTCATTCCATCAGGCACAAAGGCATATACTTGGGTTGCCTCTGAGCCATTGTAAAGTCAAGAGTTCTTCTTATTGACAATGCAACAAAAAAATACATCAGTGTGAGCCACGTTTCACTTTCTACAAGGAACTTAATTGAGCGCCTGTAAACTCAAGAAAATGAAAATACAGCTTCAAATCAAGGAAGACCTGTTGCTGAGCGGTCCACAGAGTTGCTTTCCATCTACAAGAAGCTGTAGAAAAATATTTGGAAGTTCTGTTAAAACATGACACCATTGAATGCTCCACAGGCCCCACACCATGGGTTTCACCCATAGTAGAAGCACAAAAAAAGGACAGTAGCTGAGCGGCATACATTTGTGTTGATATACACCAGGCCAACAAAGCCACTGAGAGGGAGAGACATCCTGGTCCACACATAGCAGACATAATCATGCAATTGAACAGAACTAAAGTGTGATCCCACCTCGACCTAAATAAAAGGTACCATCAACTCAAGTGAGAGGAGAACTTCAGGTACATTACAGCCTTTTCAACTCATGTTGGTTTGTTCAGATAGACGAGACTGAGCTTTGGAGTACCTTCAGCTGCTGAAATATTTCAGAATGTTATTCACAAGAGTGGTCAAGCCCCTTACACATGCTTTTAATTACAGTGATGACATTCTGGGGGTGATTCTGACTATGGCGGACGGCGGAGGCCGTCCGCAATAGTACCGCCGCCAAATGACCGCACCGCGGTCAAAAGACCGCGGCGGCCATTCAGACATTTCCTCTGGGCCGGCGGGCGCTCTCCAAAAGAGCGCCCGCCGGCCCAGAGGAAATGCCCCTGCAACGAGGACGCCGGCTCAGAATTGAGCCGGCGTAGTTGCAGGGGTGCGACGGGTGCAGTTGCACCCGTCGCGTATTTCAGTGTCTGCAAGGCAGACACTGAAATACTTTGCGGGGGGGCCCCTGCCGTGCCCATGCCATTGGCCAATGGCATGGGCACGGCAGGGGCCCCCAGGGGCCCGCGGCACCCCCTACCGCCATCCTGCTCATGACGGGTTTCCCGCCATGAACAGGATGGCGGTAGGGGCTGTCAGAATCCTCATGGCGGCGGAGCGCGCTCCACCGCCATCAAGGATTCCCCCGAGCAGCGCTAAGTCGGCGGGAGCCCGCTGACTTGCCGCTTCTGACCGCGGCTGAACCGCCGCGGTCAGAATGCTCGTGGGAGCACCGCCAGCCTGTTGGCGGTGCTCCCGTGGTCGGTGGCCCTGGCGGCCTCTGTTTTTTGGGGAACTCAAGAAGAACACAATAAAGCCCTGACCCAAGTGTGCCAGCTACTTGCTGATGTCTTTGTGAATTCCACAAAGTGTGAGTTTCACAAGGCCAAACTCAAATGTTTTGGGCACATATTCTCTGATGGGGGGATGTCTCCAGATCCAGACAAGGTGCAAGTACTATCATCCACTTGCCTGCCACCCCAAGATGTCACCATGCTGCTATCCTATATAGACATGGCTAGTTGCATCCGCAATTTTACAACAGTGAGTACCCCATTGAAAGACTTGATAAAGCAAAATATACTATTCCAGTTTTCTCTGGAATGCAGCCAAAGTGTCAAAGACATTAAACATGCAATTGAGGATGTAACAGAAATGGCATCCTTTGACCCCAGGGTACATACTTAAACAATGGTTTATGTGAACCCGGTAGGGCTAGGGGCAATCCTTGCTCAACATAATGGCCATCGAGATGGTCCGAGACACATTCTGGCCTATGCCAGTCGAAGCTTGTCTGATACAGAAAGTGCTTACTCTCAGACAGAGAAGGAGAGTCTGGCTGTGGTATGGCCCTGAAAACACTTTCATGCATTGCTCTACAGAAAACATTTCACCATCATCACGCTCCACCAGGTTTTTTGCTTACAATTTTTGGGATCCTGAAGGCTAGGATGCCCCCTCACATAGAGAGGTGGGGGTTAAGACTACAAGAATATGACTATGAGATTGTGCACAAACCGGGGAAGGATCAAAATCCCAGCAGATTACCTTTCACATGTGCCGCTGAATTGTCACAGTTTGACATCCAAAACCGATGAAGCATATCTCAACTTTATTGAGAACTTAAGCACACCAGCGACTCTGTCTGTGGAACAAATCATTGCTACCACTAATGCAGACAAAGACATGAAAATAATCAAAGAACTGATTACCATTCTGTTAGACCTGACAGCCTTAGGATGTTTTTGCCCCAGATTTTTGCCTTCCTCACTCCAATTTTCTGATCTCTTCTTTGCTGGTTGGAGGACGCTGCACACTTTACAACTGCTATCCAGTGCAAAAGTGCTTGTGCTCTCTCCTCTCAACATGGTACCATTGGCTCCTTCCCAATTGGCATACTTAATTTACCTATAAGTCCCTAATAAAGTGCCTAGATGTGTCCATGGCCTATAAATGAAATGCTACTAGTGGGCCTGCAGCACTGAACGTGCCACCTGCACAAGTAGCCCCTTAACCTGGTCTCAGGCCTGCCACTGCAAGCCTGCGTGTGCAGTTTCACTGCCACTTCCACCTGGTATTTATAACTACTTTCCAAGCCTTAAATTTCCCTTTTATTACAGATGTCATCCTTAAGTTAGGCCCTAGGTAGCCCAGAAGGCAGGGTGCTATGTAAGTAAAAGGCGTGTACGTTTTTCATGTCCTGGTAGTGAAAAACTTCCAAAGTCATTTTTCACTATGGTGAAGCCTGCTTCTCTTATAGGTCAACATTGGGAATTCCCTTATATACTTGTAAGTAGTAATTTCTGATCTAAAAGAAGTGGCATTGTGATGTTTGGTATGGTTGGAATGGTAGTGAGAAATCCTGCTTACTGGTGAAGTTGGGCTTTACATTACTGTTTCAGAAATGCTACTTTTAGAAAGTAGGCAGTTATCTGCACTTACTGCTCTTTGTACCTTGCAGCCTGTCTCCAATCCACTTCTGGTCTGTGCTGGCTGCCAGCTCCCCTTGTGCATTCCACCAGACAGACATAAAAACAGGGTATTCAGCTGCATCTGCATTCATCTGCATATTGATAGGTCTTCTTGGGCAGGAAGGGTGGAAGGTCTCTCACTTACACTTCAAAGGCTAGTGGCCTGACCCTACACAAATGACTGATAACTCCCCACAGATCTCCTGGCAGACAGGACTGGGCTGAAAGGGGAACTGGTTCACTTCAAAAACACTCTTCGTAGTTTCCCTCATTTCAAAGGCACATTTGTATATGTATACTGGGTTTGTGACCCCCTAAAATCAGATGCTTCTGGACCTAAACTGAACTCTTTCAGAAGAACTGCTGTGCTGCCAAAAGGACTCATCTGGCCTACTGTTCTGGAAGGACTGCTCTCCTGCTTGTTGCCCTGCTGCCTGCTGCTCCCTGATTCTTCTGTAAGGACTTTGCTGTCCCCACAAGTGATCTCTAAGGGCTTGTCAGCTTTCCTCCTGTTAAGAAGTCTCAGGGCCATCAAGCACTTCACCTAAGGGAGAAAATCCACTGCGTCAGAAAAATTGAAGCAACATCTGCAGAATTGCCGCAGCGCCTGTTTCGTGGCTGAAAAATTGCCGCAGAGCCTACAGAATTGACGCAGCACCTTTTTTATCATCACAGCCCGTTTGGATTTTCCACCCATTGTCCCTTGGTGTCAATATGTCACCAAACCCTGCACTGCAGTAAGGAGCAATGATGTGTGCCTGGAAATCGTCACATCACCTTTCCTGTGAGGAAAGAATTGACGCAACACCTATGCTGCGCACGAAAAATCCACCCATCGCTTTATTTTCTGATGCCTCACCTCATTGCAGCCCCCAGCATTGTCATCCCAGGTACTTTGTGCTAAAGAGATACACCCATTGATTCCTAGGGATTAAGACTTACTTAAACCTCTAAAAAGTGATATGTTGACTTGTGCATATTTGATTTTTGTCATTTTGGTCTTGTATTATTCAGATAAATAATACATATTTTCCTAAATTGGTGTAGGGTACTTTTTGTGGTGTTTCACTTTGTTACCCTATGAGTTATTGCACAAATACTTTTCACATTGCCTGCATGCTCTGTGCCAAGCTACTGGAGTGTGAGCAGAGGATAATTTAGGTTGTGTTGTGACTTACCCTGATTAGGATTGTGGTCCCTACTTGGACCAGGTGCAAACCACTTCCCATTTTCTAACACACTTGATCACAGAGGAGTAAAACGTGGCCCCTTGTTGATGATGTTGAATTTCAAAAGTTCAAGAATGTACAGGATGAGTTAGCAGTCACCCAAGAAGGTGTGATACTATGAGGCTCGATAATTATCATACCTGGAAGCCACAGACAGTGGGACATTGCGCTGTTCCATTAAGGACACGATGGTGTTGTAGCCACTAAAAGAGCACTAAGGGATTAAATGTGGTTCCCTTGGCTAGATGAGGGAGTCAAGAAAGAGCTTAAGGCATGCAACATTTGCAATTGTCTGTCCCCCCACGCAACATCCAGAAACAATGTCTGATCCTCCTGCCTATGCCTGGGAGAGAGTTGCAGTTGACTTTATTGGGCCTTTAGGAAGTAGACACCATCTCATGGTACTCATAGACAAATATTCACACTTGCTTTTGGTGGAAGAACTATGCTGAACATACCGGCTCAGCTCCACCCACTCCAGGCATCCGTGGAATGTGAAGAAGTAACTGGTGTGGTTTGCTGTGACTTTCAACTTGATTTGGAATAACAGAGAATAAGTGTGGCTGGCAGATCATAGTTTCTTTTTCACCCATAAGAATGAGGCCCTGTGGTGCTGAATTGCCAGCGTGTAGTCTGGAAAGATGAGTATTTTGCATTGTCATAGGTTAGGGGTCTGGCCCTCCATGCAGCTTGCAGGATGGTTTCCCTGTCTCAGAAATTCACCAGCTTGGCCACAATAAGCCTTGGCGGTGCATCTGGGGGAGGGCAATTGGCCGGCTCATGATGGGTTCACTCCAACAAAAATAAGGTTCACCAAGCCCTCAGGAGTCACAGCTATGGACAACCAGGTTTTGAAGAAGGCAACAGGATCTGTCCCCTCCGTGCCGTCTGGAAAGCCCACAATGCATATATTACTGAGGCGTGACCTCCCTTCCGCATCTTCAGCTCTGTTCTGTTCAGCACATGGATTTTAACCATTAGGTCCCTGACCTTCCCCTCGAGGTCCACTGTGGCCATCTCTATTGTTTGTAGGGCAGTTTTGGTTTATGTGACTCCATTGGTCATTGTGCAGTAGGATCAACTTGACCACCACTACATACACTAGGCCTCACAGATCTTGGCTAGTATTAGTGATGGGTGCTAGGATTTTGTCGAGCTTCGTATCTGTAGGTTCTTCCAGGATGCCCGTCAGTGACATGTCAGCTTGAACTGGCTCCCTGCAGCCTCCTTCAGCATCCAGATGCCCCAGGGGGAGGGCTCCACCAGCTCCCCACTGCCCCATGCACATCATGGAATTATCTTGGTTTTCCAGGTCACAAGCCCCAATACCAAGAATAGGTGCCCGAGCACTGACAGTTGGGGCCCTCAGGCAGAGTGGTTATCCAGGGAAGATACATACAGTCCAGGCTCTGTGACCCTGGTGTGGGGGTCCATAGTGTCATCACCTAGAGGGCCACCGCCCTTAGTTCTACAGGACTCACCTCTCAACCAGGTCATACTGCACAAGCCCCCTGAGACCTGGAGGGGCACAAGCAGTCCTGTCAAATGAGGTGTGGAACTCTCAGGGCAGGGGAGGCTCCCGTAGTGTGCCCATTTCTCAATCCTGCTCCAGCACAAGAGGGGGGCTCCTGTCATCCAGTGTTGATGCGCCACATCTCTACGTGCCAAAGGCGGGGGGCAGTCAACTAATTTTGGGGGGAGTGGGAGCAGGGGGGTCCTCAAGCACCTGGCAACTCCCACCACTCACTGGGGCCATGCAGGGATTAATTCAGCCTGGTCCAGCGTTCCAAAGTCCTGCCCAGCTGCACTTGCAAGTCCATTGTGCCAAATCGTGTCCTACTCTGCTCCATGCCTCTGAGGACGCCATTGGACTATGTTGTGCATGCCACACAGTCTCAGGGAAAACACCAAGAAGATAATGTAGGGAGGTGTCAATGAGGATTCAGGGCATGGGGCCTTTAGGGTTACAGTGGGTGATAGGATAGAGCAGCCAGAAGAAGGGGCAAGTTGGGGTAGGTGGTCCAATTAGGCCCTTAAGGTATGGGTAATGTTGAGGGACTTTATCATTTCTTAATACATGTTTAAAACTAAACAATTTTATGCTATATAGCCTTTAGACAAAAGTATATAATTGCTCAATAGCCCAGTTCAGAAATCACTGGCAATACTGTTGTATCTGATGCAAGAAACATCAGCATCCTGTGGATATCCAATATGTCACTCTTTGATTGTATTCCATCCAATTTTGCTGTTTATGCCAACTTTGTATGTAGTAAAATTGTATGCACAAAAACATGTGGTAAGGTATCCCACATAATTCAAGTAAGGTGTCTTTACCATGGATTTTCATCCAAACATCCAGCATTAGTCTGGTTGGAGCCTAATACTTTTATTGAAACTAGGTGTTGGATTGCATAGTAGCAATCGAGTTCAGCCTTAAAATTGTTGTAAAAATACTGCTGTACATTAACATCATTAAAAATATCTTATTGACAAGAATATTGTGGGACATAGAATCACAGGTAGGAATGAATTTTGTTACTTTGTAAAAAATATTGAAGGGTTTGATATTGATATATTTGATATCAATGTATATAAAAGCTACTTTAGATTGTTTTTAAATTATTTAGCATTGTAGGTTATTTGTATTTTATCATTATTATTTCATTTTAATTTATTATTTTGTTGCTAAATATTTGTAATTATTTTTGGTAGAGTTCATATTTTTGGTTCAGTAATATATTTAAACAATTAAACTTTATTTTAAATTGTTTTTTATTGATTGATGGTTGCATTTGTACAAGTTTAGCGTAGGAAGTGTTTTAAAATACATATATTTTAGGCAGTCGGTGCAGCATACCTTGGTTAAATTTGAATTTGGTAACTTGTTTAGGTGCTGAATAGAAACTATTTACAATTCAGCACAAGCAAAGATTTAATTGAATGACAACTTCAGCACAAATACAAAGAGGTTGGGGGACCAGACAGGGCTCTCCTTTTCCCCCTGTTTTTTGTGCTTTTCTTCTTCCAGCTGGATAAATCTAAGCTATCTACTTTCACGTATGAGATGTTTTTTGCTGGTTTACCCTCACCTTTCGGCCCCATTTGAAGTGCTGTTTTTTTTACTTTTAGAGTGCTCTGAGGCCTGATACCCAGATCTCAGTGCTAGTGTTCTGACCCATTGCATAAGATATGTTGAATTGGGTTACCTCAATTGGCAAGCACTGAATTACTAATAAGTGCCTAGTATATGGTACCCAGGGTACCAAGGACATGCAAGGCAGAGTTTCCACCCAAAGCTGCAGTACTGTTTTTGTCAGAGTCACCAGATCCTCGGGGTCTGTGCACATTCCCAACACGTCCACCACTGAACAGCTCCAAGACTCTGATAGATAAATCACAGAGACTGAGAGAGTTCAAGAGGGGAAGAGGGGATTAGGAAGGGAACAGCTGGGAAGGAGACCTGTAGTAAGAAAAAGGTTACAACACACAATATGAAAATTATATCTCCTGAAATCAATGCTAGACTATGATTCTAAGCCTAGTCACTCTGAAAACATGAACAATCTAA
Organism: Pleurodeles waltl; assembly: GCF_031143425.1. Taxonomy (NCBI): domain Eukaryota; kingdom Metazoa; phylum Chordata; class Amphibia; order Caudata; family Salamandridae; genus Pleurodeles; species Pleurodeles waltl. The sequence continues at coordinate 463,035,251 of NC_090444.1, forward strand.
GAGTTAAGTTTAAAATCACTAAGTTTCAAGATGCCCGGATACCTGTAGGGGAATCAAGATGAATTAAATGAAAACTTTCTTATTCAAGTAATTTCCTTTATATGAGAATCAGAAAAAACATTCTGACTAAATTTTAAACCAGTCATATAAATCCTGTTTTGAGAATGTATACTAGGACCATACAATATTGCATCTAGAAACTCTGGCCTTCTGTGTACTCTTAAAATGTTTCAACACAAATTGCGCATATTGCAGATATACTGTATATATATATATATATCTATAGTAAACACCATAAACGGATTGTGCACCATGAATAACACAATATGGATTCAGGAAACAAATCACATAACTTGACAACTCAAATATTACATAATAAATAGATTAGAATAGTAGCATACAAGAAACAACATGAATTAAACTCGAGGAGAGAATCGTGCGTCTTGCCAATTCGAGTGTTACCATGTAAAATACCAAGAAATGGTAGCATGCAATGAATATCAAAGTCAAATCATCATTAATCGAATCAAACGTCTTGCCGATTCGTGAAACACGATGTAAATGTAAAGGAATAACAGCTCACAATAAATAACAAGATCAAAGTACAATGAAACGAATCGCGCTTCTTTTGCCGATTCTTAAGCCACCATGTAAAATGTCAAGAAATGGTAGCGCGCAATGAACAACAAAGTTAAATGCTCATGAAATGAGTTGTGCGTCTTGCCAATTTGTAAAACATCATGTAAATGTCAAGAAATAGTAGCGCGCAAAGGACAACAATGTTTAAACACCATAAAACAAATTGCGCGTCTTGCCGATTCTTAAGCCACCGTGTAAATGTCAAGAAATTGTAGCGCTCAATGAATAACAGAGTCAAACCTTTATGAAATAAATTGCGCGTCTTGCCTATTTGTAAACTACCATATAAATGTCAAGGAATTATAGCGCGCAAGTAATCTGTTACTCATTTAAGAATTTAAACCAAGAATATGAAAATTGTAAATAACGGTGTCGGGACAGTCCAACCACCGTCTTACCGCCTGGAACAATGATCACCAATGAAGGATTAGGGCAGAAGACTGGAAGATCCAAATAGGCCTCCGGGACAGGAGCTCAGGAAGAAGCTGCTGCTCTGCACTGGGACCTCTGAATAGTGAGCACTGGGAGTTGGGCTGGCTCTCCTTTCTAGAGTCTTGGCCCAGCCCAGAACCACGCCCAGGCATGTTGCAGGGAAAGTCTCTGGAAGGCCCTGGAAAGCGGACGCACCCTAACACACTCTGAAAACCTGCAGCAATACATTGCAAAGGAACAGTATTTGTAAGCATATTAAAAATAAGTTTTCAGGATTGAACTCTGCAATGCAAAAGGTTAAACCACAACATCAGCACAATGCATAAATTACTTTGTTTTGAGTTTGCTGGGTTTTAGCATTTTTGTCGCCAATAGAGCGCGTACTGCTCTGGTGTTGACAGTACTCCCAGACGCGCTCTAGGGCCTGGTTTGCTTGGATTAAGACGATGAAAGCGTCTCACAAGTACTGGAGCATGAACAAACAGATGCGAAAACCCATGAGGTACTTTCAGGACCATAACCTTTCCATGAGATTAAATACCATAGATTACGCCCTCTCAGTTTAGAATCCAACACTTTCTTGACTTCGTATTCTTCTTCCCCTTGTACTAAAACAGGAGCTGGATGAGGATGGACCTTTTGGACTGCCTTTTTCAAGAGGGAAGTGTGAAACACTGGATGAATCCGTAAGGATCTGGGCAATTGTAGTTTATAGGTCACCGGATTGATTTGCTGAAGGACAGTATAAGGACCTATGAACTTAGGGTTAAACATGTGCTTCTTCTTGAAGTCTATATGTTTTGTGGAATGCCACACTTTGTCACCTGGTTGATATTGCGGTCCCTCACAATGTTTCTTGTCATAATGCCTTTTATATTTTTGTTTGGCTTTTTCTAAATGCTGTTGAATCAGTTTCTGGGTTTGATGTAAATGCTGAATGGTTTCTGACACAGCTGGAGTAAGAGAACTTTCTTGAGGAATTGTGATGGGCAAGGTGTCAGGATGATAGCCAAATAAACCAAAAAAGGGTGTAACCCCAATAGAAGTGTGGAATGAGTTATTGTAAGCTAACTCAGCTAACCAGAGCATAGATGTCCAAGAATGAAGTGCCTTTTCAGCATTGGCACGTAGGTATTGTTTCAAAGTCTGATTTAGTCTCTCCGTTTGGCCATTTGTTTGAGGATGGTGACTAGTAGATAGCGTAGATGTCACTTGGAGTGTTTTACACCATGTCTTCCAGAAATTGGAGGAAAATTGTGACCCCGATCGGAGAGGATAACCTTTGGCAGTCCATGATAACGAACCACTCTGTTCAGTAAAATAGTTGCCAATTCACTAGAAGTGGGCAATTTTTTACAGGTGATGAAATGTCCATATTTCGTGAGACTATCTACTACCACCAGTATTACTGAATGCTGTTGAACTACTGGCAGACCGGTAATAAAGTCTAAAGAAATGTGCTCCCATGGACGACTTGGGGTTGGAAGTGGATGTAACAACCCTTTTGGTTTTGAATGACTTGTTTTAATGCGAGCACAAACTTCACAGTTGTTTATCATTGCTTTTACATCTTTTGTTAGGGTAGGCCACCAAAAATAGCGTTGGATCAGTTCAAGAGTTTTAGGAGTACCTGGGTGACCTGCCGTAGGTATGACATGCAACCAATGAAACACTATCTTGCGAAGTTTGGTACTGGGTACGAACAAACGAGCGTCATGAAAGGGTAAACCTTGCTTGATTGACCTTTTGGGATCTGCTTGGGCCCATGTTTGCCATTTTTCAACAGTGAAAGAGTTGCGAATTTCTTCAAAGAAATCTTCAGTTTTTATGATGCATAGAACCTTGTCAGGAGCAATGATAGCTCTGGAGGCTTGAAATGCAGGCAACGTGGTAGACTCCTGACGGGACAAGGCGTCAGCCTTGCGATTATCTTTACCAGGCTGGAAGGTTACTACAAAATCAAATTTGGCAAAAAAAAGAATCCAGCGTAATTGCCCTGGGGTCAAAAGTCTGGCGGAACTCATGAATTGAAGATTACGATGATCAGTATATACTGTTACAGTGTATTTGGCACCCAACAAATGATGTCTCCATTCTTTAAAGGCGTCACAAATCACCAGAAGCTCTTTTTCAGCAATGACATAGTTCTGTTCGGCTTCATTCAACTTCTGAGACATATAAGCTACAGGATGAAGTTGACCAGTGTCTTTATTTCGTTGTGATAAGACAGCTCCTATTGCTACATCTGAAGCATCAGCTTCTACTATGAAAGGTTGATTCGCATCAGGATGAGTCAAGACTGGGGCAGTGGAGAAAGCTTCCTTCAAAGTCAAGAAGGCTTGATCAGCTTCTGGGGACCATACAAACTTTTCTTTCTTTCTTAGTAGCTTAGTGATTGGAGCCACTGTCTGGGAGAAATGATTTATGAACCTCCAGTAAAAATTTGCAAACCCCAGAAAACATTGAACATCACGAACAGTCTTTGGGGTGGGCCAATCAGATACGGCTTTTACTTTCTTTTCTGCCATCACCATACCTTGAAGGGTAAGAATAACCCCTAAAAACTCATCTGTGGTAACATGAAACTCACACTTGGTTAGTTTGCAATATAAATGGTGTTTTCGAAGGGCTGCAAGAATTTTCTTGACATGTTGGACATGTTCGTTTTCATTGTCTGAGTAGATCAAAATGTCATCGATGTAGACTATGGCAAATATGTCGAGGTACTCTCTAAGAACGTCATTCAAGAAAAATTGAAATGCTGCTGGAGCATTACACAGACCAAAAGGCATGACGGTGTATTAAAAAAGGCCATATCTTGTCTTGAACGCTACATTCGTCACCCTCTCTCATTCTGACCAAATGATAAGCACCTCGAAGGTCAAGCTTCGTGTAGATTTTTGCTTTCTTTACTTGTTCCAATAAGACCGGAATTAGGGGCAAAGGATATTTATTCTAGATGGTGACTTTGTTCAAACCCCTATAGTCGATGCAAGTTCGAAGTTCTCCATTAGCTTTTGAAACAAAAAACAAAGGCAAAGCTGCAGGAGACTTAGAGGGGCGAATGAAGCCATTCTCCAAAAATGTATCTAGGTATTTTCGTAAATGTTGATTTTCATGTTCTGACAGGGCATATACACGACAGTTGGGAAGTATCGCACCTGGGGCTAGATCAATTTGACAGTCATAAGATCTATGAGGAGGTAGAGTCTCTGCTCCTTTCTCATCAAATACATCTTTGTAAGATGAATACTGTTTGGGCAGCTGAATTCCTTTCTCCGCAGCAGTAGCTATGTAAGAGTTGCAAACTTTTGGTACTTGAATCCTTTGGAGACATTGTTCGTTACATAGCGCAGATGAGAACACGATTTTTCGTTCTGCCCAATTGATCTCCGGATTGTGATGAGTTAACCATGGCAAACCGAGGATAATCCCATATTGGGGACCATGGATCACGTCAAAGATGATTTTCTCTTTATGTTTCTTTCTTTGAATCTTATCTTCACAAATCATCGACAAGGGGATAGTCTGAAGAGTTACTGGACCTCCAGTCAAGAGTTTTCCATCGACTGCCTGGATGATTTCTGGGGTCTTCTTTTCAATACATGGGATCCCCCATGCACGAACCAATTGGACATCAACAAAATTCCCATTAGCCCCAGAATCGACTAGAGCTTTTTTGAAATAGATCTTTTTCTTGACCTGAACTCTTATTTCCAGTTTAAGATGTCTAGATTGTGAAGGGTCCACGGTGACACCCAAGAGCAACCCTTCTCTGCATCTCGGGTGTTTTCGTTTTCCAACTCGACTGGTGCATTGGCTGCGACCTTCTGAACTGGACCTTGCTTGTTCTTTGGTTTGATTGGACAATCTTTGGCAAAATGACCTTTTCGCCCACAATAAAGACATTGTCCATTTTTTCTGCGGAGGTCCTTTTCATATTTGGTCAAAGGTCTTCTGATGGTTCCAATTTCCATCAGTTCTGGCGTTCTTTCTTTCGGAGTTCTTGAGTCTCTGTTATCATGAACGCGCCATGAATATTTTTCAATCTTTTTGCGCATTCCTTTACGTTCTGCTAAACGATGATCAAGTCTCAAGACAAGATTTATTCATTCTTGACAGTCTGTAGGTTGTGGATCGATTTGCGCTAAGATATCTTTTAATTCCTCTTTGAGTCTCTTGTAAAACAAGACTGCTTGTTTTTCTTCAGGCCAGGATGTCTCGGCAACCAGCTGGTTAAAGTTGGCTAAATACGACACTAGGGGGGTGATTCTGACCCCGGCGGTGCCCCGCAGGGCATTCTGACCGCGGCGGTAAAGCCGCGGTCAGACCGGCAACACTGGCGGTCTCCCGCCAGTGTACCGCCGCCCTATTGAATCCTCCAAGGCGGCGCAGCTAGCTGCGCCGCCGAGGGGATTCCGACCCCCCCTACCGCCATCCAGTTCCCGGCGGTCCGCCCGCCGGGAACCGGATGGCGGTAGGGGGGGTCGCGGGGCCCCTGGGGGCCCCTGCAGTGCCCATGCCACTGGCATGGGCACTGCAGGGGCCCCCGTAAGAGGGCCCCTACAAGTATTTCACTGTCTGCTTGGCAGACAGTGAAATACGCGACGGGTGCAACAGCACCCGTCGCACCTTCCCACTCCGCCGGCTCGATTACGAGCCGGCATCCTTGTGGGAAGGGAGTTTTTCCCTGGGCTGGCGGGCGGTCTTTTGGCGACCGCCCGCCAGCCCAGGGAAAAACTTGGAATACCCTCCGCGGTCTTTCGACCGCGGAGCGGTATTTCAGAGGGGGAAGTCTGGCGGGCGGCCTCCGCCGCCCGCCAGACTTAGAATGACCCCCTAGGTCTTGATTTCCTTGGCGTAAATCTAATAATTCACGATCTGCTGACTGTGTTACAGTTCTACGATCAAAAACTCTTAAATTCACGAACAAAATTTCTCCAGTTATACAACAAGGGACTATTTTTACGCACAAGAGGAATTGCCCAAGTAGCTGCATCCCCAGACAGATATGGTAACAAGAAAGCTACTTTGGACTGGGCATCGGGAAAAGTGTTTGGTCTGCAGGTGAAGTGTAGTTCCACTTGAACCAGGAAAGATTGCGCTTTCAAAGGGTCACCTGAGAAACGTTCGGGGGGAGCTAAAGGAATTGCAGAAGGAACATTTAGGGAAATCGGATTACTTCCAGAAGCCTGAGAAATAGTACCTGGCCAAGACACACCTGTGGGACTTTGTTCCTTCTTCTCTACCTTATCTTGCAACTGACTCACTCTCTCTGCTAAGCTAGTTGTCAATTCTTTGGATGATACCACCTCTGCTTGGAGCTGGGTGATAGCCTTGACTAACTCGTCTAGCGTGGCAATGCTGAGAACATACACAAGCCAGGAGGATAATAATTTGTGGGCTCACTATTCTGTCAGAGTCACCAGATCCTCGGGGTCTGTGCACGTTCCCAACACGTCCCAACACGTCCACCACAGAACACCTCCAAGACTCTGATAGATAAATCACAGAGACTGAGAGAGTTCAAGAGGGGAAGAGGGGATTAGGAAGGGAACAGCTGGGAAGGAGACCTGTAGTAAGAAAAAGGTTACAACACACAATATGAAAAGTATATCTCCTGAAATCAATACTAGACTATGATTCTAAGCCTAGTCTGAAAACATGAAAACATGAACAATCTAAGAGTTAAGTTTAAAATGACTAAGTTTCAAGATGGCCAGATACCTGTAGGGGAATCAAGATGAATTAAATGCAAACTTTCTTATTCAAGTAATTTTCTTTACATGAGAATGAGAAAAAACATTCTGACTAAATTTTAAACCAGTCATGTAAATCCTGTTTTGAGAATGTATACTGGGACCATACAATATTGCATCTAGAAACTCTGGGCTTCTGTGTACTCTTAAAATGTTTCAACACAAATTGTGCATATTGCAGATATATATATATATATATATATATATATATATATATATATATATATATATATATCTATAGTAAACACCATAAAAGGATTGTGCACCATGAATAACACAATATGGATTCAGGAAACAAATCACATAACTTGTCAACTCGAATATTACATAATAAATATCTAAGAATAGTAGCATACAATAAACAACATGAATTAAACTCGAGGTGAGAATCATGCATCTTGCCAATTTCGAGTGTTACCATGTAAAATACCAAGAAATGGTAGCACGCAATGAATATCAAAGTCAAATCATCATTAATCGAATTGCGCGTCTTGCCGATTCGTAAAACACGATGTAAATTTAAAGGAATAACAGCTCACAATAAATAACAAGATCAAAGTACAATGAAACGAATCGCGCTTCTTTTGCCGATTCTTAAGCCACCATGTAAAATGTCAAGAAATGGTAGCGCGTAATGAACAACAAAGTTAAATGCTCATGAAACGAGTTGTGCGTCTTGCCAATTCGTAAAACATCATGTAAATGTCAAGAAATAGTAGCGCGCAAAGGACAACAATGTTTAAACACCATAAAACGAATCGCGCGTCTTGACGATTCTTAAGCCACCGTGTAAATGTCAAGAAATGGTAGCGCGCAATGAATAACAGAGTCAAACCTTAATGAAATAAATTGTGCGTCTTGCCTATTTGCAAACTACCATATAAATGTCAAGGAATGATAGCACGCAAGTAATCTGTTACTCATTTAAGAATTTAAACCAAGAATATGAAAATTCTAAATAACGTCTGGACAGTCCAACCACCGTCTTACCGCCTGGAACAATGATCACCAATGAAGGATTAGGGCAGAAGACTGAAAGATCCAAATAGGCCTCCGGGACAGGAGCTCAGGAAGAAGCTGCTGCTCTGCACTGGGACCTCTGAATAGTGAGCACTGGGAGTTGGGCTGGCTCTCCTTTATAGAGTCTTGGCCCAGCACAGAACCACGCCCAGGCATGTTGCAGGGAAAGTCTCTGGAAGGCCCTGGAAAGGGGCCGCACCCTAACACACTCTGAAAACCTGCAGCAATACATTGCAAAGGAACAGTATTTGTAAGCATATTAAAAATAAGTTTTCAGGATTGAACTCTGCAATGCAAAAGGTTAAACCACAACATATCAGCACAATACATAAATTACTTTGTTTTGAGAGTGCTGGGTTTTTGCATTTTTGTCGCCAATAGAGTGCGTACTGCTCTGGTGTTGACAGTACTCCCCTCTCCCAGATGCGCTCTAGGGCCTGGTTTGCTTGGATTAAGACGATTAAAGCGTCTCACAAGTACTGGAGCATGAACATCAGATGCGGAAACCCATGAGTTACTTTCAGGACCATAACCTTTCCATGAGATTAAGTACCATAGATTATGCCCTCTCAGTTTAGAATCCAACACTTTCTTGACTTCGTATTCTTCTTCCCCTTGTACTAGAACAGGACCTGGATGAGGATGGACCTTTTGGACTGCCTTTTTCAAGAGGGAAGTGTGAACACTGGATGAATCTGTAAGGATCTGGGCAATTGTAGTTTATAGGTCACCGGATTGATTTGCTGAAGGACAGTATAAGGACCTATGAATTTAGGGTTAAACATGTGCTTCTTCTTGAAGTCTATATGTTTTGTGGAAAGCCACACTTTGTCACCTGGTTGATATTGCGGTGCCTCACAATGTTTCTTGTCATAATGCCTTTTATATTTTTGTTTGGCTTTTTCTAAATGCTGTTGAATCAGTTTCTGGGTTTGATGTAAATGCTGAATGGTTTCTGACACAGCTGGAGTAAGAGAACTTTCTTGAGGAATTGTGATGAACAAGGTGTCAGGATGATAGCCAAATAAACCAAAAAAGGGTGTAACCCCAATAGAAGTGTGGAATGAGTTATTGTAAGCTAACTCAGCTAACCAGAGCATAGATGTCCAAGAATGAAGTGCCTTTTCAGCATAGGCACGTAGGTATTGTTTCAAAGTCTGATTTAGTCTCTCCGTTTGACCATCTGTTTGAGGATGGTGACTAGTAGATAGCGTAGATGTCACTTGGAGTGTTTTACACCATGTCTTCCAGAAATTGGAGGAAAATTGTGACCCCCGATCGGAGAGGATAACCTTTGGCAGTCCATGATAACGAACCACTCTGTTCAGTAAAATAGTTGCCAATTCACTAGAAGTGGGCAATTGTTTACAGGCAATGAAATGTCCATATTTCGTGAGACTATCTACTACCACCAGAATTACTGAATGCTGTTGAACCACTGGCAGACCGGTAATAAAGTCTAAAGAAATGTGCTCCCATGGATGACTTGGGGTTGGAAGTGGATGTAACAACCCTTTTGGTTTTGAATGACTTGTTTTAATGCGAGCACAAACTTCACAGTTGTTTATCATTGCTTTTACATCTTTTGTTAGGGTAGGCCGCCAAAAATAGCGTTGGATCAGTTCAAGAGTTTTAGGAGTACCTGGGTGACCTGCCGTAGGTATAACATGCAACCAATGAAACACTATCTTGCGAAGTTTGGTAGTGGGTACGAACAAACGAGCGTCATGAAAGGGTAAACCTTGCTTGATTGACCTTTTGGGATCTGCTTGGGCCCATGTTTGCCATTTTTCAACAGTGAAAGAGTTGCGAATTTCTTCAAAGAAATCTTCAGTTTTTATGATACATTGAACCTTGTCAGGAGCAATGATAGCTCTGGAGGCTTGGAATGCAGGCAACGTGGTAGGCTCTTGACGGGACAAGGCGTCAGCCTTGCGATTATCTTTACCATGCTGGAAGGTTACTACAAAATCAAATTTGGCAAAAAAAAAGCATCCAGCGTAATTGCCGAGGGGTCAAAAGTCTGGCGGAACTCATGAATTGAAGATTACGAGGATCAGTTTATACTGTAACAGTGTATTTGGCACCCAACAAATGATGTCTCCATTCTTTAAAGGCATCACGAATCACCAGAAGCTCTTTTTCAGCAATGACATAGTTCTGTTCGGCTTCGTTCAACTTCTGAGACATATAAGCTACAGGATGAAGTTGACCAGTGTCTTTATTTTGTTGTGATAAGACAGCTCCTATTGCTACATCTGAAGCATCAGCTTCCACTATGAAAGGCTGATTCGCATCAGGATGAGTCAAGATTTGGGCAGTGGAGAAAGCATCCTTCAAAGTCGAAAAGGCTTGATCAGCTTCTGGGGACCATACAAACTTTTCTTTCTTTCTTAGTAGCTTAGTGATTGGAGCCACTGTCTGGGAGAAATGATTTATGAACCTCCGGTAAAAATTTGCAAACCCCAGGAAACATTGTACATCACGAACAGTCTTTGGGGTGGGCCAATCAGATACAGCTTTTACTTTCTTTTCTGCCATCACCATACCTTGAGGGGTAAGAATAACCCCTAAAAACTCAACTGTGGTAACATGAAACTCACACTTGGTTAGTTTGCAATATAAATTATGTTTTCGAAGGGCTGCAAGAATTTTCTTGACATGTTGGACATGTTCGTTTTCATTGTCTGAGTAGATCAAAATGTCATCGATGTAGACTATGGCAAATATGTCGAGGTACTCTCTAAGAACGTCATTCAAGAAAAATTGAAATGCTGCTGGAGCATTACACAGACCAAAAGGTATGACGGTGTATTCAAAAAGGCCATATCTTGTCTTGAACGCTGTTTTCCATTCGTCACCCTCTCTCATTCTGACCAAATGATAAGCACCTCGAAGGTCAAGCTTCGTGTAGATTTTTGCTTTCTTTACTTGTTTCAATAAGACCGGAATTAGGGGCAAAGGATATTTATTCTTGATGGTGACTTTGTTCAAACCCCTATAGTCGATGCAAGTTCGAAGTTCTCCATTAGGTTTTGGAACAAAAAACAAAGGCGAAGCTGCAGTAGACTTAGAGGGGCGAATGAAGCCATTCTCCAAAAATTGATCTAGGTATTTTCGTAAATGTTGATTTTCATGTTCTGACAGGGCATATACACGACAGTTGGGAAGTATCACACCTGGGGCTAGATCAATTTGACAGTCATAAGATCTATGAGGAGGTAGAGTCTCTGCTCCTTTCTCATCAAATACATCTTTGTAAGATGAATACTGTTTGGGCAGCTGAGTTTCTTTCTCCGCAGCAGTAGCTATGTAAGAGTTGCAAACTTTTGGTACTTGAATCCTTTGGAGACATTGTTCGTTACATAGCGCAGATGAGAACATGATTTTTCGTTCTGCCCAACTGATCTCCGGATTGTGATGAGTTAACCATGGCAAGCCGAGGATAATCCCATATTGGGGAGCATGGATCACGTCAAAGATGATTTTCTCTTTATGTTTCTTTCTTTGAATCTTATCTTCACAAATCATCAACAAGGGGATAGTCTGAAGAGTTACCGGACCTCCAGTCAAGAGTTTTCCATCGACTGCCTGGATGATTTCTGGGGTCTTCTTTTCAATACATGGGATCCCCCATGCACGAACCAATTGGACATCAACAAAATTCCCAGTAGCACCAGAATCGACTAGAGCTTTTTTGAAATAGATCTTTTTCTTGACCTGAACTCTTATTTCCAGTTTAAGATGTCTAGATTGTGAAGGGTCCACGGTGACACCCAAGAGCAACCCTTCTCTGCATCTCGGGTGTTTTAGTTTTCCAACTCGACTGGTGCATTGGCTGCGACCTTCTGAACTGGACCTTGCTTGTTCTTTGGTTTGATTGGACAATCTTTGGCAAAATGACCTTTTCGCCCACAATAAAGACATTGTCCATTTTTTCTGCGGAGGTCCTTTTCATATTTGGTCAAAGGTCTTCTGATGGTTCCAATTTCCATCGGTTCTGGCGTTCTTTCTTTTGGAGTTCTTGAGTCTCTGTTATCATGAACGCGCCATGAATATTTTTCAATCTTTTTGCGCATTCCTTTACGTTCTGCTAAACGATGATCAAGTCTCAAGACAAGATTTATTAATTCTTGACAGTCTGTAGGTTGTGGATCGATTTGCGCTAAGATATCTTTTAATTCCTCTTTGAGTGCCTTGTAAAACAAGACAGCTTGTTTTTCTTCAGGCCAGGATGTCTCGGCAACCAGCCGGTTAAAGTTGGCTAAATACGACACTAGGTCTTGATTTCCTTGGCGTAAATCTAATAATTCACGATCTGCTGACTGTGTTACAGTTCTACGATCAAAAACTCTCTTAAATTCACAAACAAAATGTCTCCAGTTATACAACAAGGGACTATTTTTACGCACAATAGGAATTGCCCAAGTAGCTGCATCCCCAGACAGATATGATAACAAGAAAGCTACTTTGGACAGGGCATCAGGAAAAGTATTTGGTCTGCAGGTGAAGTGTAGTTCCACTTGAACCAGGAAAGATTGTGCTTTCAAAGGGTCACCTGAGAAACGTTCTGGGGGAGCTAAAGGAATTGCAGAAGGAACATTTAGGGGAATCGGATTACTTCCAGAAGCCTGAGAAGAAGTACCTGGCCAAGACACACCTGTGGGACTTTGGGGGTCATTCTGACCCTGGCGGTAATTACCGCCATGGCGGAGGTTGGCGGTAGCACCGCAAACAGGCTGGCGGTGCTCCGCCGGGCATTCTGACCGCGGCGGTACAGCCCCGGCCAGAAGCGGAAAGCCGGCGGTGTACCGCCGACTTTCCGCCGCCCATGGGAATCCGCCATGGCGGCGCAGCTTGCTGCGCCACCATGGGGATTCTGACAGCCCATACCGCCATCCTGTTCCTGACGGTTCACCCGCCAGGAACAGGATGGCGGTAAGGGGTGTCGTGGGGCCCCTGGGGGCCCCTGCAGTGCCCATGCCAATGGCATGGGCACTGCAGGGGCCCCCGTAAGAGGGCCCCACAAAGAATTTCAGTGTCTGCTTTGCAGACCCTGAAATTCGCGACGGGTGCAACTGCACCCGTCGCACCTTCCCACTCCGCCGGCTCCATTCTGAGCCGGCTTCCTCGTGGGAAGGGTGTTTCCCGCTGGGCTGGCGGGCGGACTTTCGGCGGTCGCCCGCCAGCCCAGTGGGAAAGCCAGAATGACCGCCGCGGTCTTTTGACCGCGGAGCGGTCTTTCGGCGGGAACCGCTTGGCGGGCGGCGACCGCCGTCCGCCGCGGTCAGAATCACCCCCTTTGTTCCTTCTTCTCTACCTTATCTTGCAACTGACTCACTCACTCTGCTAAGCTAGTTGTCAATTCTTTGGATGATACCACCTCTGCTTGGAGCTGGGTGATAGCCTTGACTAACTCGTCTAGCATGGCCATGCTGAGAACATAAACAAGCCAGGAGGATAATAATTTGTGGGCTCACTATTCTGTCAGAGTCACCAGATCCTCGGGGTCTGTGCACGTTCCCAACACGTCCACCACTGAACAACTCCAAGACTCTGATAGATAAATCACAGAGACTGAGAGAGTTCAAGAGGGGAAGAGGGGATTAGGAAGGAAACAGCTGGGAAGGAGACCTGTAGTAAGAAAAAGGTTTCAACACACAATATGAAAATTATATCTCCTGAAATCAATACTAGACTATGATTCTAAGCTTAGTCACTCTGAGAACATGAACAATCTAAGAGTTAAGTTTAAAATGACTAAGTTTCAAGATGGCCGGATACCTGTAGGTGAATCAAGATGAATTAAATGAAAACTTTCTTATTCAAGTACTTTCCTTTACATGAGAATCAGAAAAAACATTCTGACTAAATTTTAAACCAGTCATATAAATCCTGTTTTGAGAATGTATACTAGGACCATACAATATTGCATCTAGAAACTCTGACCTTCTGTGTACTCTTAAAATGTTTCAACACAAATTGCGCATATTGCAGATATATATATATATATATATATATATATATATATATATATATATATATAGTAAACACCATAAAAGGATTGTGCACCATGAATAACACAATATGGATTCAGGAAACAAATCACATAACTTGTCAACTCGAATATTACATAATAAATATCTTAGAATAGTAGCATACAATAAACAACATGAATTAAACTTGAGGAGAGAATCGTGCGTCTTGCCAATTCGAGTGTTACCATGTTAAATACCAAGAAATGGTAGCACGCAATGAATATCAAAGTCAAAATATTATTAATCGAATCGCGCGTTTTGCCGATTCGTAAAACACGATGTAAATGTAAAGGAATAACAGCTCTCAATAAATAACAAGTTCAAAGTACAATGAAACGAATTGCGCTTCTTTTGTCGATTCTTAAGCCACCATGTAAAATTTCAAGAAATGGTAGCGCGCAATGAACAACAAAGTTAAATGCTCATGAAACGAGTTGTGCGTCTTGCCAATTCGTAAAACATCATGTAAATGTCAAGAAATAGTAGCTCGCAAAGGACAACAATGTTTAAACACCATAAAACGAATCGCGCGTCTTGCCGATTCTTAAGCCACTGTCAGGGCGGTTTGCCCCCTGGAACAGCACCAGGTCAATTAAAGCTTCCAGAGCCCAAAGCGCAAAGTTGGTAGCCACCCCAGATGTTTTGCTGCTACCCACCACCACACACTTCAAAAGATTTTACCAAGGTAGCCAAAAGTTTACCGCCCATATCTGCTGGACCTGTGGGTGTTGCCTCTTCTCAGATTAAAGAGCAGAGATCAAGAGCATCATTGAGCATCTTTTCATCCTGCATCTCCATCATCAGAACCACTCCATTAAAGTCTAGAGGGTTGCTTCCTAAAGGCTAGAAATGGACTGGAAAAGGCTCTGGTGGCCAGGTAACTGTCCAAAGTATCCTCACTGCCTCCTAGACCTCTGCCCTGTCAGAATTGGTCACCCAAGCTGGGTCCTCGTTGCCAGACTAACTCTTTCAAATTTTTCAAATGTTTACAAACTTTTTTTGGCCGATGCTTGTTTGCAGTTGATAAAAAGTTATTTAATGTTTCAAAAATTCATATCTCAAGAACACTCCTGTTTGATGACCAAGGTCTCTAACAATCTATAAAAGTATATTCTATATTTTTAAATTGGTATCCGATTTCTTTCATGTTGTGTGACTTTCTTATTCCGTTGTTGGGTGCTGTTAAATGCTTTACACTAAGTTCCTTTTTCAAGCCTACTTCTCACAGCCATAGCTATGCAGGGTTGAGCTTAAGGTTAAATTAACTAGCCTGACTGGATGCAAGATGGTATTTGTGATTGTACTCTACGATAAGACCCCACAGCCCAAATCCTCAAATTACATTCCACTGTCATTAAAGGAACCAGTCACTCTTGAGGAGCTTGTCCGACTTCTTGAGGAATACTGATAGCTGATCTTCTACTAAAATTAAGTATCAGCCTATCTCCTA
The DNA here is from genome assembly GCF_031143425.1 of Pleurodeles waltl. Lineage (NCBI taxonomy): Eukaryota > Metazoa > Chordata > Amphibia > Caudata > Salamandridae > Pleurodeles > Pleurodeles waltl. The sequence continues at coordinate 463,050,589 of NC_090444.1, forward strand.
CTTCCATTAGTCAATGGATGCTATTAGATATTTGGGAGTACACTTTACTCCTAGCATCTGTTTTGAGTGTAACATAATTTTGAGGCTCTCTTTGGGGAAGCAATCACTTTGCTAAGACATTGGAGTAAATACACCCTGAAATATGCCCTAATTTTGTAGGTAACGCATTGAGGCACTAAAAAAGGTTATTCCCTCCTAAAAAAAAATTCCAATGTGTTTTTGCCACTGTCCCTTCGCTCTTCAGAAGGGAAAGTTAGCTCATCTACAAAGTGTATACAATAACTTCACTTGGGATGGCACGAAGACCAGTCTTAGCAGAAAGCTGTGCATAAAGATCCAAGTCACAGTGAATTAGAAATGTCTCTTTATTGCCATGTTACCCAGCTATGATATGTATGAATGGCTTAACGGTGAGGCAGATAAAGCATGATGTTTCATTGAGGGCCCACGCTGTGGTGGAAGTCCCTTGGGTCTAAAAGAGCCAATGGGGATGCATTTTATATATTTCTCCTATCATACACTCCACATTGGTGATCTGGAATATCACGTTAAGCAAGAGTAATTGACTACTTATTTTTCACTCCTCACTCCAGTTTTTTCAAATAAATATTTTTCCCCATTATGAGCCCATGGAATTTTGAGAAATGGAAAAGCACACTGGTATTGGAAATTATTAGACTTTGGTGAGAAAGGTAATATTAAATCGCTTGAGGACATAATGATGGGACATGACATTCCCAAGATACAGTGGACCCATAAATCAGTAAAGGAGAGAACCACGTGCAACGTAACCTATTTTGAGAGGTTTTTTTTAACTTTGAGCACCAAACAAACATTTAGAGGCAGATTTACTAACATTGTGCTGTTGGTGTGAATGGGAGCTATCAGAAATGAGCCATATTTACAATGATAAAACATTTCTGCTGCCTCCTTCCGATGGAGCACTGTATGCTGCCTAAATCAACAGAGGAACCCTTGCACCAGGGTGCAAGGGTGCCGCACTTATGAGCAGGATTGTTTTAATGCAGGAATGGACAGCTTTCTGCATTAACACAATCCTTAAAGGCATTTTCCTTTTTCTATGGTGATGTGAAATACATCGCATGGAAAATAATTCTCCTTGTTATACCTGGGTCTGGGAGGCGTACCATTTTGATGAATTTTCAGGTTTACAGTTCCTTGTAAATCTGAGAATGCATCAAAATCCATGGGTGGATACATGGAAACACACACACTCCTCCCATGGAACACCTCCCTGCCACAAGGCAAAGCAAGGTAGCGAAATGCACAGCTTAGCATTAGCTTGGATTTACTAAACCACGCAGACCCACGCAAAGTGGTTTTGCATGGCTTAGTAAGTCCCAGTTAATGACTTGCATTGCCTTGTGTGACTCAAGGGCAATGCAAGTGCTTAGACAATCTGTCCCTTGTTGTCTAACATCTCTGCAAATTTGAACACACAGAACTCCAAGAAGAACTGTTCTTCACCAGGTATAATGGAAGACAAAACTCCATATCATATTAGATCACAAAGAGTGAGGTGAAAATATTTTCACAGGCAAACAATTATGCTCATCACGTCTGGGGTAAAAAGAAATATATAAGTTACCTTATAGATGGCACTATGTCCTAATCAACTTGCATAATATAAATAATGCCTAACCAGATACATGGTAGATGTATTTTAGAGGGAAGGATTGATAATTCACTTAAAGTGGTCATGTTCCAATTTGACACAGTACTGGGGAGCATATTGCTAGGTACTTTCCAGGCCACAGGGACAGCTCTAGAAAAGACCCCTGTTGTTCGGTAGATCATCTGAGGGGACATATCTCCTCCATTCGTCTAAGGGGAAGTGTGGATTTGTCGAGCAATGAATAGTTAGTGCATCATAGACATGATAAATTTACTAAATTATGGGCCCTTTTTGCAGGATCACCTCTATGAATTTTACAGAACTTACTAAAAAGAACTATGAAGTCCTCAAAGAACTGCTAAACACATATCAGGAGTGTTAGAAATGGGGTTTCTGGTTGACTACGGTATGCACCTCAGCCAGGCAGAATCCACCACTCTAATAAGGGCAAGTAAGTTACACACCAAAGATAACCTGTGCTAACCCCCCGGTTGCTCAGCACTGAGCAGTCAGGCTTATCCCCAGAGGTCCTCTGTAAAGCTTTTGCACAACACACTCACACCAGTGACACAATAAAAACACCATGAAAGAGACTCTACACCGGGTATAGATTGTACTTATAACATAGACCAAGGCATCATCATTATGAAATATTGTGCATATCATGCCAAACCTGAGTTAGTTCTTGGTATTCTGATAAATGCAGAAGGAACTCCCCACATGTCACATCAGACACTAGTAGCGCCTAAGAACCATAACTGCTGTGCACATTATATCACTACTGCAAGAATACTTGGTCTTGGGCTTCAGATGGCCCAAAATGACCTATAGTATAATGGTCAGGGCATAACATGCAGCAAGTTGGTTATGACAAACATAGTTCCCAAGGTGTCACCCCCAAATGCATAAATCACCAATTATCCCCCATACATGTGCCAATCTTGATAAACCCCAGCACCAGCAGGACAAGGGAGTTCTGTGATCCTACTAGTGGGGTTACAGTAGAACTCACAGTGTTTGGTAGGGTGCAGGAGCGCCTATTACCTGGAATACAGTATACAGCCTTTTAGTGCCACAAGAACCACTATGTGGTGGCAAATGAGGCCTCTGTGGAACACCCATCTCCTAACAACGGGCTGTGGGGCAAATACTCAAGGTATGGCTCTCAACACTGTGGGGGCACCCACTCCGCGACTTTCCCCTGGACAACCTTTTTTTAAACAAGATGCAGCTGCCTGCGAGCTTGTGGCGCAATGGCTTGCACTGGTACAGTTTCCCTCCTTCCATCAGGCCAGCCGCAAAGGGAGCACGGGATGCCCACTAATCTTCTGAGGAGCCCAGCTCACTCACAGTACTCCTTATGGCAACAATCAGGCTGCCACTGCTGCATTGGCGAGGCTCCTGGAGGCCGGTATCCACATGTCGAGGCTCCAAAATGTTCAGGGGCAGAGCCAGGTGGATGTCTGTGGTGCTCTCTTGTTGCCGGGTGACTCTCTGTCTCCTGTGAAGCAGAGGCTTCCCCTGCACTGTGCCAATCCTCGGCAAACACAGTGTCGGGCAGGAGCAGAGCTGGTTCTTTCTGCAAAGGTCCCTGGACCAATGCTATCTCCAGAGGAGAGGACTACTCTAAGGGGGACAAAGAGGCACCGGGCTCATCAATTGAACAGCGGGCATGACGGTGTTGAGCTTGCCGGCTCAGGAGAAGCAGTCATCTCTCCTGGTGCTTGGCACAGGTCACCTGAGGACACATTTCAATCACAGTTCCTGAAGGTTTAAGGTGAAGCACTCACCAACGTGCTGAGTGACAGGAAATAAAATACGAAGTGCTCCAGGTGCAGATTGCAGAAAAAGCCAAGGAGCAGGGAACAGCGCTCGCCTCACGCTGGATTAAGATTTCCTAACACACACTGGAAGTGAAGTGATAACCAAACAGGAAGGGAGCAAGCCACCCAGTCCTTGGAGAGCAACTGGGGAGTACTCAGGGGCAGTAGGCAGGCCAGCACATAGAGTGACTTGTCAAAGTGGCAGTCCCTCCAGCAATGTAGCCGGCAGCAGGTTAGCACAACAAAGCATTTTCCAAAATGGTGGTTCCTCCTGGCAGGCCAGAAGGACCTAGGGACACCACAGCAAGGGAGAAGCTGTCAACAGGGCAACAAACAGAAAAGCAATCCAGCAGTCCTTTATGCCACTCAGCAGCAGCAGGTAGCACTGCAACAAAAGAAGAGCAGTCCAGTTGGGTCTTTCGGGGCAGTGTAAAAGTCCTTCTGACAGAGGTTCAGTCCCTATTCCAAAAGTGCTCTAAAAATCTTTGGGTGAGAGCCCCTGTACTTATACTCAAAAATGTCTTTCCTCAGGGGGTGCCTTCAAAGGAACCCTTTCAAGTGTGCACAACCCCCCAACCTAGCCCTGGCTCCAGACATCAGTAGGAGGTAAATCAGCCATTTGTGTGAGGGCAGGAAACAGCCTATTGACATGTGAGGTCTGAACGACCCTCCCTCTCCCCAGCCCAGGATGACTGTCAGTATGCAGATGGATGCAGATGCCTCTTCTGTCATACCCAGCCGCTTCTGTGTTGTGGCTTTCCGGAAAGTATGCACCAAGTGTAGCTGTCACTCTGCCTTAGATGTGCATTTGAATCAGGCTGCAAAACACTAGAGTTATAAGCATAGAGAAAAGTGGCATTTCTAAAATAGTAATATAAAATCAAACTGCACCAGTAAGCAGGATTTCTTGCTGCCATTCCAAACATATCAAACAAGCCCACGCTACTCCTTCCATATCAGAATTTACCACGTAAAGCTTTTAAAAGGGAATTCCCAATGCTAACCTATGAGAGGAGCAGCCCTCGCAGTAGTAAAAAACAAAATAGGCTGTTAATCACTACTAGGACATGTAACAATAAAGATACATGTCCTACCTTTTACTTACACAGCACCCTGCCTATAGGGCTGCCTACAGTCTACCTTAGGGGTGGCGTAGATGTAGTAAAAGGGTAGCTGAGGCCTTTGCAAGTATTTTGAAATCCCAAGTCAATGTATCAGTGAGCTACACATTCAGGTACTGCAGTGGCAGGCCTGAGACAGGTTTGAAAGGCTACTTCTGTAGGGCCACTAATAGCATTTAATTTACAGGCCCTTGTTATATGGTATGCTACTTTACCAAATGTGACGGATATCCCACCCGCCATATTACAAGTTCCATAGGATTTAATGGACTCGTAATACCGCGGGTGGGATATCCGTCACATTTGGGACAGATTAACCCCCTCTGCCAAAGTTGTAATCAGGCCCTATGTTTTACAGGAGAGAGCACATGCACTTTAACACTGATTAGCTGTGCTACAATACATGTAGTCAAAGAAACTTTATTTCGGCTACAAGAGCCAAAAAAGTGCATAGCAGCAATAAATACAAATAAATACACAAGGTAATAAATATAACAATACATAAAATGATAAAAATTGAATAAAGATAAAATACACTCACACAGTGCGATGGGACAGTCTAGTTGGAATCATTAAACAGATAAGAATTTCCCTCTGATAAAACCAGCTAGCTCCGAGGAACTTGGCAATGGCGATCACTAGCGTTGGCCTAGTGTCTGATCTGAGGATTCGCAGGGCTATTTCAGAGCTGCGGACGCCCAGCAGTCCACATGCCGGGGCCAGCCATTTCCTACATGAGAAGGTGTACGCGGGGCAGACAAAAAGGACGTGAGGGAGATTCTCGACGGGGCTTTGCAGGCTGGACAGGCGGTTGATTCATTGTGTGACCAGCGGCTGATGAAAAGTCTTAATGGTAATGTTCCAATGCGGAGCTGAAAGTACAGTTTCCTTTCCCTTGGGACTGTGATTATGTCCCAAAAAGCCTCATACTTGGATGTCTCTTTTAAGTTAACAAAGTCACAGGATAATGTAGTGTGAAGTGCAGCCCCTATATCTTCGTGATCTGCCATTTGCCAATATAGTTTCTTTAATTCGCTTTTCGAGGGAAAGACGGAGGTGGTTGGTGAATTCCAGAGTTCACTGAGCCCGAGTGAGTAGAATGACCCCTTGATGTATCGTAGCCAGGGGATTCTGTGAAGATGATCAGCTTTTAAAATGACCTGCAGGGCTTCAGTAAAGGATTCAAGCTCTGGAGTAGTCCAGAGATGCCGCAGGTACAGCAGAGGGCACAGGCGGGCTTTATGACCGATGCGTTTTATGCCAAGATCCTTAAAAAGGGGGAACAGTGTAGTGCTTGGTGGAAGGGACACAAGGTTTCTCAGGAAGTTGTTCTCTGCGATGGTTATGTCTTGGATTTTAGCATAATCCCATAGTTCGGCCCCAGAAAGAGCTGAGGTCACAGCCTGGGCTTCGTATATCTGTATTGCTGGGCAAATTGGTTTTGTGTGTGAGAGGTGAAAATTTTTGATAGAACCCCTGTTGTTTGCTTTAGTTTTAATGCTTGCTTTCCTATGTGTGATTTCTAAACACATGTTGTCAGTCAATGTTGTACCCAGGTAGCTAAAAATGCCCACCTTCTCAAGTGTGGTGCCCTCTAGTGTAAACTTCCCTCTAAAAGATCTATGGGGATTAAGGGTCATTAGTTTTGTTTTAGAGGCATTGATTTCAAGTCCCTGCGTTGAGCAGAATTTCTCAAAACACGTTAGGAGTTTCCTTAGTCCACTGGGGGTCTTGGATATCAAGTGCGTATCATCTGCAAAGGGCAAGATAGGGATTTTTTGTGTGCCAAGTGATGGTACGTCAGCCTCCACTCTAAGCAGGGAAGGGACAATTTCATTGAAATACAGAGAGAAGAGGGTCAGGGTGAGAACACACCCTTGCCGCACACCCTTTGATACATGGATTCTATCAGTTAGTTGACCCTTGTTGTCCCACCTAACTCGTGCGTAGTTGTCCTCGTGGAGCCGTATCAATATTGCTAGTATATGCTCCGGGATTCCCATTCGGGAGAGAGTGTCCCATAGCTTGTTGCGAGGTACTAGGTCAAAAGCCAACTTTAGATCCACAAAAGCTACATAAAGGCTCCCTTTGCCAATAGGCACTGTTTTCCAGTATAGAAATAGAAACCTGAGGGCTTGATCAGTGGTAGATATTTTCTTCCGGAAACCAGCTTGGAGGGGACTAAGGATATCATGTTCGGTCATCCAGTCTTCGATCTTTCCCAAGAGGCAGTGGCAGAAGACTTTTTGCACACAGTCAATTAGACTAATTGGGCTATAGTTGCAGGGAAGTGATCTGTCACCCTTTTTAAAAATTGGGATAACAATAGCCCCTTTCCAGGACTCTGGGATAGGCGCCCCAGATGCTATAGCGTTCGCGATGATGATGAGGTATCTTGACCAGGATGCTATGTCGGTTGAGAACAGGTCTGCTGGGACACCATACGAGCCAGGCGCCCTGCCGCGTTTTATGGTGCCTGTCACTTTGAGAGAACAACTGGGGTACTTCAGTGGTGGGTGCTAAAGAAGTATTTAGGCAGGGGTGCATGCGGACAGGAGTGGGGCTATCATGGTCATGGGAGTACAGCCTGCTAAAATGATCTACCCAGTCCTTCGGGGCAATGTTGGTTGTAATGTCCAATCCACTGCTTTCTGGGCCTCCCGCGGCCAGGGACCAGAACAGACTACATTTCCTCTTGTGGACAGCGTCACTAAGTGCTGTCCACCACTTGTCATCTTGGTCACGCTTGGCTTGAAGGACTTTCTAGCTAGGCGGATGGCAGTGGCATCCTTGGATTTAATAGCTTGGATTAAGCGCTTATTTAGGGACCGACACATTTTATTGAACCAGCGGTGCCTACCTATGGGTCTCTTGCCATCATGGGCTGGGGATACTATGAAGTGGGCTGCGATATCCCTGAAGCATGAGGTGTGGATTAAACTTATTTCCATATAGGGGGTTGCGGGACCCACCTCTAGGTTCATTAATGTAGTCTTTAGGGTGTTATTGGCTGCGTTGATGAGTGCGGGCCAAGCCACAATCTTGTCCCACTTTAGGTGTCGTTTGTCGTTAGCCAGGCTGATACACTCTGGTGCTGCTACTGAGGAGTTAATCATGGACGAGAGGTCGCACAAAGCTAACGTGTGAACAGAGAGAGGATTATGATCACTTTCAGTTCTTTCAACAATCGTCATATCGATGACTAGGGGCCATGATCTTATGTCGAATAGACAGTAGTCGTTTCTGCTGGTGTGGTTGGTTTTGTTGAATGTGTGATGGCCTTTGGTGTCTGATTTGGTTCTGCCATTTAACGCCCTGAGCCCAAATTCCGTGGTCAGTGACTTAACTTTGACAGCAACCTGCGTCCATCTCTTGATGGGTGGAATGGACAGGGCGGAGATAGACCAAGCTTGATCCTCCTCGTCTGTGGACCTGAGATCATCCCAGTCTAGAGATTCGAATGTGACATTAAAGTCACCTGCCACAATGGTTTTATGATGGTGGGGGCAGTTTTGCAAAAGGGCTGCCAGGTCACAAAGGGTTTTGGAGACTTGACCCTCCCTGACCCCTCGGGTGTAGATATTGAAAATGTTCACAACAGTGTCAGGCCCAAATGATAAACGAAGATCTAACAGGGCGGGAGAGTCGGTGGGTAGCTGTAATATATGACAGTTAAGTGATGTTCTGATTCAAACGGTCAAGCCCCCTGAAGGCCTGCCTCTAGTACTAGGCACGGCAGGGATATGGAAGTTTGAATAGCCTGTTCGAAAAAGTGGATCGGTTGACCATGTCTTTTGAAGAAGACATATGTCATGTTCATCAATAAAAGAGGTGAAGGATGGAAGAGGGAGGATAGATTTCAAACCTGCCACGTTCCATGAGACAAGTCGTACCCCAATGAGCGGTTGAGCTATCCTGTCTAGATGCCTGGTATTTGCATGATTAGCTGCCAGAGGTTGATTTGTCAGGTGTGGTTGAGTCGGAAGAAGTGGATCATTACCCATATTGGTCAGTGAGACCTGGGGTGAGTGGTGATGTTCCTCTAGTGGAGCTGGCCTGGCCCTAGTGGGGGAAGTGCTTGCAGGCTTAGCTATCGGTTCTTGATTTGGTGGGTAGTATTTCTGCAAGATGAAAGATGCAGTATTGTCATATTTGCACAGTGAACTGTCAAAGGTCTTGGGGAATATATTGTGAATGGGAGAGAGAATACTTGCACTGGGGGTGATTGATATTAGTTGGCTGCGTGGTATTTCAGCATAGGTTTTGGATGAAGCGTTAAGTCAATTGTTCTCGCCAAGGGTGGATACATTTTTTGCTGGGCAGTAGCTCGGACGATCCAAGTAGTGCGCAGGTGGCATAGGGTATTTGAACTGGATTCGCGAATGTGCAGGTGGGCTTGTTCTTGCATCTAGGGACACCAAATTGTCCACCATGGTCCTGTCCTTGAGTGTCAGTTTTAAAATGTCAAAATGTGTTCCCGGGTCTGGCCATCTTGCTACATTGATTATGTCCTTGCATATTACAGAGCGACAGCCTCTTCCATGGCGAATCCAATGGATTGCCTTGTTTTTAATAGAGTCTGCCCCTTCCTTATGGGTCGATGTGTTTAATTTGGGGACGTTAACCATTAGAACTACATTGCCTGATTGAGACCAATTATTGGCAGGCTGTGCAGAGTATTTTGGGGCAGTATTGCTCATGAGTTTGGGGATTTTGTGATGGTCGTCTAGTGTGTTTCCTGCGCCTAAACTGTTGTGCAAAGGAGGCCGGAGTAAGTTCTTAGTCTTAGCACCAACTGGGACGAGGCCATCATGGCTGGGTGCTGAAAGAATGGGCAGATTCGTCATGGGGCCTGGTAGGGTTGGGCTCTGGGTAAGTTCATGGTGGTCATGTCATCGGCAAGAGTTAACTGTTTTCTACTGCAATTAAGGAGTTAACCATGAGCTTAAGTTCTAGTACTTCCTTTTTAAAATCTTGTATGCATTGAATGTGCTGTGGGTTAATGTGAGTTGAGTATGTGCTTGCGGGTGCTAGCCCATCCACCCTGATACCTGGGTTGATGTCGTCATGTGATTCTGGGGTGTTAATTAGCGGGTTAAAGCAGTTGCTACACTGAATGAAATCGTAAGAGTCCAGTGGTAGCTCCTTCACTAGAGATGGAGCAGTGTGGGTGATAACATTCCTGCCCTCTCCCTGTCCTGTAGTGGCTGTGTCTTGTTGCCCGCGTTTCACAAAGATTTCAGCAATTTTCTTTGGGCCAGCCCTCCTATTGGTTGGGGAGTGCTCCCCCCCAGTGCCGTTAGAATTATTTCCCTGAGGAGTAGTTAAAATGTCCTTGCATTCACCCAAAAGAGAGTCAATTCTGTCCATAACGCAGTTACTAGCTGCATGCTTGTGGCTTATCCACTCAGCTTTTAGCACAGCCACTGCCCCAACCTCTATTGCTTTCCTTTTACCCATCTGGGACGGTTATTGGTGCTAAAACATTCTATAGAATATCAGTATAATGGTGCAACCTACGGGATTGCACAGTATTGGCAATAGCGCATAGAGCTAAAATCAATGATGCCTACTTGAATAGTCAATGTTTGGGGGGTGGCCCAGCCCAGCCTCTTCCGGGCTCCGACGGGCGTGGACGAGCCTGTCCTTGGCCCGGGCTTCGCCGTGCGCGTCCCGTGCAGCGAGGTGCCCCCACACGCTTTACAGCGCTCGTTGGTGTCAAGTGGGTGCAGGTGAAAATGCCCACCTCCTGGGGCCTCATAGCAGCTTGGGATATGTAGTCCCTCTCAAGTCTTTTAGCACGTCCCACGTAGCGAGGTGCCCCCACGCGCTTTGTAGCGCTCGTTGGTGTCAAGTGGGTGCAGGTGAAAATGGCCGCCTCCTGGGGCCTCAAAGCAGCTTGGGATATGTAGTCCCTCTCAAGTCCCCCCCTGAAGGAGTCTGATCCAGCTCTCCAGTGAAAGTATCTGAACGGAGTCAACCACAGAGCAAGCCAACAGCTCCTTCAGTTCACAAAATGTCTTGACTTGCAAGCCATGCTGCTGGCGCCCGGCGGCTCTGGGGGCTCTGAAGGGCAGGGCTGCGGCTCCCGTGCTCCTCCGAAGGGGCCTCAGCTGCTTTTTCTACCGGCACTGCACAGCCCCTGTCTCGCCGCTCTCCTCAGGCTGCCTCCACCGGCTGCTCCTGCGCTGAATGCGGCTTCACAGGGCCCCCCCGGCCGGCACTAAAGAGCCCCCGGGGCCGGCTCCGGGCAGAGTACAGCCTCTCTGCCTCTCGAAATGCCCTGGGTTGGAGAAATAGTCCAGCAGATGAGGCAGCTCACGGCCGGTCTCCAGCAGCTCCGTGTGCAGCTCCAGCGCCGTCAGCACCAGCTGTTCCCGCAGGAGTTGAGTGGCTAATACATCCCCAATGCATGTACTCTCTCCCCTAAGACATTAGCAGAGTCCTAAGCCAACAAAAAGAAGGTCAGAAAAATAGGAGGAAGAAGGCATAAAGGTTGGGGATAACCCTGTAGAAAGGGTATTTTCCAAAAAGGAGAATATAAACCAAAGAAGGGCTAGAATATCCAGTTAATCTTATAGCATGGCTAAAGAATCAAAATCATCAATTCGGTTTCTAGTTTAATGACTAGTGGTGAGGCTTAAAGGACCATCAAACCAAGGAATTAATCGTAACTCTTTTTCAGAGGAGCTCAAGAGAATATGGACGGGGAACCAAGAGATGGGAACATCAGAAGCCATAATAACACAAGGAATGGAAAAGGGAAAGTTGGAAATGTAAAAGAAAAGAGAGGTATGCAGACCAGGTCATGGACATGGAAGAAATTAAGGAGGTTGTGATTATAAATGAGGAGATAGTAGACACAAACAAAGGTGTTACTGTAAATAATCTATCAAACAAAATGTTAACTGATTTGATGATTTCTGTTTTAAAGAAAGGTTTGGGATTTTGTTTAAGTATAAATTGTGACATAAATGAAAATATAATTGACTTAGATAAAATTGTGATAATACTGAAATTTTAAAAATTCTTTGAAAATAAAACACATCTTGCCCACACAATTGAGGGCACAAGTGTTATTAGTCCATTATGAATTCAAGATGTACATGCCACTAAGGTTATATTAACCATCAGAGAGACAGATAGAGATCCGGACAGCCTAATTGAGTTATTAACCAAATTGGATATTCAAAGTGATCTGTTGGAGGATTGGGGCTTTAACAGGAAGTCTAAATTTGCACCGCAGTTGCTGAGTGGGAAAACATATATATGTTTTATCATGTGGTTATATATGACCTTGATAGACGGGCCAACAAGAGATTTAAACGGGTGGAGTATCAATCAGAGCTAACCGACCATCTCAGAAAAGTGTACATTGGATCAGTTGAAGAAAGATCATGACCATATAATAAGAGAAGCTCATAAAGAATCTCACATAGATTTTTGACAAATAGGAATACATGGAGGAATATTATTGATTACTTCCTTTTGCTTCACAACTGGAAGTGATAGCTGGATATTTTATTTGATGCATTAGCAAGATACAGTTACCTCGTGCTTTAGCACATTTTAATATTACCTCAAGCATGCCTACCTGAAGAGAGGTCTACTTTTCATACAAGGCTTTGATATTCAAAGCCCTGAGAAAGCATATTTTTTAGACAAGACTACGGGCCTCATTTACAAGCCCTTTGTGCCACGACTGGGTATTTTTTTTATGCAGCAGTGGCTCTTGCAGTGCACTACACTGCTTCATATTTACAAACTAAGACATTGAGCCTAATCTGTCAGTTTGAAAAACCCTGCATCACATTATACTTGCGCCAGTATGCCGAGTAGGAGTTCCCACAGGAAAGACCACGCAGAACTGATGCAGTGAAATTTACAACATTACACTGCGTCATTCTGTGACTTCACTGTGTCAAAATTTGACTGCCTGCTCAGGCGTAAAATTGATACAGGGTTTTTTCTTTGGAAGACTCCTCACATTGCTGGAGTTGCATCAGTTTAACAATGCTACTTCAGCAATGTGTGAGTTTAGTGCCAACAGATGCATCAGAATTTCTGACGCATCTGTGAAAACGTGCGCCATAGAGCTCTATATTGTAAATACAGCGCATGCATGGCATTGTTAAGGGATGTGCGGAAAGTGCAAAAAATCTGACGCATCAATGGGAATGCATTATCCTTGTAAATAAGGCCCTACATGTGTTCATTAGAAAGCTTACAGTCAGCCATTCAGTCATAATATAAATTTGATTATATGAGATAATCATAAAAGTAGGCATAGAAGTACAATTATTAGAATATTACAATAATTCATCAATAGACATAGAATTACAACAATAAACAAAGAATATTTCTACAAAGAGATAGAAAAAGCATTTCTCTTGCACTATTGTAAGCTGTATACCGAGACAATGCAAGCGAATACTTTACAGATCAAACAGTATTTAGATTCAGTGATACTGCCAAGCTTAGACCCAGGGGTACAAAATATATTAACGTCCCGCATCACTCTTAATAAAGTAGTAGAGGCAATAAGGGGGGCCCCCAATGGAAAAGCGCCAGGAGGTTTAAAATATATTAGAGGATCAAATCGCCAAAATATTAGTCGACCTATTCAATGAAATAATAGAAGGCTCTGAGGTCCCTTCAGCATTTTCCAGGGCTATACTGGTTAGTTTTGCTAAAAAAGATAAACCACCGGAATATTGGGGCTCATATTTTCCGATTAGCCTCCTAAATCAGGACTATAAATTATTTACCAAGATACTCGCGGTCCGTAGGGCTCAGGTGGTTCAAGGACTGATACACAAGGATCAATGTGGGTTTCTAGCGGGAAGGCTGCTGTCCACCAATACCAATTTTTTGATTCAGGCAATGGATTATTTATATCATAATCATTATCCAGCAGCGATTATAATGCTCGATGCAGAAAAAGCATTTGATCTAGTTCAATGGGAAGCATGGTTTATGGTTCTAGGCAAGTTTGGTTACGCAGGGAAATGTATTCAGACGTTGCATAGGTTATTCGTAGCGGCCCAAGCCAATGTCTCAGTAAACGCCCAAATAGCAGGACTGGTACAGATATCACGAGGCACGCATCAGGGCTGCCCTTTATCCCAAGTGCTGTTTAATTTTATATCTTCGTGCGGATTTGCATAATATCACTAGAGCTTTTTCAAACATCAAGGCCTTTTTAGACCTAGGAGGTAAAATTAATCGGTCCTAATCAGAAGCTCTTTTGTATAATGCAGAAATATCAGTTTTACCAAAAGATATTCTTGTATTATCTTCATTTTCTAGCCCCATTAGGTATCTAGGCGTATATGTGTCTAAGAATCCGGCATACTCATTTCAGTTGAATTACACAAGGGTTCTTAAATAGATTCAGGTATTATTATTTAAATGGCAGGAATCCACTATGAAGATTATAGGAAGGACTGCACTGGTAAAAATTATGATTCTCCCCTTGTTGTTATTTGTATTCTCTAGTATAGTTTTGAGAGTACCAAAAAAGATTTTCCAAGAGCTGGATTCACTAATTAGACAATTCATATGGAACCATAAGAAACCTCGGCTATCGTTAGAGAAGTTAACCTTTACAATGGAAGATGGGGGCTGGCACTCCCCAGCTACTATTCTGGATTGGGCGTTAAGAGAGGAGCAAATGCCAAATCTTAATTTCTACCTCAGTAAAATGTTGGCAGGAACAAATACGCAGCTTTCACTTTTTCTTAAGTATCCCCACCTCCCAAAAAGGGTAATATATAAATGACCAGTAATGTTACAGTCTAGTTTATTATTAATAAAGGCTAAATATCAAATTTGTAAGATTCACCCATTAATGAGACTTTGGGATACATGGATGATGGGTTTACAAATTAGTCAAAGATATGCTCAAAAGTGGGAAAGAGTCAGGTATTAGGACCCTAGCGGACTTTCTTATAGGAGATCGTATCAAATCATGGACCCAGTGGGTAATGGAAAAAATGACATTTCAGAGAGTTTAAAATTCTCTTACCGCCAAATCCAACATTTTCTACCATCAATGGAAAAAGTATTAGATGGCTCCAATGAAGCTATTTTTCAGGCATTTTATAATGATCAATTAGGCATTGGCAGATAGTATAAAATACTTCAGGGAGGGTGTTCAATTAAGGCAATATCCCAACTTTTGGTCAGAATAGAAGATATTACCGGGAGTAAAATAGGAATTCAACAATGGCAAAAGCACAACGAGGTGTCACAAAAAGCACTTAGAGGGGCAAATCTTAAAAGAATTACATTTTATTCCAAATGAATGCTTTATTATACCCCCGCCAGAATAAAGGAAATGTACCCGGAGGCATCAGGTATGTGTCCGCGCTGTCAAACGCCCCAGGGGGATTAGCTCCATATGTGCTTCTCATGCATGTACTAGGAAGGGTATTGGGAAAAGATCTTCCAAAGGATTATTGTCATGATATCGCACGACCTAGCTTCTAGTCCATTAGTGGCACTATGGGGTATTACGCAAAGCATAGATTTGTCTATTTCAGCTAGACAAATAATATTTGTGGGCACCCTGATAGCCAAATCACTGATTCTTCAGGCGTGGAAATCACCAGTACCCCCCCATGTGTGCGGCATGGGAGGCGAGGATGGAGGCAATACGTGCAAAAGAAAAGCTGTATGCCCAGCGAATTGGAGCTTTGGGAGACGCCAGGGTATATGGGGGAGGATGAGCAATGTGGAGAACGACTGGGTTAGGGCGGGAGATAGAGATTAAGCTATAAGGCCGCGCCTACAGATATACTTACAGATTTATTGGCTTAATTATTAATGGGATAAGGGCACTTGTAAAAATAGTAATGTATTAGATTGATCTACAGAAAATGTATGTCATGATGTAACAGGATTAAGTTCTGAACTATGGAATGTAATTGCACCTGCAGCAAAATAAAGACAAAAAAAAAAAGAATCTTCCTACAAAACAAACCTCCTGGTCCCATATCATCTGTAGATAATACAGTGCAGGTCTATTGGAAATGTTTACATAAAATTTACAAAGAAAGTAAATATAATGGCTGCACAGATTAACCATCACAAGGACATTTAGTAATACAATTACTGCCAATAAATAGTGTATGGAGCCAGATCGAAACCTAATTAATAAGGCCTTTTCTCAATGTCTCATCTCAAGCAATAGATATGATTCAATACCAAGGGTAGTTTGTAGTGCAACATATTGGCTAATTATAAGCTTAGTTAATTTCTCTCTCTCTCTCTCTCTCTCTCTCTCTCTCTCTCGCTCTCTCTCTCTTTCTCTTTCTCTTCCTTAATTCAAGTCTTGAAAAAAGTCTACTTTAGCCAGGATTTATCGAATGTATTGATATAACAAACATTCTTGAATAAGGATATCCTCCCCTATTGCCCCAAGAACAGTGCTTAATTTGTGCTTGTTGTTTCCAGTGCGGACCACCAGCACTTATTTTTGAGGTCCGGCACTTAATTTAATGCCTCAAGCATTTACTGTGAGCAAAAGACACATATGGGAAAGACGGAGGAAGGGGAAAACAAAAAAGTGTCACAATGGGAGAAAGCAGAAAACTGCAAGAGTGAGCTGAAGGGGCAGGAAGTGGCTATAAATAGATGGAAGAGGCCTGAGATGGCTTCAGGAATGCGTTGCCGCAGTATTCTGTGTTTGCACATTTAATTGCGGCAGTCGCATGTTTAAGAGGAGTGTTTTTGGGCACTGGCACATTTTTATTTATAAATTAAGCACTGCCCAAGAAGTGATTAAAACATTACGACCACTGAATATTCATCCGTTGATCACAATGGAGGTGATCGCTGATAACTCTCTGATTAAAAATAACATGGAGGTTACACCATCTGGACAGCCAAAGCATCAAGGGTGCACATTGAACTGATTCCTCAATAAATGTAAGGTCAGGGTCGTTATGATATGAAATGCAGCTGCTAGAAGTTACAGGGATGAGATGTCGGCAAAATCTATTATCGTCCTGTTGCAAGTGTACAACAGTGGCAAAGGCCCACACTTCAGCGCCATGTGTGACAACAGATAATCAATGCATTATATAAATATATACATACGTAAGAATGAAACATCCAGTTTGTCACCTATCAAAGGGATCAGACTAAAAAGGCTTCAACTAGATTCAGCAGTTATTGGGGTCTTATAGGCAGGTTAGCATGCCAGAAGTTTGAGAAGTCAAAAAACATTCCTAAATAAGTTACTATCATTAATCAAGAGTGTACCCATAATTGAACTCTTGAGGCCACAGTCCTTAATGTGAGACTTAGAAAAATTTGATTCCAAGTCAACCTTTTTCATAAAATTGGAAAAAGCCACAACAAAGTTGTTTAGACTCCTCGGCTGTGCATGTCATTATCATGGTATTGTCAGCATATATTAAGGGAGAAATGACATTACAGTTAGTCATAGGTACGCCCTGCTCACATTCCATCAAAGAAAAACTTAAGTTATTAATGCATGAAATAAAAGAGGGGCTAAAATGCTGCTCTCATTTCATCCACATTCTAGCCTGAACGAGTCAGTACACACTCCATTAGGCCCAAACCTGACCATGCAAACAAATTACAATAGAAATCAGAGTGAACGTATACCAAGTTTACCTCTAATCCCATCTCCATTAGCAAGGGACGCAATTTATACAGATTAATGTGATCAAACAGGCAAAAAAGGTCGATGAATGAAAGGTACAGAGAGCAGAGCTTGGCTATTCACTGATAATACATTGAAGATTCAAGTGCTGCTCCAATATACATAAATATCTTGCTCATTTGCCCAAGTTCTAATACTGTTAAAAATAACTCTTGAAAATAATCTTGGCAGAGGAATCAATAAGGGAAGATAGAAGAAAACTGTCTAGAGTTGTGCCCTCCCCAACAGTGCATGGTTTTGATGTTTAAAATGTAAGCCTAACTATATACACCTTTTTAAGTGAGTTTCTATATTTTTTTAATTCTATTTCCTAACTATAACGTCCCTGTAACCTTTGTTTTTTTCAGTGAATTTCTATGTTTTTTTTAACGTAAAGTAATTTTCATTTCTATGGGGGTCATTCTGACCCTGGCGGTCCAACGACCGCGGGAGCACCGCCAACAGGCTGGCGGTGCTCCCATGGGCATTCTGACCGCGGCGGTACAGCCGCGGTCAGAAACGGGAAACCGGCGGTGTCCCGCCGGTTTCCCGCTGCCCAAGGGAATCCTCCATGGCGGTGCTGCAAGCAGCGCCGCCATGGGGATTCCGACCCCCTTACCGCCAGCCTGGTTCTGGCGGTTTTGACCGCTAGAACCTGGCTGGCGGTAACGGGTGTCGTGGGGCCCCCTAACAGGGCCCCACCAAGATTTTCAGTGTCTGCCAAGCAGACACTGAAAATCGCGACGGGTGCAACTGCACCCGTCGCACCCCTTCCACTCCGCCGGCTCCATTCGGAGCCGGCATCCTCATGGAAGGGGGTTTGCCGCTGGGCTGGCAGGCGGCCTTCTGGCGGTCGCCCGCCAGCCCAGCGTGAAACTCAGAATAACCGCGGCGGTCTTTTGACCGCGCAGCGGTATTCTGACGGTTCCCGCTTGGCGGGCGGCTCTCGCCGCCCGCCAAGCTCAGAATGACCCCCTATATGTTGATCCAACCATGGCCATGCGCAATGGGGGTTGGCTGCAGGGCCTGGCCTGTGGCCAGACATTGCAGCCAACCACCCAACCACAGCAGGAGTTGGCCGCACCGCAGCCTGTCTCTTTGGATGTGAGAATAGGTGTGAAAGTTTGTGTCTGGGTGTGAGCGTGGCTGTGAGAGTGTCTGTCTGGGTGTAAGAGTGGGTGTGTCAGTGTCTGTGTGGGTCTGTGAGTGGGTGCATGAGGGTTTCAGTGGATCTGTGAGAGGGCGTATGAGAGTCTGAGTGGATCCGTGAGTGGGTGTGTGAAGGTCTGAATGCAGCTGTGAGTGGGTGCACAAGGGTCTGAGTGGGTGCATGAGTGGGAGAAAGAGATTGAAAGAGAGAGAGAGATGAAAAGAGAGGGAGAGAGAAAGAGAGTTTTTTAGACTTTGATCAACTATATGCTTACAATGAGATATTTCTAGACACATTGAAAAGAAAACTTTATTTGTCAATTAAAAAGAGTAAGATCACATTTCACTATGGACCTTACATTTTTGAAGTTTAAAAGAAATGAAAGAAGGAAAACAACCACAAGCACACGTGGAATAGAACCCTCAACTTTCAGTGTGAGGATCTCTGACCTTAACCTTTAGGCCATATGTGACTCTTTGCTGTGATGCTTCCAGACATACTATAATATTCGGGAGCGCGGCTTGGGGTAGGTGACCCTCTTCGACCCAGGACTATCAAAAAGTGCTTGTAAAGCCTGGCTAAAGGCCGACGCAGTCCCATGAAACCCCTTTCCCTAATTAGGAGGGGTGACTTATAGGAACAGCAAGTTCGAGTCAGATTGGACTCGTGTAAGTGACTGGTATCCTTCCTTTTTGACTTTGCGCTGACAGTTACAGACTGCAGGAATCTCATTAGTTGATAGTAGGAGAGATTTAAAGTATATTAGGTCCTGAAGAAGCGTCACTGGATCCTTTGAGGACCATAGAGACGCGAAACATGTCGACCTCACTGCTGAGGTGGGTCAGGTAATTCCTGTCCTCCTCTTGTCTCTACAAGCCAATATAGAGTGGTGGAGCATTACCTCTTTCCCACTCCCTTGTTGTGTTTGTAATATTGGCCATTTCCCTACATAGATTAATAAATTTGATTATTCAGAGGGTTGTGAACCAATTTTAATTTTTCCATTATTCTCTCTTCTTTATTCTCCTTACTCACTTTTGGGGTTTGTGGCATCATTGAGAAAAGATCTCCGGCAAAGAGCCCCCCGAAAGGGGGAGCCCGTCAGACACTGCAGCGCCGGTCTGACGAGGAGCATGTCCGATGATGAAGCATGACACCCAATAGGGTGTGTGAGGACTCTTGCTCCTAAGTATTAGGACCCCAGTTAATTTCTTTCTTGCACTTTTTGGAACAGTGTATTTCAGTATATTATAGTATTCGTAGGAGGGCATACACTGGACCATTAATCCTCCATATCCCCCTTCTTCAATTCAGCTTCCAGACATACCTCTGACATTGAACGCATGCATGTGAGTGGAAAGAAATGTGAATGTTCCATCACTAGGAAGGATTAACAGTCAAAACAATAGTACATAAACAAGCACACTGCCAAGATATACTAATATTTGAACCTTCAGCCTATGGAGTGACAGCACAAGACCTTGACCATTAGGCCACAAGTGACTCGGTTCCACTCTGCATCCAAACATAACTATAACATTCGTAACAAACATCTTGCTAGTATGACTCTTTGAAGTCATTGAATGGAGAGACCATTGCAATGACAATCCCCACTATGGGATGGAAGAGAGAGAGAGAGAGTTCCAGGCACGCAGGGTAGCCTCAATGCCCCTGCGGTCCTAGCCGGCTCCCCTGCTTCCTGCCAAAGCCACCATTGCTCCCAAAAGCAGGGAGCTGCTTTAAAAAGCAGCTCCCTGCTTACAGAAGCAATGTTTTTATCTGTTTCCCTGCACGCATATGTGTGCTGTCAGAAAGTGGACTTTCTTTGCTTTTGCTTGGTGGGGGCTGTCAGCTCCCACTAAGCAAAAGCAAACAGCTATGTCTCGGGTTTGGGCATCCCAGGACATGGTAGGAGCCGGCCCTGAGGAGTGGCGGTCCCAAGGGCCATCAATAGCTCCTCAAGGGGGTATGCGCGACCCCCCCTCCGAGGAATTTGCCCTAGAGAGGTGGTGGTCACTGGGGCTGGGTGGGGGGGTGCCCCTGCACTGTATTCATGTAAAGCCCAGACGAGGTGGTGGTTCCCAGGGCTGCAGCAGGCCACGTGTCCCCCCTATATTAGTTCAGGCATTTTGCCCTGGGGAGGTGGTGGTCCCCAGGGCAAATATAAGCCCTTGAATGGGGCCCCATATGTTGCCTCCTTATATTTTCAATACCCCGGGACCTGGCCGAAAAGAGACTGCTCTTGTTTTTTTTTATTATTACCGCGTATTAGCGACGACATAGAGAATTCGCAGTAAAACAATTTTTTTTAAGTGTTTTTTTGCTCTAGAGCTAAGGGGTCAAGGTGTCTCTACCCTGGTCCCTTTGCATTTTATTGCATTTTTTGTTGGGACTCGGCTGAAGCTGAGTTCCAAGATGGCTGACAACACTTCCTGGTTGAAGTGTTGGCAGCCTTTCACAGCTCTGCATCTTTCTGCATGAACTCGTCATTATTTGCGAAGTCCATACTGCCAGAGATTTACAAATTTATTGTCCCTTTATTTTCCCTTTAAATTCTCAAAAACTACTGAATGGGTTTACACCAAATAAGAGCAAGTGTAATCTGCATACCGAAAGCTAGCTTTCTGCCACATTTGGTGTAATTCTGTCCAGTGGTTCAGGCTGTAGTCGTTTTCAAATGTCCTATGGGAATTAACATAGGAAATGCACATTTTTTTTATCCCTCTTTTTCTCGGCCCCCGCTTGACGAATCACCCCAAAACTTTCTGCGCGCAAAAATAATCACCTCACCAGCACAATGATATAGGCCCATGGTCAGACCCTTTGGTGTCTCTTATCCTCATGAATTAGGCACATAGGGGATCATTACAACACTGGTGGTAAAAGCCGCTTACCGCCGTGCAGAAGACCGCCAACACACCGCCGTGGCCACGGAATTCCGCCACAGCTATTATGACCCACATCTCAGAATCCGACAACATTCAGACACCCACATAAGTCAGCCACACCAAAGGTCAGTGATAAACTGGCAAAAAAAAAACCTCCACCGTCACGCCAACAGAAATACGCCCACACTATCATGACACACGAATCCACGCGGCGGTCTTTCAACCGCTGTATTCCATTGGCGGTACACACCGCTGCGCTCAAAATACACACACACATACATAACACCACCACATTGGACAATTCGAAATACACACACCTGATACACATACACACACCACTCCCACACACCCATTGCAATATAAAACACACACCCACATCACCCACAAACCCTTACGACCACATTTACAGAGAGAAGGCCAGAGAGACACACCACCATCCACAAACTAGCAGCCACAGGCACACAACACCATCACCCACACAACTTCCACGCACAAAACACCACACACCACTACATATCAACACACTTATCACCACACACACCACCCACACATCACCTACACCACCCCATGGCAAGGCAAAGACACCCCAGGTTTTCGGAGGAGGAGCTCAGGGTCATGCTGGAGGAAATCGTCTGGGTAGAGCCACAGTTATTTGGAGCACAGGTGCAGCACACCTCAATTGCAAGGAAGATGGAGCTATGGCGAAGAATAGTCGACAGGGTCAACGCAGTGGGACAACACCCAAGAAATCGGGACGACATCAGGAAGAGGTGGAACGACCTACGGGGGAAGGTGCGTTCCGTGGTCTCAAGACACCACCAGGCGGTTCAGCGGACTGGTAGCAGACCCCCACCTCCTCACCCACAACTAACAACATGGGAGGAGCAGGTCTTGGCGATTCTGCATCCTGAGGGCCTCGCAGGAGTCAGTGGAGGAATGGACTCTGGTAAGTCAAATCTTAACTATTACATCCCCCACCCTAACTGCATGCTATCACATACACCCACCCTCGCCCCCACCCCTATCACTCCAACTCCTCACAAATGTACCAATATCACAAACCACACATCCCAACACCAAGCCCTGCATGCAACAATAACGCATGGACACCCATCACTAAAGCATGCCCACTGCACATACCCATACACCCCCCTAAACTATCATCACACAAGCCCCCACACAGGAATGCCAGCACTGGGGTACACGGCCACCCACCCATTGCACACCATGACACACACAGATGCAATAATCATGCTTTTCTACCCCTGCAGGACTACTACCCAACTTCACCAGACAGGAGGGTCCAGACATCTCCACTCCACCCACAGAAGAGGCCCACAGTGATGACAGCAGCTCTGTCCAACTGGATCTAGATGACCAGCCCAGACCATTGTGGGCCTCGGGACAGTCGGTTCCCCTCACACAGGCACAGGCCACCACAGACCTTCCCCCCTCTGGTAACACCAGCACAGCACCCACCCAGCAGGCCCATACCTCCGTCCCCAGGACACGTCAATCAGCTGTGTGTCCACCACTACAGGGAACCCAGGATAACCCACCACCCCAACAACAACAGGGACCTGGGGGCAGTGGTAGTGGGCACACGGTCCAGGGGACGGAGGCCCAGGAAAACAGGGGAACTGGGAGGGCTGCTGTGCGACAGGGGGCGGACCGGCCAAGAGAACCCACTCTCCACGAGGCCCTCTCCTCCATCATGGGAGCATACCACCACTCCCAGGAGACGATGGCAACGGTCCTGTCCAAGTTTCAGGAGACCCAGCGCATGCAGGAGGAACAGTATTTGGGCTTCAGGGAGGAACTCAGAACCATCAGATCCGCCCTGGGCACCATCGTAGGGGTGCCAAAGGAAATACTCAACACCAGGAGGGATACTGTGGCACTACAAGGGGCCCCTGACACTAGCATGGACGAAGAACTGCCCACCACCTCCGCCGGCGCTAGTGGACAGGAGGCACCACCACAGGACCACCACACCAGCACCCCACCCCCTGCAGACGGAGACCCACCCCGCAAACGGTCCCTGAGATCCAGGAACAAGACAGAGCACGATGCCAAGACCCCCGCCAAGAAATGAGACCACCCTGATTGTCTAGCCACTGTCCCACTTTGTCACCCTGTCCATATTGAAACTGCCCCAGCTCCACTTCCTATGCCCACATGGGCAATGCACCTGTGAGACTAATAGACTGGACTCTGCCATGGACACTCCTCTGCCATCACCCCTCACCATTTGACTTCACCCTCCAATATTTTGTATGTAAATAAACACACCTAAAGCACCAAAAGATCTGGAGTCTGTCTGTGATTTCGAAATAGTGTATTTGCAATTGCAGTGACACAATTTTCAGGAATTAGTAATGTCAACATACCTATGTCACACAGCTCTAGTCCATGAGGAATCTAAGCAGATGACACACGTTGGGACCCACACCTGTGAAACCATAAGGGAAAGTGACAACTCAGTCACCATACACTGGGTGAAATCGACAGACAGGATAGAGGTAGAAGTGTAAAAGTACTTGTAGTAGGCAGGAATGTATTCTGACCTGTGTTTCACTGGAAATATTGCTGGATGACTGAGTCCCTGTTGTCAATGTCTTCTTCCTCTGCTTCCTCCTCATCACTGTCCACAGGCTCCACAGCAGCCACAACACCGCCATCTGGACCATCCTCCTGCAGAAAAGGCACCTGTCGTCGCAAAGCCAAGTTATGAAGCATACAGCAGGCCACTATGATCTGGCACACCTTCTTTGGTGAGCAGGATAGGGATCCACCTGTCAGATGGAGGCACCTAAACCTGGCCTTCAGAAGGCCGAAGGTGCGTTCGATCACATTCCTAGTCCGCCCATGGGCCTCATTGTAGCGTTCCTCTGCCCTGGTCCTGGGATTCCTCACTGGGGTCAGTAGCCATGACAGGTTGGGGTAACCAGAGTCACCTAATAGCCACACATGGTGCCTCTGGAGTTGACCCATCACATAAGGGATGCTGCTATTCCGCATTATGTAGGCGTCATGCACTGAGCCAGGGAACATGGCATTCACATGGGAGATGTACTGGTCTGCAAAACATACCATCTGTACATTCATCAAATGATAACTCTTCCGGTTCCTGTACACCTGTTCACTCCTGTGGGGAGGGACCAAAGCCACATGGGTCCCATCAATGGCACCTATTATGTTGGGGATATGTCCAAGGGCATAGAAGTCACCTTTCACTGTAGGCAAGTCCTCCACCTGAGGGAAAACGATGTAGCTCCGCATGTGTTTCAGCAGGGCAGACAACACTCTGGAAAATACGTTGGAAAACATAGGCTGTGACATCCCTGATGCTATGGCCACAGTTGTTTGAAAAGACCCACTTGCAAGGAAATGGAGCACTGATAGCACCTGCACTTGAGGGGGATTCCTGTGGGATGGCGGATTTCTGACATCAGGTCTGGCTCCAACTGGGTACACAGTTCCTGGATTGTGGCACGGTCAAACCTGTAGGTGATAATCAAATTTCTTTCCTCCATTGTCGACAGGTCCACCAGCGGTCGGTACACCGGAGGATTCCGCCATCTCCTCACATGTCCCAGTGGACGGTGCCTATGAAGGACAACAGCGAGAACAGAGTCAAACAACTCAGAGGTATGTACCCACAGTCTACACAGAACACGATTCATACACAAAATCTGGCCTGTATGTGTGTTGAGAGTAGGCCTAGGTATGTGTGACGCAGTTGGTAATTAGGCCATGTGGGCCCCTGAAATGGCGGCTGCCTGACCTCTAAAGCGGGACAATGGGATGTGAGGTAACTGCGCTGGCGTTGTACACCGTCGTGGTAGGCGGTCAAAGACCGCGGTGCAATGCTGCATTGGTTTACATTGGACCCTATGGGTCCCAGGAGCCAATGACGATGTACGCCAGCGGTGATGGTACGCACCGCCGCGGACGTAACCGCCGCGGACGTGACCGCCATTTTCTAGCTGTTCAATCACTCGATACCTGATCTTCGACAGGAGAGGACCTGCACTGCAAGTGCTGGTGTGACCTCGGTCTGGAAGAGACAATGGCTCCTGCGTCTGGGGAAAGGGCCCCTGCCTTCACATCGGAGGAGTTGGAGAAGCTCGTCGACGGGGTCCTCCCCCAGTAGACGCTGCTCTACGGTCCTCCAGACCAACAGGTAAGTACACAGGGAGCATGTTGTATGGGCTATGCCTGTGTGGAGAGGGCTGGTTGAAAGAAGGAAGGGGGCAGAGTTCTGAGTGCATGAAAGACGGTGGATGCATGTGCCACATGGCAAGGGTAGGGATGGGGGCCACTCACTTTGACGGTGCAGTTGGTAATGACTTCTCTTCTTCCCCTGTACATTTCATGTAGGTCAGCGCCCACCAGAAGAAGGATATTTGGCGTGCCATCGCCAAGGACGTCCGGACCCTGGGGGTCCACCACAGACGGAGCACCCACTGCCGGAAGAGATGGGAGGACGTCCGCTGCTGGAGCAAGAAGACAGCGGAGGCTCAGCTGGGGATGGCCTCCCAACGTGGGAGGGGTGCCCGTCGAACCATGACCCCCCTGATGTTCTGGATCCTGGCGGTGGCCTACCCTGAGTTGGATGGGCGCTTGAGGGCATCACAGCAGACACAAGGGGGTGAGTACACTCTCATTCAGCTGACTTTGCGCGCAGTGGATGGGTCTGGGTGGGGGAGGAGGGCTGTGGGTTTCCCTAGGCCAGGGCGAGTTCCGTAGGCTAGGCCCCTTCATAAGGCATGGCCCTGTGGCCCCCCACCCCACCTCTGTAGAGTGCCAAGTACAGGTATTCATGCACCTATGTCATCTATGTGTGCAGATGTCGTCCATAGCCTTGTAGGCCATTTCCCAGGAATTGCACTGTAGAGCCCAACAGCGTGACGTAGTGCAGGGGGCTGCTGTGTCTGTCTTGTCCGCCAACAGTAGCGGTAAGCCATGCACTCAACCTATCTTTCTTCTGTTTCCCCCCCCCCCTTTTTTTGCGGTCTCCCTGTTCTTGTGTGAATTAGCATCATCTGGTGGAGGAGCAGTGGCACCGGAGCACAAGGGAGCTGCATCCCACATGGGCATGGATGCCCACACTACGGACTCTGAATACACCAGTGGGATGGAGGGTGAGGGGAGCACCACGGCGGTGACAGGATCTGCAACCAGCGACACAGACTCGTCCTCCGATGGGAGCTCCCTTGTGGTGGCGGCAACATCTGTGCCCCCCACTTCTACAGGTACAGCCGCCACCCCCCCTACCAGCACCGCCCTCCCAGCAGCCCCTCAGCCTTCGCCCCGTGCCCGGTCACCCAGGAGGGTGGGGATCACCTTCGCCCCAGGCACCTCAGCCCCTGCCCCTGTCACCTCTGCTGCCCTCAGTGAGGAGGCCATTGACCTCCTCAGGTCACTCACTGTTGGGCAGTCTACCATTTTGAATGCCATCCAGGGTGTAGAAAGGGAGTTGCAACAAACCAATGCATTCCTGGAGGGCATTCATTCTGGTCAGGCTGCCCTTCATCGAACCTTTCAAACTCTGGCCTCAGCACTGATGGCAGCCATTGTCCCTGTGTCTAGCCTCCCCCCTCCAACTTCCTCCACCCAGACCCAATCCCCCCTACCTCTGCCTATCCCAAGCACACCATCAGACCAGCCTGCACACACCTCACCACACAAGGAAAGCTCAGGTAAACATAAGCACCACACATCCCACAGGCACTCAGGCAAGCATCACACACATACAGACACACCAACATCCACTGCCTCCACTGTGTCCCCCTCCTCCTCGTCTCCCTCCTCCTTCCCAGTCTCATCTACACTCACAACTACATGCACTACCACTACAGCCACTACATCCCGCACCAGCACACCCACCACCACACCCCGCTCACGTGCAGTCACCACCCTCACTACCATTCACACGTCCCCTGTGTCCTCTCCCAGTGTGTCTGTGAAGCCCCCTCCGAAGATATACAAACGAAGGCACACACCCACCCAACATACATCCACCTCACAACAGCCTCCAGCGCATGCACCTGCACCCAAAGCCACAAAACTTACACCTCCTACAACTACCACCTCTTCCTCCACTCCCAAACCCCCTCCAGCTACCCGTCCCAGTGTCTCCAACCAACTTTTCCTGTCCACCCTTAACCTATTTCCCAACACCCCCCCGTCCAACTCAGGTCCCGTACTAGCACCTCAGCCACAAAATCTCAGGGAGCAGTGTTGCCTGTTGTCACAGGTATGTGGAGTGCACCAGCCACCAGGACAGCCAGTGTGTCACGGAGCCAAAGCACAGCCAGCACCACCCCCCCTGTGAAGCACCAGAAGTTGGCCAGTGCCCGGCGGGAGAGGGGGAAGACTCCAGCCAGCCAAGCCGCTCACAGGGGTCCCGGGGGGAGTGTGGACTCAGCTGTGAGTCCTCCCACGGTGGGGAAGGGGCAGAAGAAACCTGCAAAGTCTGGGAGGAGCAGCATGGCGGAGAAGACCGCCATCATCCCCGCTGGCCAAGAGGCCACCGCCAGCCCCATCGTCGCTGTCCAGGAGGACCCCGCCAGCCACAGCCCAGCTGCCCAGGAGGGCCCCGCCAGCCACAGCCCAGCTGCCCAGGAGGGCCCCGCCAGCCACAGCCCAGCTGCCCAGGAGGGCCCCGCCAGCCACATCCCATCTGACCAATGAAGGACCGCCAGCCACAGCCCAGCTGGGCAGTGAAGGACCGCCAAGGCAAGCACCGCTGAACAGGGCAAGCACCGCTGAACAGGGCAGAGACCGCCAAGGCAAGCACCGCTGAACAGGGCAAGCACTGCTGAACAGGGCAGAGACCGCCAAGGCAAGCACCGCTGAACAGGGATAGCACCGCTGAACAGGGCAGAGACCGCCAACTCAAGCACCGCTGAACAGGGCAAGCACCGCTGAACAGGGCAGAGACCGCCAAGGCAAGCACCGCTGAACAGGGCAAGCACCGCTGAACAGGGCAAGGCCCGCCAACTCAAGCACCGCTAGCCCATGAGCAGCAGGGGCAGTGACGCAACTGGGACCGTCACGGGGTGAGTGATGCACTCTGGGCACCGGTCCCCCTCCAGAATCAGTGGAGAACAGCATCCACTACCTCTGTCCTGCACAGGATGAAGCACTCTGGGCACAAGTCCCCCTCCAGAACCAGTGGAGAACAGCATCCACTACCTCTGTGCCCCCTCCAGAACCAGTGGAAAACAGCATCCACTACCTCTGCCCTGCACAGGATGAAGAACTCTGGGCACCAGTCCCCATCCAGAACCAGTGGAGAACAGCATCCACTGCCTCTGTCCTGCACAGGATGAAGCTCTCTGGGCACCAGTCCCCCTCCAGAACCAGTGGAGACATGCATCCACTTGAGAGACTATGGCTTTGCACTCCCCAGGATGCAGCAGTGGGCAACACACCCACTTGTGAGACTTGAGAGACTGTGGCTTTGCACTCCCCAGGATGGAACAGTGGGCAATCCACCCACTGTAGAGAGTTGAGAGACTGTGGCTTTGCACTCCCCAGGATGGAACAGTGGGCAACCCACCCACTGTAGAGACTTGAGAGACTGTGGCTTTGCACTCCCCAGGATGCAGCAGTGGGCAACCCACCCACTTGTGAGACTTGAGAGACTGTGGCTTTGCACTCCCCAGGATGGAACAGTGGCCAACCCACCCACTGTAGAGACTTGAGAGACTGTGGCTTTGGACTCCCCAGGAGGCAGCAGTGGGCAACCCACCCACTGTAGAGACTTGAGAGACTGTGGCTTTGCACTCCCCAGGATGCAGCAGTGGGCAACCCACCCACTTGTGAGACTTGAGAGACTGTGGCTTTGCACTCCCCATGATGGAACAGTGGGCAACCCACCCACTGTAGAGACTTGAGAGACTGTGGCTTTGCACTCCCCAGGATGCAGCAGTGGGCAACCCACCCACTGTAGAGACTTGAGAGACTGTGGCTTTGCACTCCCCATGATGGAACAGTGGGCAATCCACCCACTTGTGAGACTTGAGAGACTGTGGCTTTGCACTCCCCAAGATGGAACAGTGGGCAAACCACCCACTGTATGGACTTGAGAGACTGTGGCTTTACACTCCCCAGGATACATCAACGGGCATGGAGCCCCCTCGTGGATCTGGCGTCGTGCACTCATCCGGCTGAGGTGCCCCCCCTTCCCTTCCCCCTGAGGTGCCTGTTGTATTTATATCTGATGCCCCAGCAGTGTTCTCTCCGTCATGTTCGAGTATCTTGTGTGGGCCTCGCCCATGCATTTTGGGCCCAGTGGTCCACGGACTATGAATGGTGCAATACCTGGACTACTAAACGTGGTGTATATTTTGTTAATAGTGTATATATATATATATATATATATACTTTTGCTTACTGATTTTTGATATATTACAATAGTTACACTCATTTCCTTTTGTCTTTGCATTCTTCCGGGGGGGGTGGCGGGTGTTACTGTAATGTATAGATATGCATTGGTGTGTGTGTTTTAGTGGGTGAGGGTGAGGGTGGGGGTGGGGGTTGGGGTGTTGCGTGTGAGTGTCCCTGTTTTTTCCCTCCTCCCTCCCCTATGTCGTAGGTGCAGTACTCACCATGGTCTTCGCCACCGGCGTTGGTGCTCCTGGTAGAGGAGCAGGAAGACTAGCGCAGGGAGAATATGAAGTTCCGGCTCCATGGTGTCCTCCTTCCTCGTGGAGTGTGTAGAGGTGAGCGTTTTTCCTTTGAAATGCCTGTTTCCGTGTATAGTGTGGGCGGTACATTGTCTCCCGCCTGTCTGTTGGCGTTGACCGCCCCACTGTTTGTCTGTACCGCCGTGGCGGTCGGAGTGTTAAAGTGGCTGTCTTTATTGGCAGTTTCCGCCACGGTCGTAATTCCAAAATTTTTACGACCGACCTGTTGGCGGTTTTACCGCCGCTTTAACACCGTCCGCCAGGGTTGTAATGACCACCATAGTAATTTATAAACCACAGTGGGCAGTCATGCAATCCAGTGGTATCATGAGACCTTCAGTGTCAGAGGGCCAACTTGCATGGAGCCATACAAAGGGCCCAAGCAGATCCTTAAAGTTTTGATCAGCGCAAAGAAAAATAACATAGAGAGAGAAAGCACCTTAAATATGCATTTTGGCACATCAGTCACCCAAAGTTACCTGAATTATCGCATCATCCGTAAGGACAAGCACAAGGGTGTCTCCTTTTTTCTCTTTTTAGCAGATGTTACAAAAAGTTCTTCTCCCTATAAAGTATACATGGAATCAGGCTGGGAAGTGACACAAGTTACTGATCTTAGTACCACTCCTCACTGTAAGCAGTGATCCACGGGGCAGCATGCAGATGGTGGGGCGTTGGGTTCTTGAGCTGATAAGGCAGGGTTTCAGCATGCAGGGTAGTCTATCTCCGTCTCTCCTTCAGCTCACAACAATGGATGCCATTTCTTCAGTCCCTGGAGTATTGCCTTGACTCATGGGAGGACAGCTAATCTTCATGTCCTTTGGACAAACATTTTTTAGACTGAGAGAAGCTGCAGCTAGATGTTTTTTTTTAAAAAAAATATTTTTTTATTAACATTTTGCCATTTACAGGTTGTGTTCTTCTATACATGTTCATTCTTCAAAATTGCTGTGCATTTAAACATCATTACTCTTTTTTCTGTTTAGAGTCGGCTTGCATTACATGTCTTCAGGGTTATTTACATGCTTTATTATATCTTATTCGCTTTTAACTTATGTCCTACCCTGTATTCGGTTTAGTGGAGTGCTGCCTCTGATGGGCCCTTACTTTTATCCTGTCGGCATAAATTCAACATAAACTTAAACTCTATGGTGCTATAATTCCCAATTGTCTTTTTATGTGGAGGTTGTTTTGGAGTAGTGTTCCATCCCGCCTTGTCCTTATCCAGTTCTTGCACCTTCTATTTTGTGTGTTGGTTCATCTGCTATCCTCTCGGCATCCTCTTGTTCCTCCCCTCACCTCCTTCTTGCTAGGAGGTCTGCTCACTACTTCTTGGGGTTTCTATGATTCCATCGCTCTCCCCCCCTAGTGTAAAGGCTCTACTGGTGTGTGTTTCTATGCTTCGCCTAAGTATACTAGCTAGCTGCTAGTCTGAGTCTCCTGTGTCACTGCCTTCTCCCATTACTTCTCATCTCCATTTTGATAATATCTCTTCCCAGGTCGGGGCTATTGGTGTTTGCCGCAACCCTCTTGCTTCCTCGCTCTTCAGGACCTGTAATTCCGTTCCTGTCCACTTCTCTACGTCCCGTCTCCACTCGGCCACAGCTGGGCCCTTAGGGGATTTCCATCCCACCGCTATTAGTCATCTATATAGTGCTAGCGTAGTATCTATGTAGTGCTCTTGTACCTTCCCAATTGTGAGTCCTTGTTTCAGGCCTACCAAACACATTGCTGGGGTTTGTGGTATTGGGCTTCCCATCAGTTTCTCCAAATCACTCATCACCATCCCCCATCCAGCTTGCATCTCTGGACAATTCCAGATCATGTGGTCAAGGTCGGCACTCACAACGCCACATCTGGGGCATCCCGCTGGAGTACCTCCATATATACGGTTTAAGCGCTGCGGGGTGAGGTATGTCCTATGAATGTAGTTATACTGGTTGTATCTCAAACGGGTGTTTCTCGATACTTTCGTTGGGTATGCCAGTATTTTCTTCCACTCCGTGTCTGATAGCTCTCTTTTGAGGGTTCTTTCCTATCTATCTCTCAATGGTCTCAACTGGTCTAGTGTGTCCTCAATTTGTGTTTTGTATAGTTTGGTGATTGGGTGGGAATCTGCCCCCATTGTCAATAGTTGGTGTAACACGCGGTGTGTACCAGGTTCCGCGTTGAAATTACCCAGTATTCCTGCACAATATGGTTAGTCTCTGGTGCACAAGGAACTGTCCTCTGGGGCCCCTTTTTTGTCTACTAGCTCAGTAAATGGGCTCAGCACCCCTTCCCCGAATAGATCTCCTATTGTCTCTACCCCCGCCCTCATCCAAGGCCCTAGGTCTGTGTCCATCCTTTTCCCATCAGTTGATTCAACCTTCAACATACTTAGTGGTAATGCCGGAGAGTAGGGTTTACCTATTCCTAACCTCTTTAAACATCTCTTCCAGCACAGCAGTGTAATATAGCTCGAAGTCAGGAATTCCTAGTCCTCCCTCAATGGTTGGCCTGCATAACGTTGATAGTGCCGTGCGACACCGGCCTCCATCCCACACTAGTTCTCTGAGTAGTGAATTTAGTTCCCTAAACCATGACGCTGGGATCAGTATCGGTAGGTTAGTGAAATAGTAAAGGAGGCGAGGTAAGATGGCCATTTTGGTTAGTGCTATTCTGGCCATTATAGAGAGTTTCAGGGTTCTCCAGAAACCCACGGATGCTCTTAGGGAGCCAAGCGCCCTGCCAAGGTTACCCTCCCGCAGGTCCCCCGGGTCGTGATACACCTGAATTCCTAAGTACCTGAATGTAGCAGGAGCCCATACAACTGCCTCCGGGAATGCAGATGGCTGGGCGCAACCCATTGTCATTGGGAAAATGAATGTTTTGCCTCTATTAAGTTTTAATCCTGATAGGTCACCGAACCGATCCAAAGCCTGTAAGGCCCATTGAAGTCCAGTATCCCCGTCATTGAGGTAAATTAGGATATCGTCGGCATATTGTGAGATGTTGTGTTCAGTCCCTCCCCATCTCAATCCCCTGCCCTTGCCTTCCATTCGAATATAGGCGGCCAGAGGTTCGATAGCTAGGGCAAACAATAGTGGCGACAATGGGCATCCCTGTCTGGTACCCCTGTGTATGGTGTAGGGGGTTGAGATAATTTCCCCTGTCTTAACTCTCGCTTGTGGGGCTGTATAGAGCAGGCCCACCCACTTTACCCATTTGTCTCCCATGCCCATCTTTAGCATTACCACTCTCAGGTAATCCCAGCGAATCGAATCAAAAGCTTTCTCGAAGTCTATGGCCAGTAACATCCCTTTAGGCGGTTTCACTGTTACTGGCATCTGTAAGATGGCGAAAAGCCGACGGAGATTGAGTGATGTATTGCGGTTCGGTACAAACCCATTTTGATCCACGTGTACCAGGGCGGGTACATGCTGCAGCAATCGATTAGCCAGAATTTTGCTGAGGATTTTAAAATCGTTGTTTAGCATTGAGAGTGGTCTGAAGTTGGTGACTGACACCTCGCCTGTTTTCGTTTTGGGCAGAGGGATCACTACCGCTTCCCTGAGTGTGTCTGGGAGAAGGCCTTGATGTAGTACTTCTGCATAAAGGTCCACCAGCTGTGGAGCCAATAGCTTGGAGTATTTCTTATAAAAGTCCATTGGCAGCCCATCAGTGACTGGTGTTTTCCCTGGGGCCAACTGTGTGATAGCCTCAAGTACCTCCTCCTTCGTCACTGGGCCCCCTAGTTCTTCACCTTCTCCACTGACTAGGGTCGGGAGCGGGAGTGATCGTAGGAATTCCATTAGTCTGTCTTTCTCTAACTTGTCCGGTTCCCTATATAGGTGAGTGT
Organism: Pleurodeles waltl; assembly: GCF_031143425.1. Lineage (NCBI taxonomy): Eukaryota > Metazoa > Chordata > Amphibia > Caudata > Salamandridae > Pleurodeles > Pleurodeles waltl. The sequence continues at coordinate 463,084,420 of NC_090444.1, forward strand.
AGTACTCTTTGAAGGCATCGTTAATAGGTCCGGGTCTGAATCTATGGGTCCCTTTCATGTCACGTACACTTACTATAGGTGTTCCCTCTCCTCCTGGTTTCACCAGCCATGCCAACATCTTGCCCGATCTACCTTCTTCTGCTTGTACTGTGGTTAAATGCCACTGGAAGCAGTGGCAGCGGAGCTGTTCTTCCGCACGCGAGTGGGATTTCATCACCTGTTCATATTCCTCCTTTTCTTGCGCATTCCTGTGTCCCTTCTTTTCCCATCTATGTATGACCTCCTCGAGCTTAATTACTTCTCGTTCTAGTGTTCGCTTAATCCCGACCATCTGTCCTATGCTATAACCCCTCGTCTTCACTTTTAGTGCTTCCCATTCCAGGTACCTGGAGGACGTTGACCCCGTGTTTATTTTAATTTGGTCTGCTAGGTGAGACCTGAGATTCTCTCTGAATGCCTGATCTTCCAGTGCTGTTGGTGAAAGTCTCCACAACGGTATGGGGGGCCTATCCCCATCCACCCTCCACTTCACCAGTAGCGGATTATGATCTGATATGGTTCGTCCCAGGTATTCAGTATAAAACATACCTCTTGCTATCCCTGGAGTACATACCACCCTGTCGATTCTAGTGTGTAACTGGTGTAGTGCAGAATAAAAGGAGTAATCCTTCTCGTTTGGGTGTTGTTCTCGCCAGATGTCTACCATTCCCCATGCCATCACCCACTCTCTTACTTTCTTGGCTGTTTTGTGTGTCGCTGCTCCCTGTAGTGGGGGTGAAGAGCGATCCAAGTCTACGCCCATGACACTATTAAAGTCTCACCCTATTAGTAATTCCCCATGTTGTTGACGGGTGATGCGACTCGAGAGACGCTGCAAAAAAGGCGCTTGATCTTGGTTGGGGGCATAAACACTTCCCAACACTATTGAGGTCCCATGTAGCCTTCCCTCTACTACTACAAATCTGCCCTCCTGGTCTACTTCTATGGACCTCGCCTCAAATGGCATGCCAGCTCGGATCCAAATTAACACACCCCTGGAGTAAGATGAGTACCCAGTGGCAAACACCTGCCCTCACCATCTGCGTTTCAACTTTTCTACCTCGTTCGTTGTCAGGTGGGTTTCCAGTACTTTGTGCCTTTTTACAGGTGACCCCATTACCCGTACGTTCCATTTTAAAAGGCTATAGTCTGCCATCTGGGTATGTCTTGTGAGGGATGCGGGTCCCACCCCCTCCTAGTGATCTCTCTTCCGCATTGTATACTCCAACGACCCACATGTATATGACCTTTTTCATTTATGCACCTAGTGGTTCCAAACTTACGTAACCCCAACTCCCCCACCCCAGGGCCTCTCCCTAACTGTAGGGTGCCCAGAAAAAACATGCAAACGAGTAACGTGGTCCAACAAATGCGTCTAGTTGTCGCCATTCTGCTGAATAGGCAAGAAGCCTATCGGGGGTAGGTACAGAGTCCATTGGGGCCTTAATTCTGGTCAGCGTGCCCCACCTTGGTGTCCAACAGCGCCATGATCACCCCAATTCATCCGCCGTCTGCGGCGTCACTTTCGGTCGATTCTCCGAACCACAGGAGCTCTCTGCTGATGATGCCGCTATGCCGTCCGAGTCGCTGTCTACGTTTCTCTTCGGTGAGGCTTCTTTGCTCATTGAGGCCAATGCCCTTAGGGCCTCCTTTTTACTCAGGTCTTTCTGGGTCTGTGATGGCCCGGCTCGTGTGCGGGATCTGCGTCGCTTCCTCCTCCTCCCCTCCCCGGGGGGGTAGGGGGGATCATGGCCTGGACCCTCACTCCGCTTTCTGAGAACCTTCCCTAGCCTCCAGCCATTCCCAAGCCTCCTCTGGGTTAGGAAAAAACGTGGTGCTGCCCTCGATCATCACCTTCAGTCTGGCCGGAAAGAGGAGTGAGTACTGGATTCCCTCCTCTCTCAATGCCCTCTTTACTGCCATAAAGGAGGCTCTCCTTATTTGAACCTCAATGGTGAAGTCTGGGAAGAGGGTCAGTTCTCCGTTGCCTACTCTGTAAGGACCCGTCTCCCTGGCCTTCTGGAGCAGGATGTCCCTGTCTCTGTAATGCAGCAGGCGTGCTATCACCACCCTGGGCGGCCTACCAGGTGCCGGTGGTCTCGCGGGGACTTGGTGCGCTCTCTCCAGCGTGAAGAATGGCGTCAGGTGGTCTGGAGCCACTGTCTCCCACATCCACTTCTCCAGGTATGCCACCATATTTGTGCCCTCTGTTCCCTCCGGCAGCCCCACCACTCACACATTGTTCCTTCGGCTTCACCCCTCTGCATCTTCTGCTCTCTGCTCCAATCTTGTTATTCTCTCCGTTAAGTGCAGTACAGTGGTTTCCAAATCCTTTTGTCTCTGGGATATTTCTATCAGGGTCGCTTCTGTGTCTTTAACCCTGTCTGCCAGCTTTTGGTGGTCTGCTCGGAGGAGACCCACTTCCACTGCGACCTGATTGATGTCGCGTTGTAGTGTGGTTTTTGTGTCCTCTATCGCTCCTAGGATTTTGTCCAGTTTTTCCTGCATCGTAGATTGTGCTGGCTCATGCTTGTCTCCACCTTTATTGCCATCAAGTGCTTGACACTCCATTCTTTTCCCTCCGCGGAGGCTTTTTGATGTCATCAGCCCTGTTAGGTCAGGTTTCAGCTCACTGCCTCAGCCAGCTGTTAATGCTTGGGTATCACTTGTTTCCTCGGTCTTCCATGGGCTTCCGCTGCTATCTGCATTAACCCTCCGGTGCTCCGATTGGGCACTCCCCTCCTCGTCAGGATTATTTGTGTGTGTGTGGCGCCGCTCCCCAGTGCACGAAATGAGTCCCAGGGCCGTCCAGCCTCTGTCGGGCCCCTACCGGCCCCCGCTCACCCAGCTCTTCCTCTTGTGGGCTAGGCGCCAGCTGGCTTCTCCCACCATGGGCGGATCCGTGGTCTCCACTCCGCTCTCTGGGTTATTCGTGGGGTTGCCTCCCGACTAACAGGGGTCTAGTGGAGAGGGCCATCTCTCTTTTGCTCTCTCAGCTCCACAGCACCCCTCCGGTGTGTGACTGCTGCTTCTCTGGGCGGGGGAAGGGGAATCCTCCCAGTTCCCTATTTTTCCTCCCCTCTGCTGCTGCACTTTTCCTCAGTTGTGGCCCTAGGCGCTCCCCCTCTCCAGGGCTCTGGCTGGGACTTCGCTCACCTGGGGTCTTCTTGCTCCATGCGGATTAGGTTCCTCACCACCGGCCCCCACTGGTTCTGTGTTGCTACCTTCTCTTCCCGGGTTTCCTCTGTGTCGGGTCCCCCCTCTCAACTTCAGGGGGCCCCCAGCCAGTGGGTGGCTCCCACCTCTTTTGCACGGTTTTGTCCACCGGGCCCCAGGCCCATCACATGCAGAGGCGCAGGGACGTCAGGATCGAGCTGTTGCTCATCCCTCTTCTTTTTTTGTTGCGGAGCTGCGCCACGCTGGACCACTCGCCGGCGGCTCCGGCGATCAACCACGCCCCAGGGAGAGAGCCGTCAGCGCTCCACAAGCTCGGAGCAGGCTCACTCCTCCCACTCTATTTGGTTCGTTCGCGGCAGGCGGACGTTGCTCCTCCCCGTCGGCCGAGCGGGGACAGCCGCCTCGCATCCCAGCTTACTCGAGCCCCCGGCTCGTTCGGGAGGCCCAGGGCTTCCGGCTCCCGATCGCCTCAGGTCAAGCGGATCCTCCTGTCGCAGCACTGCTATCTCCATGCGGTGTCACGTCGCTTCTCAGGCGTCGGCTACGCTCTGACGGGGCTCCGTTATTACGGATAATTGTAAGGCCCCGTCGGAGCACTCGGACTAAACGTCCGACATCTTGGCTCTAGTAGCCACGCCCCCAAGCTGCTGCTAGATGTGAAATGTGAACATGTTGTTTGCTCACAGGGCCAACTTAGAACCTCATAGTGTAGAAGTGTGGGGACGCACACAGTTACTCAAAAAACAAAAGGTTTTAAGGGCATTTAACCAGAGTTCCATTTGGTCTGACAGTCATGAACATCCCATAAAGATCTCAGAAATCTATTTCCATGGTGATGTCTTATACCCCATGTCACCAGGAATTATAAATGCTACACAGAGAGTCCTTCAGCCTTTGTGCTTGTTGCATGGCTTCAGTATTTTTTGCTAGATTTGACCATACGGGTTGACCAATGGTCATTCAGTACAATTTCCTAGTACTGGTGGGCAGTATGCATGCCAATGGCCACAGTGCTTGTCAGAGTGAATTTTCTTTACAAACCAGAGGTTGACCTGCCTAAGCAGGTCTCATTCTTTGAATTGAGACCAAAGTACCCTACTGTCTGTCTCTCTTTCTCTCTGTCTATCTCTCTCTCTCTCTCGCTCCTTGTAACTCTCTCTCACTACGCATTTCGCTCTCTGCGTCCAATAGACTACAGGTGAGCAACTCACAAAAATCATGCAGAACATCTACTAGTGGAATTGGGATGTCAGTCTCTTGCACAAGAACCAAACCATGTATGTCAGAAACGATGAAAACAGGAGTAAAGCAACACAGAGCTACTGCTCAAGGGAACCTTGATCACCCTACGTCTAGTGTATTGCTCAACCAAATTAGTTGATACAAGTGATATCTATCCAATAATTCATTGTACTGTATGTAGATAGAACATACAGGAATGAGAGACAAAATCCTGCATGGCCATATTAAAAGCTAGTTTAGCAGAACTGCCTGGAATTCATGCAATGGAAAACTTCACAATGCTACAATATTCCAAGATATGAAAGTCCTCCCTGTTGTATGCTGTGCAGAAATCAGTAAGTAAAGTCGACAAAGGCAGAAAATGCAACAACATATTTAAAAAAAAATAAGGACAGTGAAAACTAACGTTATGCAAAAAAAAGTGTAGGCATAAAAATAATTGTCAAATAACTGAAAATGTATGAATAATTCGGTTTGTGCTTTTTCTATTTTTAGCTCTTCTGTATGTATGCAATACAGAAAATAATTAATTAAATTATATTATGTGAATGCACAGGCAGCTCACTCCATGAGAAGATCAGGAAAGCCAGGAGCGGTAAAGCAGCAAGAACTAATATCTTCTGTGATGCCTGAAAAGGCTTAATTTGGGAAACGCAATGGAACATGCCAGGAGCAGAGAACTCGTATCCCCTGACAAAGTATTCTGGATGCCTAATGATGGATTCTCCATACGAGGAGCATGTTACTTTAGAAATAGACGTGCACGGCGGAGTGAAAGCATAACAAGAAATGTATCAGTGCCAAAGAAATGTTAATGCCTCAGTATTCCGTGATCACACATTTAATTGTAGCAGCCGCGTGTTTAAGAAGAGGGCTTTGGGTACCGGCACGTTTTTCTTTACAAATTAAGCGCTGTCAGAGAGGAACATTGGCAGTCCTGCCACAGTCAAGCTCCTCAGTTCTTCACCAGCAAATGACCCTCCCTGGCTTTCGCACAGAGCCTTCTTCAAGACTGGGCAAAAATGTATTGTATTTGTGCTACACTTTACAAATATGTTACGTGGACTTCTCTCCAACTCTTCTCTCTCTTTGCAATTTTAAAAGTGCATGCCTAGCTAGCCTGATGGCCGCGGTTGGTCTCTCCTGACCATGGAGCTGTGCAACCAGCTGCTTCTTGATTTTGACCTGATGGCTATTCACTCTGCTTTCCTCAAGTCCCTTAAGCCTCATCTCTCCTGTTAGCTAGGGCTTTCTCTCGCCACACCTCTAGACAGGGCAGTCTGTTTTCCAATTTCTTTTAGGATTGCTTGGGTCTAGCGCCAAGAAGCCCCTGTGTGAATGCTAAACTGACAACTTTCTCACTTACTTTTCACCTTGTATTTGGAGCAGTCCACAGTTGATTTCGGTGTATTTCCGAGGACCATCTGAATTCACCCACAAGACCCCCAAAGGAAGGCGCTCTCTTTAACTGACTCCTCTATACTCTTCACTGGTCCACCCTTGCCGGTTGTGCGTTGGCCCAACACATGTCCTGTAACTCAGAAATACTCCAAGTCTTCCTTGAATGCCTTTTACTGTCAAACTGCTGTAAATAAAGAAATATCAAGGGAAATGTCATACATTTACGAGTAGTGGGAACAGCTTGTGCAGGAGTCTAGGAACAGATATATGATACTTCACTGCCGCATAATGATACAGGAATGATTGAAATGCTAGAGCCACAAGGTCCTGGTTGACCTTGACTTAAGGTTATTTTTATTGGGTGCTGTAGTATTCCAGGAACAAAGCGGGTGCATACCAGGCAGGACTTCGTGTAGCCTCGTGCCTCCTTAAATAAAATGATGAACTTGATGTGACGCTGTGCTAGTTCAAACAGCCTGGCTGTAATAGGTTTCAACTTTCAAATACATCTCAGGAAATGTGCTGGCTGCCCTGAGCTTAGTATTGTGTGTCCCCCAAAAAGGGGAGCAAGCTACTCCAAAGGTTTTGGGTATCACAGAGCAGCATTATCGGAAGCAAACACTCGTAGTTTAATAAATGTACTGCAAAACAAATATCACTGTCCAAGACTATCAGGACTGGTGGAAAGCTCTCTGCACTGTGACGCAAGGCCACTCTTACCTTTTTGTTTACTAGTCAAGTGCTACACAGGCTATGAAAAGGACTGATCCCACGTGACCCAATGGATTTCTTCTTAAGAGCAAGAAAGTTGCAAATGCTTCTGCTTGGGTCTTAATGGTAAATGCTTCTAAGCTCTACTTTAGTTGTTTTTACTATGAATACATGCCTCTCTTTTTTAGATGAAAAGTGTAATGTGGTCGATGTGATGATGTTTTTACAGGCCATGCTATGTAAGAAAGGATACATTCCGCAAATGTGTGTTAGCTAAAGTATTTGTCGCATTTTCCGATTGTGGGTTTGAGCTTGTCACCATCAGTTCTAAGTTCCTAGACCACTGATATGGTATGCAAATAATGCCTTCTCTGTTATTATTGTTCTGAAATCTTTGCCCAACTGCATAGTTGGTAAATGTTTGTTAATGATGTTCTTGACCAAATACTTTGACATAGAATATTTGGAAACAGGAAACGTACCAATCCTGTATTTGGGGATTTCTGTTATTTACTAAAAACTACCTCTATTAGAACATGATTAGTTTTGATTACCACTTTCTTGTGGCTTTTGGAGTTTGCTCTCACTCCTCTAACTGCTTACGTTTTCCTTTTCCTCACATTTCCTCATATTTCATGGCATCAGATATTACTTTTTTAGTTCTTTCAGTTCCTGTATATTTCAGCCACTTTTTGAAATAATTCAAGATGAATGTTGCTGTCATGCAATAAATCGCAGCTATAAAAACACGTTTTTTCCGTAAACAAATTACACATTTTAATTTACTCCTCTTTGCACTAGTACACCCAAGTAATGGATAGATTTGTGATGGTATGTGTAAATTTAAAGCCGTCGTGTTTTTGAATTAGTCTCACTATATACCTCTCCCACCCTTAATTATTAATAGTCCATTCTAACAATATATTGGTAGTAAACCTCATTCACATCTTCAAATGTTCATTCAGTCATTTTTGAGTCAATAAATGTCCCATCTTATATTGGAACGCCAAAAGTTTACACAAGGGTTGCATTGGAGCCTATTGATGTCCCAAACATTCACAAAGATATCCATTGAATGTAAGCAGTTATAGCACTCAACTATGTATATTAGTACAATAGCTGACTTCATTTTGTTCAGACATTCCTTATGCATTAACCGTTCTAAGCTTGGCATTGCTTCTTTATATAGAGAGGTCATTTCTAAGGCACAAAATTCAAAGTGATGTTCATTAAATTGTATTTCCTGTCATTTGTTCAAAGCATGCTGTATCTCTTATGTCAGGCTGTAGAGTGTTATTTATATTAGCTGGAAGACTGCATGATTGAGTTAATATTGACGGGTCACTGAAAAAAATGGTTAAAGTGATGTTAGAGTTAGGTGTTGGAATGAGACACAAATACACACACAATTTAATGTTAAAAAATCCCAAACCACTTAACTATGCCAGTTATGGTTTAGTGAACTAATTATAACGTGTGCCTCCATTATGCACTGCTTATTACCTCACATAATACAGCACTCGTAACATATTAAATTACATAATTTAGGATAGCACTGATTATATTCAATTAACAGCATTGCTAAAGTACTGATGAGATCAACCAATGATTCTGACAGTGTGCTATAGGCTTTGTCAATAAGGATTAGAACAACAACCTAACTCTATGATTGGACTCTTATAAGTTTGTCTGTAAGCTTTGAAAGATGGAAAATAAAGTGGATAATAATTTGAAGCATTGCCTTGCTATTTGTATTCACCCAAAGGATGGGTGCAGTGGTGGTAGGTCGCTTGAACAATGCTGCCTGCTGAATATCATTAAACAATAGACCCTGTGCTCAACCTTTGCTGTGGAGGGCAATAAGCTGAGCAAGTAGAGTGTTAGGTTTCATGGAGGGGGGTGCAGGCCCTGGCCGCTTGTGAAGCCCTGCAGCTAACTCCCAACTTCGCTTGGACAAAGGCCATGCACAGTAGGGGTTGCTCAAATGCAAATGTATTGGTATAAGTTCTGGCCACAGGGCAAGCCCACTGGCCAGCCCTTATTGTATGTTGGATGCAGAGTCTGGTATGACACCAGACCTTACAGACAACCTCTACTGTGTATGCCCAAGTCTGTGTATGGTGGGGGTTAAGCCCTGTGTCAAACCTGTCTTTGGTATGGGCGAAGATCAAGTGCAGTGGAGGTTTAACGCTTGCAGAAGGTTGGATACCTGGTCTTTCCTGAGCCTAGGCACTGAGTGTAGGTTCTGATGTGGATTGGATGAAGGATCTGACCAGAGGCTATTATTGAGGTGTTATGAGTGATGTCATCACTGATGTCATTTAACATGTCATTAGTGATGCGAGATCTGGGTGCCAGATGTATCAAAGGGTTTTTCCCATTCTGTGTCAATGGGAAAATGTGTTCGTACATATGGCCCCTGAACTCATAAGCGGTGTACTACGGGGTGCGTGTTACATTTAGTTCACTACTCTATGACTGGATTACTTCAGTGGTTTGAGGTTCTTTTAACATTAGCTTGTTTCATTTTAACACCTAACTATAACGTCTTTTTAACCTTTGCTTTTTCAGTGAATTTCTAGGTCATATTTAACACATCAGTTTAACATTTGCTTTTTTCAGTGAGTATTTATAAATATTGGAATACCAAAATGTTACTATTTTAAAATTATGTAACTGTTAACTGATGGAAAAGATGGGTAGCTGAAATAAACAGATGTGGAAAGGGAATGTTGTACTTATGCATGTTTCTCTTTTTATTGATTATCCTCTTTAAAGATACATTATGCCCCAAGTAACTGCAAACCCCTAACTCCTCTCACATTTTTTAACCCGCTGGTTCCATACCTGCATTAACATTTCAAATCTCATTAACTTCAGCCTGCTCGATACAAAAGATTTTTTCTATTTATGTTTTAAAATTCTTTATTATTAAATCAGTATAGTGTTACGAAGGTACAGGAGTACTTAAAGGCAGAATGTACCGGATTATAAGGCAGCACAGCATGGTATTTCAAACATAAGTAACTAACAGTGGGAGAGGTTAAGTGTAGGGGGAATAATGGTGGAGGGGTGGGGGGAGCCAGATATGGCATGTGACCTTTAGTGGGGTTTGGGGATGCATGTAGGTCTTAATGAGTAAGACGGAGGAGTAGTTGCATTCCTATCCGTGGGTAGTGGGGGAAGGTGGGAGGGGAGTAAGTGTAGGAGAGCATTGAGCCAACTGGACAGCATAGTATAATAAGTGAGTGCAGAGTAGGTTGAGGCAGTATGATAGGGTATTGAGGTATAGAAGGATAGTGTGACAGATCTAGAGAAGCATGGTGGGTCAGTGTGGACAAAAGTGGATCCGAAGGGGAGAGGGGAAGGGAGGAGGTAGGGTTGGAGTGGAAGGGGAGAACAAAGGGGGAGGGGAAGCCGTCAATGGTGTCTAGGGGACAGCGGGAGTTGTACCAGGTGTGGTGTGACAGGTGTCTTTCTGAAAAGTGGCACCCACACTTGCAAGAATATTGCAGATTGATCCTGTAGGTTGTAGAGGACTCGTTTTTTGGCCGCTGTTTGAATCATTGCCACTGTCCAGTCTTCCAGTGACAGTGGGGTGGGGGAGTGCCATTGGCAGGAAATACAGATTTTGGTGGTGGTTAGAGCTGTGTGCAAGAGACATGTCATGGCGGAGTATCATGTTACATGAAAGGGGGTTGTCAGTGGTAAAATGGCCTCCAAAGTGGCCCCCATTTCCCACCAGAAGGGTTGTATCGAAGGGCACTCACAAAGTATGTGGGTCTCTTCGCAGCCGGTAGCTGGGCATCTCAAGCAATTTGCATGTGTTAGATGGCCTGCTCTGTGCAGTTTAGCTGGGGTCCAGTGCCCGTCATGGAGTGTCTTGAAAAGACAGAATTTCATTTGGGCTTCTCATGTGCCTCTATCTAGAGCTTCCATGATGTTGGGCCAGTCCTCCTCCTCTATTTCAATTAGGAGCCTTGACTGCCATTTGATAGGGAGATTTGAGAGGAGATGTTGTGAGTAAAGATGACGTGTAAGTAGGTCATAAAAGCCAGACATTACGGGGGTCATTACAACATTGGCGGTATAAGGTGCTTACCACCGTGCAGAAGACCGCCAATACACCACCGCGGCAGACTGCCACAGCTATTATGACACTCATCACGGAATCCGCGCTCAAAATACACACACATCTCCAAAACACCGCCACATTGGACAATTCAAAATACACACACCTGATACACATACACACACCACTCCCACACACCCAACACAATATAAAACACACACCCACATCACCCACAAACCCCTACGACCACAATTCACGAACGAAGGCCAGAGAGATAGCACAGAACAGACAACCCCATCACACAGAGGCACACAACACCATCACCCACGCAACATCCAAGCACAAAACACCTCATACCACTACACCACCCCACACATCACACACACCACCCCATGTCACGCCAAAGACACCCCCGCTTCTCTGAGGAGGAGCTCAGGGTCATGGTGGAGGAAATCATCCGGGTAAAGCCACAGCTATTTGGCTCACAGGTACAGCACACATCAATAGCCAGGAAGATGGAGCTATGGCAAAGAATAGTCCACAGGGTCAACGCTGTGGGACAGCACCCAAGAAATAGGGAGGACATCAGGAAGAGGTGGAACGACCTACGGGGGAAGGTGCGTTCAACGGTATCCAGGCACCACATCGCAGTACAGCGGACTGGCGGCGGACCACCACCTCCTCCCCCTCAACTAACAACATGGGAGGAGCAAGTCTTGTCCATCTTGCATCCTGAGGGCCTCTGAGGAGTCGTTGGAGGAACGGACACTGGTAAGTCAAATCTTTACTATCATAACCCCCACCCTACCTGCATGATATCACACACCCCCACCATCACACCCTCCCCTATCACCCCAAATCCTCACCTATCTACCCATGACACCAACCACCCATCCCAACCCCAAGCCCTGCATGACATAACTAAGCATGGACACCCATCACCAAAGCATGCCCACTGCACAGACCCAGAACACCCCCCAACCATCAGCACACAAGCCCCCCCACAGGAATGCCTGCACTGGGGTTCACACACACCCAAACATTGCACACCATGAAACACACACATGCAATAATCATGTACTTATACCCTCGCAGGAACCCGAAGGAACGTTACCACACCAGAGGGTCCAGACAACACCACTCCACCCCCAGAAGAGGCCCACAGTGACGACAGCCGCTCTGCCCCACTGGATCTTGATGACCAGCCCGGACCATCGTGGGCCTCGGGACAGTCGGTTCCCCTTGCCCAGCCACAGCCCAACACCGAGCTTCCACCCTCTGGTAACACCAGCACAGCACCCACCCAGCGGGCCCAAACCTCCCTACCCAGGGCAGGTCAATCAGCGGTGTGTCCACCACTACAGGGCACCCAGGCTAACCCACCACCCCAACAACAACAGGGACCTGGGGGCAGTGGTAGTGGGCACACGGTCCAGGGGACAGAGGCCCAGGAACATAGGGGAACTGGGAGGGCTGCTGTGCGACAGAGGGAGGACAGGCCAAGGGAACCCACTCTCAACGAGGCCCTCTCCTCCATCATGGGAGCATACAACCACTCCCAGGAGACGATGGCCACGGTCCTGGACAAGTTGCAGGAGACCCTGCGTCTGCAGGAGGAACAATATTTGGGGTTCAGGGAGGAGCTCCGGACCATCGGCTCCGCCCTGGGCACCATCGTAGGGGTGCTGACGGACATTCAAAAGAGCTTGAGGGACATCTTGGCACTCCAAGGGGCCCCTGACACTAGCCAGGACGACGAACTGCCCACCACCTCCGCCGGTGCTAGTGGACAGGAAGCACCGCCACAGGACCACCACACCAGCACCCCACCCCCTGCAGATGGAGAACCACCCCGCAAGCGGTCCCTGAGATCCAGGAACAGGACAGAGCAAGATGGCAAGATCCCCGCCAGGAAATAAGACCACCCTGATTGTCCTCCCACTGTCCCACTTTGTTACCCTGCCCAAATCGGAACTGCCCCAGCTCCACTTCCAATGCCCAGATGTGCAATGTACCTGTGAGACTAATAGACTGGACTCTGCCATGGACATTCCTCCACCATCACCCATCACCATTTTACAACCCCCCTTAATTTTTTTGCACTGAAATAAACACCCTTGAAACACCAAAAAAACATTGAGTAAGTCTATGATTTGTAAATCTGTATTATCAATTACAGTTTCAGAATGGGTTACCCATTGGAAGGCTAACATACCTATGTCACACATCACAAGCCCTTCAAGGATGCAAACAGTTGACACGTAGGTTACCACATTTGTGAAACTGAAATGGAAGGGGACAACTCAGTTAACAAATAGTGAGTGAAATGGAGGTACAGGATAGAGGTAGATGTGTGAAAGTCAATGTAATGGTAAAAAAAGAAAAAGTTCTCACCTGTGTGTCACTGGAAATATTGCTGTATTACTGACTCCCTGTTGTTGTTTTCATTTTCCTCAGCTTCATCCTCATCACTGTCCACAGGCTCCACAGGCTCCACAGGCTCCACAGCTGCTACAACACCGTCATCTGGATCATCCTCCTGCAGAAAAGGCACCTGGCGTTGCAATGCCAAGTTATGGAGCATGGAGCAGGCGATGATGATGTCGCACACCTTTTTCGGTGAGTAGAATAGGGATCCACCTGTCATATGGAGGCACCTGAACCTGGCCTTAAGAAGGCCGAAGGTGCGCTCGATAACCCTCCTAGTCCGCCCATGGGCCTCATTGTAGCGTTCCTCTGCCCCGGTCCTGGGATTCCTCACTGGGGTCAATAGCCAGGAAAGGTTGGGGTAACCAGAGTCCTCCAATAGCCATACACGGTGCCTCTGGAGTTGACCCATCATATCAGGGATGCTGCTATTATGCAGGATGTAGGCGTCATGCACTGAGCCAGGGAACATAGCATTTACCTGTGTGATGTACTGATCTGCCAAACAGACCATCTGGACATTCATCGAATTATAACTCTTCCTGTTCCTGTACACCTGTTCACTCCTGCGGGGGGGACCAGAGCTACATGGGTCCCCTCAATGGCACCTATGACGTTGGGGATATGTCCAAGGGCATAGAAGTCACCTTTCACTGTAGCCAAATCCTCCACCTCAGGGAAAATGATGTATCTCCTTACGTGTTTCAGCAGGGCAGACAACACTCTGGACAAGACGTTGGAAAACATAGGCTGGGACATCCCTGATGCCATGGCCACTGTTGTCTGAAATGACCCACTTGCAAGGAAATGGAGCACTGACAGCACCTGCACGTCAGGGGGCATTCCAGTCGGATGGCGGATTGGTGACATCAGCTCTGGCTCCAACTGGGTACACAGTTCCTGGATTGTGGCACGGTCAAACCTGTAGGTCACGATTAAATGTCGCTCCTCCATTGTCAACAGGTCCACCAGCGGTCGGTACACCGGCGGATTCTGCCATCTTCTCATATGTCCCAGCTGACGGTGCCTAAGAAGGACAACAGCGAAGAAACAGTCACTATTCCTCCAGGTATGTACCCACAGTCACACACAAGACTACACCAGACAATAAACCCTTCCTGTATGTGTGTTGAGTGTAGGCCTCAGTATGTGTGACGCAGTTGAAAATGAATCCATGTGGGCACCTGAAATGGCGGCTGCCTGACCTCTAAAGTGGGACAATGGGATTGTGGGGTAACAGCGCTGGCGTTGCACACCGTCGCGGTAGGCGGTTGTAGAGCGCGGCGCAATGCTGCATTTGTTAACATTGGACCCTATGGGTCCCAGGAGCCAATGAACAGGTGCGCCGGCGGTGATGATGCGCCCCGCCGCGGACGTCACCGCCGCGGACGTCACCACCATTTTCTATCTCTTCAATCACGAGATACCTGACCTTCGACAGGAGAGGACCTACACTGCTAGTGCTGCTGTGACCTCGGTCTGGAAGCGACGATGGCTGCTGCGTCTGGGGAAAGGGCCCCTGCCTTCACTGCACAGGAGTTGGAGAAACTTGTGGATGGGGTCCTCCCCCAGTACACGCTACTCTACGGTCCTCCAGACCAACAGGTTAGTACACAGGGAGCACGTTGTAGGGGCTAGGCCTGGGTGGACAGGGCTGGGTGGAAGAGGGAAGGGGGCAGAAGTCATACTACAGTAAAGCATGGGAATAAATGGGCCACATGGTCAGAGTATGGAGGGGGCCACACACATTGATGGTGCAATTGGTAATGACTGTTCCTCTTCCCTTGTGCATGTCATGTAGGTCAGCGCCCACCAGAAGAGGGACATTTCAACAGTCCCGTCGTAGCGCCTCAGCCAAAAATCCTCCAGTACCAGTGGTGCCTGTTCAAGGTTTTTGGAGTGCACCGTCCACCAGGGCAGGCAGTAGGACCCGGAGCCAAGGCACTGGCAGTCCACCCCCTGTAAAGGCTCCGAAATTGGAGAGTGCACGACGGGACCGTGTCAAGACTCCTGGTGGGACAACAAGTGAAATGGGATCGAAGGCGATTGGTGAGTCAGCTGTAACCCCAAAAAAGGTGGGGAAGGTCCAGAGGAAGTCTGCCCAGCCTGTTGTGAGTGTCACGGCGGAGAAGTGCGCCATCATTTCCGGCGGTCCAGACACAACCGCCAGCACCGTCGTCACTGGTCCAGAGAGCACCGCCAGAGTCAGTGCCCAGGAGGGCTCAAGTATCGTCACTGATCCAGAGACCACCGCCAGAGTCACAGCCCAGGAGGGCTCAAGTATCGTCACTGGCCCAGAGACCACCGCCAGAGTCACAGCCCAGGAGAGCTCAAGTATCGTCACTGGTCCAGAGAGCACCGCTAGAGTCACAGCCCAGGAGGGCTCAAGTATCGTCACTGGTCCAGAGACCACCGCCAGAGTCACAGCCCAGGAGGGCTCAAGTATCGTCACTGGTCCAGAGACCACCGCCAGAGTCACAGCCCAGGAGGGCTCAAGTATCGTCACTGGTCCATAGACCACCGCCGCAGTCACAGCCCAAGCGGGGCCAGGATGCCACAGCCCCGCTGGGCAATGATGGAACGTCATGCCACACACCAATGCCCAGTGTGGAAATCGGCATGCCACACACCAATGTCCAGTATGGAGATCGTCATGCCACACACCAATGTCCAATGTGGAAATCGTCATGCCACACACCAATGTCCGTACCAGAACCGCCATGTCATAGCACCGCTGAAGAGGGCAAAGACCGCCATGTCATAGCATCGCTGAAGAGGGCAAAGACCGCCATGTCATAGCACCGCTGAACAGGGCAAAGACCGCCATGTCAAAGCACCGCTGAAGAGGGCAAAGACCCCCATGTCATAGCACCGCTGAACAGGGCAAAGACCGCCATGTCATAGCACCGCTGAACAGGGCAAAGACCGCCATGTCAAAGCACCGCTGAAGAGAGCAAAGACCGCCATGTCCTAGCACCGCTGAACAGGGCAATGCACCGGGTAGGAATGAATGGCCCACCACATCAGGCATTCTTAACCCATGTGCAGCTGGGACAGTGACAGGACACTACCTTTCACGGGGAGACTTATCCAGTCTGGGCACCAGTCACCCCCCAGTACCAGTATGGACCTGCATCAACTTGAGAGACTGTGGCTTTGCACTCCCCAGGATGTGACAGTGGGCAACCCACCCACTGTAGAGACTTGAGAGACTGTGGCTTTGCACTCCCCAGAATGTGACAGTGGGAAACCCACCCACTGTAGAGACTTGAGAGACTGTGGCTTTGCACTCCCCAGGATTGAAAAGTGGCCTACCCACCCACTGTAGAGACTTGAGAGACTGTGGCTTTGCACTCCCCAGGATACATGAATGGGCATGGAGCCCCGTCGTGGATCTGGCTTTGCATTCATGTGGCTGAGGTG
This sequence comes from Pleurodeles waltl, assembly GCF_031143425.1. Taxonomy (NCBI): domain Eukaryota; kingdom Metazoa; phylum Chordata; class Amphibia; order Caudata; family Salamandridae; genus Pleurodeles; species Pleurodeles waltl. The sequence continues at coordinate 463,100,912 of NC_090444.1, forward strand.
CCCCCCCTTCCCTTCCTCCTGAGGTGCCTGTAGTGTTTCTATCTGATGCCCTTGCAGTGTTCTCTCCGATTTTGGTCAGGTATCTATTGTGGGCCTCGCCCATGCATTTTTGGACTGTTTGTGCACGGACATTGTTGTGTACATATCTGCACTACTTCTCGGATTGTATATATGTAAATAAGAGTGATTTTATAATACATATATTTGTATATTTTTGTATGACATGTATATTGGCACATTACAAAGTTTGACCGAAATTCGCATTGTCTTTGCATTCTTCCGGGGGAATTGTGGGTTGTTACTGTGATTTTTGTGACTGCATTGGTGTGTATGTTGTAATATGCGAGGGTGGAGGTGGGGGTGTTTGGTGGGTGTCCCCCTAACTTTTGCCTCCCCCCACCCCCGTGTCGTAGGTGCTGTACTCACCGGTATCTTCTGCGCCTACGTCGCTGTTGGTCGTGAAGGAGCAGAAAGACAAGGGCAGGTAGTATTTGGAGTTCCGGGTCCATGGAGTCGTCGTTCCTCGTGGGATGTGTAGAAGGTGAGCGTTTTCCCATAGCAATAGTTGTTTCCACCGTGTTTTTATCCACGGTGAATCCGCCCCAGAAAAGGTGGCGGATTGGCCTGTTGTGATACTGTGGGCGGTACATTGTCTTCCGTCTGTCTGTTGGCGGTGACCGCCGCGCTGCTTGTCTGTACCGCTGTGGCGGGGGCGAAGTGTTAAAGTGGCTGTCTTTGTTGGCGGTTTCCGCCAGGGTCATAATTCCCTTTTTTTGTCCGTCTGACTGTTTGCGGTATTACCGCATCTTTAACACCGTCCGCCAGGGTTGTAATGACCCCTAATGCCCTTAAAGGTGCCCCATGCCCTAAGATAAGACAGACTTGGGGAAGTTGGCAGGGTCCACAGCCTTTGTCCCAGGCAGCACCTTAGACAGTGTTGGAGCTGGAGACGTTGCCACTCCTGGTGAGTCAAGAGGCCAAAGTCCCCCTTCAGTTGTGTAAATGGTTTGAGACTCGCCATCTGCTATTACCTGGTCCAGGTTAACGATTCCCGCCACACACCATTAGTCTCACTGTAGGGTCTTCCCTCCAATGCACAGACTACTATTACCCCATAGTGGGGTGCACTCTTGCAAGTGTGGAGGAATCCTGAGAAGTCTGTGTGCCTTGCTCCAGGCTTTGTGCATGGCACGGAGCATATGGTTGGGGAGGTGTGAACGGGAATAGTCCTCTTCATATAAAGGTCCTAGGCCAGGTTTGCAGGAAAGTCTTTCAGTAGTGACTCACTGGGGTGGGTCCTGCTCAGTAGGTAGCATAAATAATAGCTGCAAGAAGTGAAGGGCCAGGGCATAGTGCTCCACCAAAGGGAGTCCCCGACCCCTGTATGAATGGCGTGCTAAAAGTTTGAAGCATGCTAGGCATGGGCGAGAAGAGCCCCAAACAAAGGTTCACATTTGTGTGTCAATTTTACGTAGCGTTGACAGGGGGACTTGGACGGTAATCATTTTCAACGCATACATGAAGTGTGGAAGGGTAACCATTCTTACTGCTTGAACCCTGACCCACATAGAGAGCGCCAGGTGTGACCATTTGTCAAATACATTGTCATGCAGGAAATGAGTAGGTCTAGATTGTCCGGGATCATGCGCTCTAAACCTTGGTTCTCTAGGATTCCAAGGTATTTGAGGTGAGATGGTACCCTTCAGAAGCCATAGCCCTGAATGGCAGCTCCTGTGGTGATCCGGAATAGGGGCGGAGCTTCACACTTGCCCCAATTCACCTTGTAGCCAGACAGGACTGGGAAATTGTCAATGATCTCCTTCAGGGCTAGGAGAGAGCCCTGCAGGTCCATCACGTTTAGGAGGATATTGTCTATGTAGAGATAGATTTTGGATTCTCCTCCTTTAAAGGGTATCCCTGTAAGATCGGGCTAGTGGCAGATCATTGCTGCAAGGGGTTTCAGTGCTAGAAGGAATAGAAGGGTGAGAGCGGGCAGCCCTGATGAGTCCCTCTTTTTATTAGAAAGGCATCAGATAGGAAGCCTCCGCAGTTTACCTGAGCTGTGGGAGTAATGTTCAACAGGCGACCCTTGGTAATGAACTGCTCTCTATCCAAATCTGCATAAAGCTGTGAAGAGACAACCCCACTCAATGCGATCAAATGCCTTTTTGGTGTCAAGGGATAGGGCCAACACTTCTTTCAGCATATCCTTAGCCACCCATAGAGGATGAGACAGTGTGTGGGGATAGTTCCCAGAAGTGCACCCTAGTACAAACCGTTCTTGTGTATTATGTATCAGGGAAGGAATAACTGCGCAGACGAACTGCCAGTACACTGGCGAGAATCTTAATGTCCACATTATGCAGGGAGATTGGTCTGTAGTTACTACACAGGAGTGGGTCTCCTCCCGGCTTGGGGATAACCACCACCACCTCCCGTTTGGAGATTGGCATAAGGAGCCTACTCTCTTGGCTTTCTGAAATGCTGCATGGAGGGTATCCACTGTTTCCTCCCTCGTCTATTTATAAAACTCCACAAGAAAGCAATCCTCGTCCGGGGCCTTGTGGTATGGGAGACTAGAAATTGCCTGTGCTATTTCGGGTTCGCTAATTTTGTCATCCAGGAGGGATCGTCCCTCATCTGTCAGGCGGGGTAGTTGTACGCCATCCAAGAAGGCTTCTACATGGACAGTGTCAGCTATTGTTTCTGGTATGTACAGTGCCTTATAGAAAGATGCACATCTTTTGACCATGTCTTGTGGTTTGGTAAGGACTTTGCCATCCGAAGAGTAAATGGCTGTGACTGTTTGTGTAGCTTCCAGCTGTCCAAGTTGCACTGCCAGAAGACGTCTGGCTTTCTCACATTGCTTGTAATCACTCCCCTTAAGGAGTTGCAGCACAAACTCCACCTTGGATGTGTGGAGGGCATTGAGTACCATACATGCTCGTTCTTGGCAGTATTGTATTGGGAGAAGGGCATAACATATATTGGTGGGTGAGGCAGGCTATGTAATTCTCCAGTTCTTTATGGTGGGATGTGCTCTGTTTGTTGCACATTGCTGCATCACGCATCATTTGCCCTCGGGTGGTTGCCTTTGAGGTCACCCAAAGTATTCTTTGTGACTCCATCAAATGCTTGTTATCATTCAGGAATGTAGAGACATGGGAACGCAGGAGTGATTTACCTTGAGGGGTACAATACAAATGCTCGGCTAGGCACTGTGGTTTACAGCCCAGAGAGATAAGGCCCACTTCTGTTGTTAAGAGGACTGAAACATGGTCAGAGAGTGAGGCCTCCAGAATTCTGGATTTGTGCACTCTTGCGACTGCCCCTTGAGAAATCAGGAAGCAGTCTAGTCGTGACTGAGTGCCATCAGCTAGTGAGAGGAAGGTGTATTCCCTATCTGTACGATGGGTGAGATTTCAGTGGTCCACTAGCCCATGGTCTCCCATCATGTCCCCTAGTATGTCTCTGTCCGAGTTGTTGCCCATGTCTAGCGGTCCTGTCCTGCTTAGGATGGCATCCAGTGCGAGGCTCCAATCACCCTCTATCAGGTAGTGTGAATCCCTTATCTCTGTCATAAGTTGATTGAGATGGAGGAGGAAGGAGCGTTTAGTGCCTGTGGAATCACACACCCAGCATACACATTGTGTGCAATCCGATTCTGAATTTAGCAAATGCGTATCTTTCGCCTGGAACCGCCCAATTTTTAACTATGGTGATGGGTAGTGTTTACATATCGGAATGTTCACACCAGGCTTACAGGGTGTTCCCCCACCTCTCTCAGAGTGGTCCGGGTAGCTACTATGTATCACTTTGCCCACCCAGTCCCTACTCAACTAATCAGATTTGTGCCCATCCAGGTGGGTCTCCTGTAATAGGGCTATGTCTGTTCTCTTTTATTGTAAATAGGAAAGTACCTTTTTATGCTTCACGCAATGTGTCAGCCCATCGACATTCCATAAAAGAATACACAGTGGGTTGGGGGAGGAGGGTGGTGGGCTAGACATCCTCATGTCTCGGCAGTGTAAGCTGGATTGTTGCAATGTCTCCTTGATGGGGGGGGGGTAGTTTGGGGTGGCGGTTGGGGAGAAATGAAAATATGGGGGGATATTGAAGTGGTATGGTCCCTTTCAGCTCCCATCTGGGCTGGACCATAGAATGGTCAATGAGAGAGCCGGAGAACAGGAGAGCAGAAAGGCAAGGGAAGGTGGGAAAAGGGAGTGTGAGGGTAGGAAATGGAGTAAAACAAATTAAGAGAAGGTGAGTGAGGTCCAAATGGATAGAAGGCTGAGGGAATAGATGTGGAACGAACCAGGTGTATGGAAAACCGGTCGATGCCGGAGCAGACCTCACAGGTCTAGATCTGTAACCTGCGAGTCTAAACCTGTGGGTCTGGTGCATCAGAGGGGCCCTTCTGAGAAAGCAGCACAAGTATTGGGGAGGGTCAAGTCACATGAACATTGGGCATGTGTGGAGGGGGGTGATGACAAAGCCATAGGGAGTCAACAAGGATCCACAATATGTTGCTATTGTCATTGTCATAGGGGGTTCAATTGGTGGAGAGAAGAATTTGGAAGAGACACCCTCTTAGACGATATGATCCATTCAAGCAGGTGTCCATATAGGCTATCTTTAGGTCATGAAATTGCATGGACAAAACACTTGATAGTGATTTACAGTGGTAATAAAGGTAGTTGGGGCAGTAGGAGTAATTAAAGTGGACTCCTAACGGTCAGTGTAGCCCCTCAGGTGGGTCTGGTCACTCTAGCATCTGACTCATTTGTCTTGTGGGGGGGAGAACGGGGAGGTTTTTGAGGGGGGAGGTGGAGCAGGGAGTAAGGCTCCACTGACAGAGTGCAGGGAAGGGGTTTTTACTTGCTCATCGTCATAGTTTGAAGAAAGCATAACTGAGGTCATTCTTAGAGTTAACGTCTAGAACATTGCATAAAACATAGCAAAACATAACAGTACAATACTTAGCATAGGCGACCTAGCCAACTGGTAGTTGAGAAGAGGGAAGGGGTTAAGGAAGGGATGGATGGCGCCGGAATGCAGGAAAGGGGTAGGGTTGAGATTTTCCTTAGAGCTAAGCAAGCCAATGTCATGTTTGCAGAAAATGAACAAAATTGTTTTAGGTATGCAGACAGGTACTCATCCAGCTGACATTCCGCTTTCCCACCCCGCCTCGTACAGTGGGTTATGGAGTGAGATGAAGGATATGGATTCTCTCATCAGACAGGATTGGCAGTGGAGGAGGCAAGCTTCAAAGGGGATCTTGATTTGTCCCTATCCTGGAGCTGAGTGAGTTGCACTGTGCTACTGCCTATAGTGCCTGGTCTCTGTCTCCTGTCTGTTGTGCCATTCTCTCATGGCGCCTCCGCTTATGGTGTGACCTATCGGTTCTAGGCCATTGGTCACTCTGAGAAGAGGGAGGGAATGGAGAAGCATGAGGGTGGCATTCCTGGGTTGCAGAGAGGTCCGGTGGTGTCATGCCCATTGTTTGGGTTGCAAGTTTGTCTAGGAAAACACAGTGGTCGTCCGGGTCGAAGAACTCTTTGGATTTTCCAACTTTGGTAATCCATTCTTGCTGGCTCGAGCAGGCCACATTTAATGTCCATTTGGCTTAGTCAGGGATGAAGAGATAGGAATGCCATTGTTTCCCTGGAAAAATCTGCAGCCATGTGGATATCATGTCCCTCGTATGTGTAGGGTTCATGAGAGCTAGCTGCTGACTGGAGTTGTCGTAACTGTTTATGTCAGAGAAAGCAGGCGATAATGCTGTGAGGACGTGTTGTGCAATCATGGCACGCTGGATGTATTCGATGCCCTCATTGCAGCTCCAGTGGGGGATCAAAGGTGAGGCCTGTGAGGATCGGGATAGTATCCAAGCATTCAGGGAAGCTGAAGAAGTGAACGTTGTCCCTGCAACTTCTGTCTTCTAGGTCGATGACCTTATTGTTCAAGAACAGGAGATCCTGTCCCTATCTTGGAGTGTGCTGAACCGATCTTTTGCCAACGATATGCGAGTTTCCAAGCTCATCACACAATTCTGGAACCAGGCTATGTCAGAATGGATGGATTTGGTTTCAGCTGTTAACGCAGAGATGATGGAATCTATTCCTTCTGGTCGGCGACTCACTGCCATGATCTCAGTGAGGATGCGATCCAGTGTGTTTTCCAGTGCTGGGTCAGAAATATCCTCTGGTCATCAAATTGTCAGGAGTCCCTGGATAGTGGATGTGGAGGGGGTTGAAACAGGGCCTCCTAGAAGAGAAGATGACTGGAGGATTTTCTGGTGTTTTTGCCAGGTGACTTTTCCAGGTTGGGTGTCGAGTGTCATAGTTGTGTCCTTCCCTAGTCTTTGTCCTGTATTCCTTCTGGACTGCTCTGTATTCCCAGTATGACCTTAAGATTCAGGGATGAGCATGAAGCAGGTTATGGGTATTTCCAGTCAGGTTCCATATGTAGGTCTGGATTGGGCCCCAAAGGGGGCAAGTTGTGTCTGCTCTTGTTGATGGTGTCATTGAGAGGGCCATATGCCCCTATCCCCCAGGTGGCCTGCTTCCTTAGTCGTGAAGAGTATCACTGTTCTTTGCGGGGTGCACTGGGAGTGTTCATAGCCACCTGTCATTCTCCTGTTGTGGGACAGGATAGTGCTAGTGCTAGGTGCGGGCAGAGTCACTGTCAAGATGGGTCAGGTCTTCCTCAGCGGGTCTAGACTAGTTGCTTGTGGTTCGATGCATGCACGCTTGCCACAGCTGGTAGTGTCAGTGCAGCAATTGTGAGCATGGAACTGTTGGACCTTGTATACTACTTATACCTCACATGTATTACATGTCCTCTCACAAGTCAGCTCAGTGTGCTTAATTTGCTTAAATAGTTGACTGCATGGGGTGTGCTTCAAGTGTACAGTGCAGTGTGTGCCATTCCAGTGGGAGTGCTCTTGTAAAATATGATCAAATGGTGAGGGAGCCTGCACCCCTGATGCAGTCCTTGTTGGAGGGAAACGCAGAGGCGTAAAGGTAATCCCCGGTGTGGATCTGAGTGTCAGTCTCAGTAGAACAGAAGAGCCTGCTGGGCAGAGTGCCTGTGTGTTTGCTAGGTATGCCATTTGTCCATTGACGTGAGCCGCAGCAGTTTGCACCTCCATGCTGTTCAGCCAGCTGCAGTACGCTCTTCTCATTAGGGCCGCTGCTGTTCATGGTACGTGTTTTGTTTATGCTGCTGCAAAGACGGTGAAAGGCCCTCCGCCTGTGACACCGTTCAGTAGGGCCTCTGGGATTCCAATGATGAGTGTCCTCCATGGGTGCGGGTGCACCCCCGTCAGTGTTGTACACTGACTCTGGCAGTACTGTGGGCTCTAACCAGGTTCTCTCAGCTGGTCGATATGAGGCCCCTCCTCCCCAGCATGGATGAACTGCTGGCTCTATACCTAAAGGTTCCGGGCAGTGCCCTGCTAGTGCCAGTATATGGACTGTGGTGAGGACAGGGCTGGGAGCAGTCCTCTGAGCTGCAGGGGTGGAGAGGAGTCTCGGTTTCGGGTTTTATCAACAACACCCATCACTGTTCCATGCGGTCTCTTGCTCGGGTCGTCTGTTGCATGTTTGAGTGATGAGTTCGGGGAAGGCTACAGGGCCATCAATCAGCTTATTGGTGATGGGCCCAGGCAATAGTGAGTCCCCTGTGTTCTGATGGATGACCCCCACCATGCGTGGGAGGCCACTGCTACCTTTTAGGGCTTCTAGGTTCGTGGAGCTCCGATTCAGGCAGCCATCTTTGTCCATGGCCAGACCACGCACCTTAGGAGAGATTTTAAAGTCAACAGCTCCTATTCCACCTAAGTTCTATTTAGCTCACTAAATTATGACTGGTAAGTTTCAGTGACATTGTCACCTAACTAGTCCATCACTGTTAGAAGTTGGGCCTCTAATTTGCAGATGTATGCACTCTGTTCAAGTAGGGACCATAATCTTAGTCAGGGTAAGTCACAACACAACCTCTGTCATCTTGTGCTCACCCTCCAGTAGCTTAGCACTGAGCAGGCAGGCTTAACTTAGAAGGCAATTGTGCAATACCTTATACAGTAACACAGTGAAAATACCACAAAAGTGCTCCCCACTAGTTTAGAAAAATCAATAATATTTATCTAAATAAAACAAGACCAAAAGCTATAAAAAAATCCAATATGCACGTCAAGATATCTCTTTTTAGAGGTTTAAGTAAGTCTTAACCCATAGGAATCAATGGATTTATCACTTTAGCACAAAGTACCTGGGTGCGTCAAAAATAAAAATGCTGTTGGATACAGAAGAGATGAGGGGACAGAAAGTAAAGTGATGCAGTAATTTTTCCGGTGTGGCAGAGGTGATGCATGGATTCTTTTCTCACAGGCAAGGTAATGCGTCGATTTCTGGGCACGCAGCCTTGGTTACTTACTGGGGTGTTGGGGTTGATGACAAATTGACACCCAGGAACGATGCATGGACAATCCAAACATGCTGTGTTGGTTTTTCAGCCACAAAGCAGGTGCTGTGTTGATTCTGCAGCCGTTGCATCTATTTTTCCAGCACAGTGGATTTTCTCTCTTAGGTGAAGTCTTTGATGGCCCTGAGACGTCTTAACAGGAGGCAAGCTAACAAGCCCTTGGAGATCACCTGTGGAGGGAATGGAAAGTCCTTCCAGCAGAGTCAGGGAGCAGCAGGCAGCAGGGCAACAAGCAGGAGGTCAGTCCTTCCAGCAAAGTGGACCAGATGAAACCTTTTGGGAGCACTGCAGTTCTTCTGACAGAGTCCTGTTGTAGGTTCAGAAGTGACTAATTTTTGGGGGGTCACAGATCCAGTATCTATACCCAAATGTGCCTTTGAAGTGGAGGAGACTTCAAAGAGTGGTTTCAAAGTGCACAAGATCCCCTTTCAACCCAGCCCCGTCTGCTAGGAGATTGGTGGGGGGTTATCAGTCCTTTGTGTGCGGTCATGCCACTAGTCTTTGAAGTGTAAGTGAGGGCCCCTCCACCTTTCCTGGCCAGGAAGTCTCATCAGGATGCAGATAAATGCAGATGCAGCGGAGTGTCCTGTGTTTTTATGACTTTCTGGGTGAAATGCACAAGGGGAGCTGCCAACCAGCACAGACTAGACTTGGATTGGAGACATGCTGTAAGGCACAGAGAGCAATAAGTGCAGAGAAATGCCTACTTTCTAAAAGTGGCATTTCTAAAATAGTAATGTTATATCCAACTTCACCAGTTAGCAGGATTTCTCACTACCATTCCAACCATACCAAACATGACAATGCCACTCCTTTCACATCAGATCAGAAATTACCACTTAAAAGTATACAAGGGAATTTCCTTGTCTATGAGAGGAATAGACTTCACAACAGTGAAAAACGACTTTGGGTGTTTTTCACTACCAGGCCAGGTAAAGCATACAAGTATATCTCCTGCCTTTTATTTTTGTAGCACCCTGCCCTATTGGCTACCTAGGGCCCATCTTAGGGGTAACCTACATGTAATAAACGGGGAGTTTCATGCTTGGCAAAGGCACGCCTGAGACGTGGTTAGGGGCTATTTATGTGGGTGGCACAATCAGTGCTGCAGGCCACCTAGTAGCAGTTAATTTATAGGCCCGGGACACATCTAATATACGTGAATGAACCGTTAGTCAGAATTGCACCAGGAAACCTAACGTGTGCAAGAAGGCCAAACTCTGGTCTAGAAACTTATACTCAAGTATGCTGCTACCATTATCCAAGCAACAGTATATTCACGTTACAGGCGAATAGAGAACAGTACAAGTTATATAGGCCCATAATTATCAAAAAGTCACACAATGCAGCACAGCAAGAAAAGTCGCTGTGCTGCATTCCTTGAAAGGGAGAGAGCGGAACAGCGCTATATCTACCTACATGTGGCGCTGATCTGCTCCCTCCCTGCGCTGGCTTACTTTAGGCAGCCATGCTTTAATGCAGACACCCTAGCACCTTAGCCCAAGTGTGTTTGCATTGTACAAAATCTATGCTTTAAGGCGTGTACCCCTTATATGTGTGCAGTACCCATGGTGATTGTATGGAACACCCATGCACCACCCATGGAATGACCCTTTGACACAAATTAACATAAGGCCCTGCGGAACTTCACTTTACTTTGGGCTACTATCCAATGCAGATCCTGATTTGTGTTGAATAGTAAATGCAATCTGAACTCAGTGTTGGTTTGCGTTAGAAAAACAACACAAAACTATGCAAGGCGTCTGTAAATCCTGGCGATGAGTCTTAGAAGTTGGCCTAACTGAAGTTATGAGTGTTCATGCTTATGGTTCCTCAAAAATGTGATAAGAAATGACTGTTCCTCAAGTTACTACTATCGAAAATAGCAGCATCTCGGAAAATTATCATCTGAAACTGTTTCATACACGCCGACTCCAATGAAAGGCTGCAGCACATACAGATTAAGTAAAAGTTTTTAGTTCGATAATTATTTAGGAAGAGCAGCGAACAGGTTTAGTACATTACAGCGCTCTGGAGGGATCATTCTCAGAATCGGGTCGTTTTAGATTCCTCCTGGCATAGTTGGGGTTGTTTGAAGAGGCCGCAAGTGTTATTGCGGAAGAATCCCAGTATTTCTCAGCTGCCAGGCAGTGATTTTTAGCTGAGCATCCCGTCCTTAGCCAAATCATGTGTATATTATTGTACGGAGAAGAGGTCAGCTCAAGGCAAGTTCTATGTTATTTATAACTTCAAAACATTATTTTGCAGACTCATTTGCTTTACTTTCGTGTGAGGGAACATTCGATATAAATATGGAAAATAGTCTGAACTGCAAATGACAAACAGATGAGAAGGTCCAATGAAATTGAAACACTTTCGAGGCCCATGTGTGTTTTTTCGTACAATGTAAATCGAATTTTTAATTGATGTTGACTGAAGCTGATGGTAACATTTAGGGTGATCTCAATTAGCGAGGTCACAAGAAGCAGGAAAGAAAGCAAGCCGACTATAGCAAGGAGGAAAGAAAAACTAACTTCTGGGTCCCTGGGCATTCACGTTGTAAACCCTTGAGAGATGCTGTACAGAGAGGGCCCATGGCGTTCACATTGCTCAAAGGTTTTCATTAACACAACGTTTTACACTTTCTTTTTGATGTAATGTAGTACAAAGTAGTGTGAAACTGTACCTCTTATATTCGGGCGAAAATGTAATCTACTGACAGACTGATTTATATCTGATTTGGCCCTCCCAAGGCGTTTCTCAGCATAGTAACAGCGTCAGAATAAGGGCTGGGTGGAAGTTCATCAAAGGTTGCGAATAACTGTTTTTATCCAATCAATTTAGGCCAGAGTCACCAAAATGTGGTAGTATGCATTATGGAACTAAACTTGCACATTTGCTCAACGAGTGGAATGCATGCTAGTGAATATGAAGTGATCTGAAAGTGACGAGTTTAAATGCCAGCAAGGCAGACTCAGCTTTCCATCCATGTGAGGTCAGCCAATTAAGAACCATGAAATGGGAAATCTATACAATTGTTATACTACACACCTTGTCTCCTTTGACACCTAAGGCCAGACCCTTAGTAACCAACTTTACATCAGCGCACAATTTCTGAACACTTTGCAAGGTTTTGTCGTCGTACCAACAATGGAAGATTGAACATTTGCCATTACACGTAAGTTTTAATGACTTTGGGTTTGCTCATAAGCATTAACCATGTTAATGCCATTTCTTTTTTCTCTCACAAATTGCTCGGAGCTGGCACTCTGATGAGTGATGCGCTACATAAATGTGATAGTAAATAACTATAAAAAACACAAGTATTATGCACTTCTCAGAAAATTGAAAATGGATGAGCTAATTTACACCTTAGAAACACAATGCCAACTAAAAAAAGCAGTCCTTGACGTTTCTTGAGCATTAATGGTTTTGTGAAACCACGCAAAAGTAGGGGGGAGAAATATAGCAATGCCCCTTAATCTGTCATCCGTGTTTTTAGAGACAAAAAGCAAAGTTTTGCGATAAAATGACCAGCTCTAGGTCCATAACCCATGGAGAAAGGACCTTCTCTGTTGCAGCAGCAAGGTGCTGGAACTCCTTCCTTCTTTCTCTCCCTGCTGGAACAAACTTGTTAACCATGTTGTTGACCTTGTTGTTGGCTCAGTTGACCCTTCACTTCTGCTTCATTTGGCAAGAGGGCATGGTCTACCTCTATAGCCAGTCAAGCAGAATCTAAATCTTGGTGTTACTATTGATAGCAATCTCACTTTTAAGTAAATTCAGTCACGAAAGGTGTCTTCCATCATCTTCTCGTTCTTCAGGGAATCCTCTTTTTCCTGTAGTTTCCTTAAAGAACTGCAGTAATCCTCACCATGGTGAAGTCTCACGTAGATTATTGTAAAAGCATCCTGACTAGTGTTCACTAAATCTTGCTGCAAACATTTTGTTGCGTTCTGGAATGCAATGATCAAAACACCCCAAATTACAACATTGGCTCCCGATTAAAGAGGTGGTACACCTGTTAGCCTTAGGGTGGTCTTCCCCCAAACCTTTTGCCTTCCACCTCAATTTTTGCTGATCTTGTTTTTGCTGGTTTTAGTACACGTTATAAATGCTAACCAGTGGTAAGGGGCATATGCTCACCCTTCAAAACATAATAACTTTGGTTTATCCCCAAAAGGCATATTTAATTTACTTGTAAGTCCCTAGTAAAGTGACTCTACATGTGTCCAGGGCCTGTAAATTGAATGCTACTAGTGGACTTGCAGTTCTGATTGTGCTACCCACTTAAGTAGCCCTTTAACAACGCCTCAGGCCTAACAATACCGCCTGTGTGTGCAGTTTTGAAACTGCCATTGCGACCTGGAAAAATAAACCTTTTGCCAGGGCCAAACCTTCCTTTTATACATATTTAAGCCACCCCTGAGGTAGGCCCTGGACAGCCAAGAGGTGCAGTGTATTTAAAAAGTTGGACATGTACTTTCAAGTTTTACAGGTCCTGGTAGCAAAAAAACATGATATTTAATAAACTGTAAATTTCAAATTGGGCCAGGAAATCCCTTCATGTTTGATGTCTTTGGAATTGTAATGAAAAATCCTGATTTATGGTGAAGTCAGATTTTAATTTACAATTTTGAAAATGCCACTTCCAGAAAGTTGGCATTTCCCTGCCTTTAGTCATTTAGAGCCTGTACTTTGTCACATGACTGAATGTAGCTGATAGTTGAGCTATGTGTATTCCTCAAAGACAGCCACATCCTAGGGGGCTTGAGTGTGCCTGGATTGGTCATCTCTTGCAGGATGGGAGGAAGGAGCTGGGAACAGCCCCACATACACTTGAATAGGCTGTGTCACATTTTTTACAAAGGGCTACATACCCCCTGTAGTAAGTCTGGAGCTATGACAGAGAGGGCAGGATGCCTGGGGACATCAAAGGTAAACCTCTAGAAGTTTCTCCTCTACTTCAAAGGCATGACTAGGTATAAACATTGGACCTCAGGCACAAACTCTTCAGTGCACTTTTGGACCTCTGGATACTATGCCAGAAAGAAGGACTGCCAGAGTGACTCCAAGAGCTAGCCTGCTGACCTTCTGTTCGGATCACAGGGACATAACAGGCTCCCAACCTCCTGCACCAGCACCCAGATCCATCTGGAGCAAGCCCCTGAACTCCAAGTGGTGCCTCTCAGGTCCTGACCCTTTGGTGTGGCCTCAGAGAGACTGAAATTAAGTTTATGGGCTATTTGCGTTCTCAAACGGCCCCAGTTGCACTGAATCATTGTCACTTGCATAGCCTGGCAACGCAAGTTTTCATCAGACAGTCCCTTTGTGCTACAGCTTTGACCGCTCGTGTGGAGTGACACCACGAAGCACTGGCCCAGCCATTGCGATGACATCAGGATCTTCGCACTACCACAATGACCACCTGTGACGCCCAAGCAGCTACATTGACAACCATCAGCAGCTATTCACTGCTCTTCACAGTCCCCTCCACTGCAAAATGGGCTCTTGGTGCTGGACTGAGAAGGTAACTTTTCAGCAAGACTAACCTGGTCCCTGTATCCTACCTGCAGTCCATTGTGGTTGGCCAAAACTTGTGACTTTCTCCTGGTCTCACACAAGCACTTAGCCACGTTTGGCGCTTTGTATTTTGTGGCGCTATTTTACCCTAAAATCTTTACAAAATCATAGCTCCTACTATACTAATTGAATTTTTGCCCTTTGGTCTTATTTTTATTTTTTACATTTTACTCAATCTTTTTAAACTGGTGTGGCAACCTTTTGTGGTGTGATTTCGCTGTGTTACTGTTTGAAGTGTTGCACAAAAACTTTCCACATTGCCTTTGAGTTAACACTGACTGCTCTCTGCCAATCTACCGGAGGGTTGAGCACAGGTTATTTTAGGGCTTGCTTGTGTCTTCACCTTGAGAAGAATTGTGGTTGCTACTTGAAAAGGGTTTCACCCCTTCAACCAGCAACCCAAATTCTTACAAGAGGTGTCACATTTTAAAACCTTTGGAACTTATTCACAAATGTAAATTTACATTTCTGTGTAAGTTTCCTATTTTATTTGGTACTCACAAACTAGAAGCTTAATTTTTACTAATGGTAATCTTGTGACTGCAGACACTGAGCACTGGTGGTGGAGACTCTGTACAGAAAAAGATAGGCCTGGTCTATCTTTTTATGTGCGACATTGTCTGCCCCATCTGTAGAATCTTAGCAGTCGTAAAATTACTATTAGTAACTTATACTTGTAGTCTGTGAATACCAAAAAATTGGTAAACTTATACAAAAGTGTACATTTATCTTTGTGAATCAGGCCTTTTGTGTACTGTACAAAAGTTCATTCATGGCTGTATGCCAGTTTATGTGATAGAACTGTTCCAGCCTTATCTTGCATCGAGGTGCCTGAGATCATTTTCAAATAACCTACTGGTTAATCAACAACCTGATTTAAATAAATTTGGCAGTAGATGTCTCTCTGGAACTCCCTTCTCCAAACACTGAGGATAGATGAGGCATTTAAAGTAGAGACAATGCAGAAAGATGCACTTTTCTGCTCTTAATGCAGATCAGACATTGCAGACTTCAGAATGGCTCATGTTTGATCCGTGGCGGCTGGTGGAGTTTGAAAGTGGTTTGGTGCCTTGAAATACATGCTCTCAGGATGTGTGTGCTATATAAAAATGGTTTCCTTATGTACAGCGCCGATCTTGAACTCTCATATTTCAATGCACTCCCATATGTGGTAATGACTTCATTTGCACATATCAGAGCATCTTGAAATATGCAAGCACAAGTTGCGTTTTGTACAAAAAAGGTTTAGTCTTGCACAGCTCCCATCCTGAGCTCATGTATTTCAAATTGCTCTCATATGTGCTAATGGCTTCATTAGCACACATGACAGCATTTTGCGGAAAAGCTTTTCATGTTTGATTTGAGCCTTAAAGTTGGATCAGAAGATGCCAGGATCCAGCCTTGAGGCAGAAAACAAACACAAAACACAAAAGCTGGCAGCAGGAACAAGCCGAGTGCTGAGGTCTGAGCCCTGCTTACCTGCAGGTCCTGCAGTGCTCTGGTCCTGATAAAGACAAAGTTTTCATTCATGCAGGGAGCATGCTGCAATCCTACCCTTTCCCAACTCGTCTCAGAGTGGGGTGGGATCAGTAATGTTTTCTGATTACGCTTTATCCTATGGTGACTTGGAAAAGGGCGTGTGCTTCATACAGTCTGTGTGATTGACAAGCAGTTCTGGGAAGCACAGTGCTTATTCATTAGACGCTTGGGGCTTCTTTAAAATATGATGCTACTTTGAGTCATTAGTGGGTGATCTCTCAAGAATTGGAGGGCTGGTGCTAGGTCAGCCCTTGGCCTGCTGTAGTAAGAAAAAATAAATTTAACCCAAGTTGGCACCTGCATACTACACACATGTGCCTCTTTAAAAGTGCCTGAATCATGTCAACGAGAGAAAAGAAGGCAGCCAGGCACTGAGGATGGCACCTGACATGGGTTCTGCTTTTCCTAATTAATAATAGGACCTATGGTTAGTTAAGAAAAAAAAAGAATAAGAAATGTTACCATCCACTTAAATTATAAAGCTAGGTGGTCAAAGTCTCGGCCTCATCAGCCCAGAGCTGCCATTGGGTTTAATTCCATATTTTATACTTTAGCCCTCCTTCAAAAATCAGACGGCAAAGACTCAATGGAATTATAGACTTTTCCGCAAGGCTGTGCCACAGTTGGAGACTTTTCTCTCCTCACCGGTCACCTTATACTCTTTATAATGTGGATTGGTACTATCTCTTTTGTTTTGTTAATGACTCATCAATTGTATTACCATCCTCCTCCATGTCCCCTCAGAGAGGCCTATGTGCGCTTTGGAACGTCTACAACTACAAAAAAACTAACAATAAATAAAAACAAATAGAAATGCCATTGAAGTAGCAGCTGAAGAGGTTCACCTCAACGTGTGAATGAGGTGCAATCTCAGACAGAAATGTGCATGCCTTAAAACAGAATATATTTCATATTGAAACATTGCTATTATGGTACAAATAAGAAGAATTTAAGTAAATCACCTGGCTTTTCAGCATAGTTTACAGTAAGTTGTACATTATAAATTCTACAGCCAAACATTGAACATGACCTGGGAATTCTGAACACATACATAAGAAAGGATAATCAGAAAATCTAAGATATAGGGCAAATATTTATCGTAAGGTTTTTAACAAAAAGCATGCACATTAGGAAATATTATGCATACTTTGTAGTACCTGATAAACATTTAAGTCAAATAGTTTTTGAGCGCATGGAAAATTACAGGTTAAGGCAAACAGAGGTAAGAAAAGGCCAAAATGTCTGGAAGGTAATTATGAGAAATAATGTAATCTTTCCCCAAACATTTAAAAACGCGTTCCTAAAAGGATATTTCTTACTGCAGCCTCAAAATATATCTTTCTAGTCTCCAATTCCAGCTTCACATCTAGTGCATTCTGAGTTAACATGTTAGAAAAATATATGCAAGCGTTTTATGATGAGGCAAAATTACTGAGCACCAAACTACTGAATTTGTCTCATATTACAGCTTAAATGTGTTTATTAGTTGATATATTTTCAGTCTTCTGACATTGAAAACGTAAATACGTCTACCAAGCAGCATTTAATGTATTTTCTGTCATAAGATCATGTTCCAGTAGTTTTTTTATATATCGCTGGGATATAGCCTTTGCTAGGGAGGTATGTTCCTTAGAATATTGCAGTATTTTCATAACTCTGATTTAGTGAAAAATAACTGCATAAGTAAATATATTTATGAAAGCCTCCTCTAAATTGAACATTGATTTTTCTGTATATATCTTAAAATGTCAAAATCCTATTTTGAACCCATATTAGTCTTACATCCATCAGTCATTTTTTCTCCTTTGTGGAATAGTTTTAGTCATCTGGGCCAAACCTATCCTGGACCCAGTTGGTCCCAAGCTTAATAATGAAGCATTAAGCATCTAAAGTGGATGAATGCCTTAAATTTCCCAGGGATCAATTTAAGTAAATAAGTTAGTAGGTGCATGAAGCCTAACCTTTTGATCATGTGTGTGTAATTCATGTGCTACCATTGCCTTGAAGGACAGCCCATCCTTGCAACGGCAAACAACAACAACAAAAAGGAAATCCAATGGCTGAAATGAGCTGGTCAAAAGCTCACTCTGTTTATTACTTCTTACATGTGCTTTTTAAAAATATTGGTAACATAAGATCAACCAGACAACTAAGGCTGTCCGTCAGGATGGTATTTTGGGTGGTAATATTGTACTAAGTAAATACTGTTCTACAGATTCAGTACTAACCAGACATGATATAACTTACCCATTCTGAATTCCACATGTAAAAAAGAGGCATAACGTGATATATCAGAGTTTGCAATTACCACATGTTTTTCTTCTTTCTGAGCATTTGCCCTCAGACAAATTTCAACTGGGTTCTTGTGATGTCTTAACTCAAGAACAACAGAAGAATAGCTCAGATAAAGTAAGTCTTTATTCAGGCACCTTAGCCACCACTCCAACTGGCAATTCCTGTAAATGTCCCTCCTCAACATTCTCATCCCTTTATCTCATCACATTCCTATTTAGTTCATCCCATTTTTAGAGGAGAACACACAGCTCCCCACCAACACAATACGCTACACTTCTTCCTCCCATAACAAAACCCAAACAAGAAGCATATCAACGATGTAAAACATTTGAGCACATGCATCATAAAACTCTTACTACTAAAGAAAACATAGAACAGAAAGATATCCCAAACATATCTCCATCCCAGAAAAACTATACAAAATCATTGAAGATACAAATGGAAACTGTACAATAAGCATGAAGAATGCACATGAAGTTCAACTTGATTATCATGACACAAATTCCCATAAATAAAAGCGTTTCTTGGTAATCCTCACACTTCCTCTCCTGTCACAGACTACCGCAGGAGATTTGTGGATGCCCATTACCTCTGGGACATCCATCACTCCATAATTGTTACTGGTAAGGATCATTTTTCTTTTCCCCATTCTTGAGTGACTCATGTTCCAAATTCTGCCATTGTGAGTTTTCACAACATTTTTAAACAACTTGACCCCTTCCATTTTTTTAGTGAACTTTGACCACTCCACACAGCCTTTTGGTGCTCTCACATAATCTCCCACATATATTAGAACATGTTTCACTTTCTTCTGTTTGTCATAACATTCCTTCTTCCTTTTATTGTGATCAATCTGCTTTTTCTCTCCACTCTCCCGGGACATCACTCACAAACCCTTTGTTCCAAAGCATCAAGTCAGGACACACTTTTGTAGAGGAAGGTCTTCCCTGGGACATTTAAAAAGGAGATTTACTTGTGGTGGCGTGCAGAGGCGTGATACCCTGCTATTCTCTGGGGTAGTTCTACCTTCCAATCAAGACCATTCACTCTGGCTAACTGTATCCCTTTTTTTAATGACTTTATCACCCTCTCAGTAGTGCCATTGGTCTGGGGATGATATAAAGCTGAAGTTGTATGTATTTTAAGTAACCCTACATCTCCCTGGAACAAAACTGTACCCCAATGTCAGTGAGCAGATACCCAGGATAGGTTTCTCTCTTGAATACATTTTCCAGAAACGTTATCATGGCTGAGGAGGGAATATCTTGTACAGATGACACCTTCATCCACCTTCAATATAAATCCGTCAACACAGTTACTTAAGGAGTAACAGGTTCCCCCCCATACTAACCCCAAAATATACATGGAAACCTCTTTCCATGGATGAGAAGACAGCCTCCTACACACCATAGGTGTATTGTTGATTCTCAATCCTTTATCACACACCACCCATTCAACATATTTCCTCACCATGGACTCAACATCATGATCTAGTGCCAGCTACCATAAATCTTTATCAGTCCCAGATAACCCTCATGTGCCAACTATAGCAGTTTCCCCTGCAAACTTAGCAACCTCAAAACACAACCTTTGTCAACAGGGAACTCTCTTCTTAACATCAACCAGCATCAACCACACTTCTTCAACTCTTTTTTCATTGAGTCATTCTCCAGATAGTAATACCATCCCTTTTTTAGCTCCTCATCCTTCTCTAGTTCTTGTAGCCTTTCATCCTCACTGACGCTTCCATGGGTAATTCCATGGACACTGGCATCTCATCCACATTCTCTCCTACATCCACATCATCTGCCTCATTCACATTAATCAGTCTTGATAAGCAATCTGCCAAAAAGTTCATTGCACCAGGGATACACTGTACAGTAAAGCAATATTCTGGCAAACCTACAACCCAGTTTTGTATAGGTGAGGAGATACAATCAAGTCCCTTCCATGAGAATACCTCTATCATTGGTTTGTGATCTGCCTGAAGTAAAAGTTTCATCACCCACAACAAATGTTTAAATCTGTTTATGACCCAGAAAACTGCAAGCATCTGCCTTTCTATAACTGAATCATTGTATTCATCATCTCCTAAAGTTCATGAGACACATTCAATGAGTTTCTCTTGCCCATCACTCACTTGAATGAAAAAAGTGGCCCCCAAACCCTTCCCACTTGTATCACAGACCACTTTGGTATCATATCTGGGACCACATGCTTGAAGGCACGGAGCTTGACTTAGCTCTTTCTTCACCCACAGAAACTCCTCCATACATTCTCTCTCCCATTGAAATTCAACTTTCTTCTTGAGCAGTTACTTTACATGAAAGGTCTTTCCTGCAAAATCCTTCACAAATTTACTGTAATATTCTATCATGCCAAGGATGGATGCTAATTCCTCTTTACATGTTAGTTCTTTCATTGACATGATAGTGTCTACCAATTTCTTTCTTGGATGAATACCATCACAGAAATTTTGCACCCAAGATAGTTAACTTCACTCACATTAAACACACACTTTCCTGATTTTAAAGTTAATCTGGCTTCCTGCACTCTACCAACAACATCACACACTCTCGTATTTCATTCTTTCCTGGAATATCTAACAAATCAGAATGTCATCTTGAGAACATTTGACTTCAGAAATGTATTTTAAAATCCTCCACGCTGGCCCTTGTAAAACAGATGTTCTGAAATCAGGTGAAAAGGCATTCTTTGAGACCGATATACACCATTGAAATCACAAATGGTGTAAAATCTTGAGATGTCTCCCCCAATCCTATTTGGTGATACACTGATACCAGGCCTAAGGCTGTAAAGACTTTTGCCTCTGCAAAAGCAGAGAATATTTCTTCAATGTTGGGCAATGAAAATGTATCAACTACGACCTCCTTGTTAAGTGCATGCGGATCAACACAAAGGTGAATGTCAAAATTCCCTTTGCATGTAACAACAATTTGTGACAACCATTCTGTTGCTATCACTGGTTCAATTACTCCTGTATCACACAACTTCTGCAACTCAACAGCTACCACATCTTGCACAATCAGGGGAACACGCCTCACTTTTGCCGCTACCAGAATTGCAACACTCTCAACTTTATCTTATGTTTATATCCATCAAGTTTCCCAAAATAAACGTTCATACTCTTTTACAAACTTGTCATCCCCTGGATAATATCTTCAATTTGTACTTGTGGATCTTTGTTGGGATATAAACTGACTCCTAAATTACCTTGATGAATCCATCCAAACAAATGATCTCCATTATGTCACACATATGCTTTTCCATGTGTGTATTTGTTCCCCACCTTAATGCTTACTTAAAAATATCCCAACATTTTAATCACTGAACTTGCATACCAACTAGGCTTGACATCCATTCTCAACAGTTTTTTCCCTTCTGAGAAATCTTTCAACAAGGTATTCTTTGAGATTATTGTAATACAAGAGAATGAGTCAAACTCCATGGGTATTCTTGCACCATCAATCACCAAAACCTTCATTAGATACCCCAAGGTCACATCTTTGACTTATAACACCGCCTCCTGACTACTTCTGAAACTTTAGTTTCAGGAAACGCCTTCCCTTTACTTGTACAACAGTTGCTGAAATGGCCTTCACCCCCATATGCATTGCATGTCTGAAATCAATCTGGGCATGTCTTGTCAGTCGCTCTATGTCCTTCCAACCCACACTCAAAACATGAACACTTAAACTCTGCATCATTTTTCTTTCGACCTACTTTTGTTTTTACTACACACACTTCAGGTGCATTGACTTTCAACACATGGCTAGACATATTAGATATCTCAATTTTTCAGCACTGAAGCCCTCATTACAAGTTTGGCGGTCCAAGGACAGCCTCGGTGGAGGTGGCGGTTGCACCACTGCAGGCCCGGTGGAGTAGACTACCGGCGGTAGGCATCTCCAGGCCGGTGGGGAGCATGTTTCCGCCAACCATATTACGAGGTCACACACCAACAGGATTTCCACTGCGGTTGCCCAACCATGCAAAGCCTGGCAGAAATGAACAACATAAAAGGGCACACTCACCTTCAGGAACACAGGCACGTCCTCAGCCATAGTGGAACCAGAAATTCCCAATTGTCCTGTTGCCCATACAACTCCAGAACCAGCGGCAGCGACAAAGACACCCGCCTAGCACACACTGGAGGGAAGGCCATCAGTAAACACCCACATGCAACACACACACATCCGGCACAGCTAGTGACGGCCACACACTCATGACAACAAACACCCGTGGCAACACACAAATACACACACTCACATACAAACCACACACAACAATTCACACATATGCAACACATACATGTGAAGGGAAAGCCTGGACAAACTTCTTGTTACCCACGGCACCAATGGGTGTCTGGTGCAGATGTATTGGATAGAAATGTGAAGATCATAAATAACTATGTACAACATAGGCCTACTGGCCAGCCCAACTGTATTGTGTGCCCCAGGCACATATGGCAATGTCCATCGACCCAACATGACTCCTGACTGCAAAGTGGCCTCCACATGGCAGGGGCATAAATGGGGCATGCAAGCACCTCAGGGGTGAGGGCAGGATCCAAGGTGGGGATTTGGGTTTAGAGGGGGGGTACTTTGGTTTATGTTGGTGAGTGTTTAGGTTTGGACTTTGATTTTGGGGGGGGACGCTTGGGTTTGGGAGGGATAACCTTGGGCTTTGTGGGGGTAGAAGTCTTAAGTGGGGGAGGGTCATGGCTTGTACCAGGGGGACCATGTGAGGACTAAGAGGTGGAAGACAGGGGTTTGGGGAGGGGAACAGGGTGCTTTGGAGGGATGAGGACTGTGCAGTGGGAGGGAACAGGGACAATTCTTGCATGAAATGTTTTTTAGGTGCACAAGGTTGGTTATGGCATAAACATTTGGGAGTGGAGGGAGAGGTAGTGGTTGGGAGGTGAGTATGGTGAGGTGCCTTGGGTGCAGGTGTGAGCGTAGATTTCATGTGTGTGCTGTGTGACTGTTGGGTGGGTGAGTGTGGGTGTTTAGGTGTAATGGGAGAAGGGGGAGGATATGAAGGGAGATAGCAGGGTGGAAGTGTGAATGTATGTTGTGGTGGTGTCTGCAGGTAGGGTGGACGTGCTGCATGTGGTGGTGTTGAAAGTTGTGCTGAGTGCTCATGTGGTGTATGGGGTGCATGTACAGGGGTCTGCTTTTGTGGTGATGGTGGAAATGATGCACTTGTGGCAGGATCTGGGAGCGATGATGTGGTGACTGCAGGTATGAGTGGTGTAGTGTCTGTGAGGGGGAGGTGGTGGAGGTGTCCGTGGAGGGAGTGGATATTACTGTGTCTGCATGTATCTGTTGTGCATGGTGGTGGTGTCTTTAGTGGTGCTTGTGTTTGTCCTTGGGAACAGTGTCTATTGATGTGGATGCATGTTGGTATGAAAGTGTGACTTTGATAGGTGAAGGGACAGTGCTGTGGGATTGGGAACAAGTAGTTGGAGAGGGAATGGAAGAAGAAGGGACTCTGGCTGCCATCAATGAGGAGGCCAAAGCCTGAAAGGATCGCTGCAGGGCAGCTAGGGCACCGTGAATGCCTTCCATGTAGGCTTTGGACTACTGCATCTGTGATACCAGTCCCTGGATGGCATTCACAATGGTTGACTGCCCCACAGTGATGGACCTCAGGAAGTCAATAGCCTCCTCACTGAGGGAAGCAGAGCTGACTGTGGCAGGGGTAGTAGTGCCTGTGGTAAAAGAGATGCCCACCCTCCTGGGTGAGCAGGCACGGACAACTGGGTGGGGAGCTACAGGGAGGGTGGTGCTGGTAAGGGGGGTGGTGGACATGGATGTTGCTGGGATGGTCCCAGATGGGTCCGCCACCAACAGGGAGCGTCCATCGGAGGAGGAATCCGAAGCTGTTGTTGTCGATCCTGTCTCCCAGGTGGCACTCCCCTCACCCTCCGTCCCGCTGGTATCAGCCTCCTGGGTCCCGTGGGTTGCAGCTTCCCCACTCACTTGTGCCCTTTCTCCTTCACCTGATGATGCTGATGCACACAAAGACAGAGGAGGAGAGGGAGGGTGGCAGAGAAAGACAGGGTGCAATGGGTCAATACCAACCCACATTCAAACAGAGTAACATAATCATTACCTGCTGCTATGCCATGGCAGGCCATGCCGTCACCTATGCATGCTACAACAGCACATTCTGATGTAAACTGCTGATGGTGGAACAAAAGCACTCATGTACTTAATGAGGGTCATACTATTCACAATTGCCCCGAGCTTGGCACATTCTCATGGTCGTTTATGCAGACATATCCTGTGCTGCTGACTCAACAGAATCCTGCATGGGTAGGTAGCATGCCCACTAATCCTTTGACAAATAGCATAGGAACATCTGGGCCTACTGCGCCTATCTACACATACAGCACATGGCAGCTGATTGAGGACTCACTATTTACCTCATTCACAATGGTAGGCTGATACTGATGGCAATGCCCTGACACCTCAGTCGTACTGATGCAGATGGTAGGAGCTGGGCTCTTAAACTTTGTTGAGGGTGATCACACAAATCCAAAATTGGAAGTAAATGCCCTCATAAGCCACTATCCGCATGGTATGGGCATGCATTTTTTAAACCAATCCTGCCAGTGTGGCTGATACCCATAGTCGACATTCATCTACCAAGGACCGCCGCTACATCTTAGCACTAGTAGTCAACCCAAAGTCAGACAAGCATTACATAATCAAGGTGTGAATGTGGGCTTACCTCCTAGTGGCTACTGTGCTGCCCACAAGTGCCCATCCACCTCAGGGTAGGCCACCACAAAAATGCAGGCCATTAGGGGGGTCAGGGTCCAACAGCCACTCCTCCCTCATTGGGAGGATGTCCCCAGCTGGGCCTCTGCAGTCTTACGTGCCCAGCGTCTCAGGTCCCACCACCACTTTCTGCAGTGGGTGTTCCACTGGCTAAGGATCCCCATGGTCTGCACTTGGTTGGCAATGGCATACCAAATCCCCTTTTTCTGATGGGCACTGACCTGCATGGGTGACACAGACATAAGGACAAAGTCATGTAGAGTGGCATCACAGAGAC
The DNA here is from genome assembly GCF_031143425.1 of Pleurodeles waltl. Classification (NCBI taxonomy): domain Eukaryota; kingdom Metazoa; phylum Chordata; class Amphibia; order Caudata; family Salamandridae; genus Pleurodeles; species Pleurodeles waltl. The sequence goes on from NC_090444.1 coordinate 463,125,902, forward strand.
AGCAGTGGACATCACACATCAGACACATCGCATGACCACATTCACATGTCATCACACCACTAATGCTTAGACTCATCACCCATCTCCTTGCATCTACATTGTGTGCCTCTTCCCAACGCCTTTCATCCTCACACATATTACTATCAGACACCACAGTGACATAGGACTCACCTGCTGTTTTGGTGTCCCAAACAACTGTCCATACAGGGGTAGGACCCCATCCACGAGCTTTGCCAGCTCCTCCTGAGTGAAGCCTGGGGCCCTATCTCCTGCAGGACATGGCATATTGGCTTCCAGAGTCAGAACACAGCAGCACACGCAATGGTGGTCTTGCTTGCACGAGTGTCAGGAGTCAAGTGAGCAATGCTACAGAAAATGGCAGTCACACCAGCCGCGTACATGACCGTCACCGCTGGCAGTGATCACCATTGGCCCCAGTCTCCCATAGGCATCAATGTTATCCAATCAATAGTTTCATGACGGTTTAGACCGCTTACCCCCATGATGACTAAAGCAGGCAGAATGAGGTCACTTTCATCTGTCCTATGCATGCAGAACAGGTGGCTGCCAGTTTACATGTAATTAGTAATTAATGGTTGAATTTTGGGTGTGTCATGGATGAAATATAGTGACTACTGCATAGACTGACTTTGTCCAGACATTGAATACATCAATTTTTGACTTATCCTCTCTCCTATTCCCAGATATGGTGTAATGGTGATAATGAGACCTACCCCTGTGTAACAGATAATGAGATGCTCCTAGTCGACCTTGCTACCCTGGAAGAAAGGCATGTCATACAGAAGTATTGTCTGAACCATCAGATCATCGTGGAGCTGTGTACACAGTTGGAGCCGGATGCATTGCCTGCCATACACCATCCCTATGCCATCCCTCCCACAGTAGAGGTGTTGTCAGTTCTCCACTTCCCTGCTCAGGGTCTTGTCAGATTACAGTGAGCTTGGCAGCAGGGATGTCACAGCTGATGGTCAATAATGTGTTGAGGGATGTGTGCTTTGCTCAAACATCTGCCTTGCTACATCAGGTTCCCCCAGTGTGCGGATTTGGCCACTGTTAAAGCTGCCTTCTACGACTTGGTACATGTCCCTCATGTGCTAGGTGCCACAGATGGCACCCATATTTCCTTGGTTCCATCCAGGATAAATGAAGAAGTGTACAGGAACCAGAAAAACTTTTATTCCATTAATGTCCAGGTGGTGTGTCTCATTGACCAATATATCTACCAGGTTACGGCCAAGTTCCCTTGTTTTGTGCAGGACTCAGTGATTCTGCAGAACAGCAATGTCTCACACATGATGGCACAACTACAGGGGGACCGGACCTTGCTCTTCGGTGTGTATCCAATACTATATGTGCCCCTGTATTCTCACCACTCTATACAATCTGCCCTGTGTCTCCACCGGTATTGAGATGGGTCCAACCTTTGTGCACACAGGTGACTCTGGCTACCCTAACCTTCCCTGCCTGCTGACACCTGTGAGATATCCAACTACGGATGCAGAAAACCATTTCAACAAGGCCCACGGCAGGATGAAGTATGTCATCGAGAGGACGTTTGGGCCACTGAAGGCCAGATTCCAGTGTCCACACGTCTCCGGAGGTGCCCTAATGTACAAACCACTTAAAGTCTGCCAGATTGTTGTTGCCTGCTGCATGCTACACAATCTGGCCCTGAGATGTCACATCCCATTGCTGGATGTAGAGGAGGTGGCAGCTGCACCAGTGGCTGATGAAGGGGACATAGTGAGTGATGAGGTGGAAGAGGATGAGGAAGCAGCTGACTGTAGAGCAGAGTTCATTCAACAATACTTCCCATGAGAAGCAGGTATGTGTAAGCTGTTTTGTCTGTACTCCTGTCTGCCTTGTGACATAGCTCCTCCTGGTGTCTGTCATCAATTGAGGTGTTGAGTACAGCTCTCTCTCTGGGTGGGTTTCGGGGGAAACATATTGCCCATTAGCAGAGGTGTTACTGTTCAAATGGCAGTGCTATTTTCACTCTGCTGTTGTGTTACATCACTTACGCAATTTCTTGTCCATGATCTATGTTCCCTGTACTGCTATGTCAATTGCAATTGTAGTGCCAAACATAGTGGTGTCATCAGTATTGCTACTTATCCTCAGTCTAGAACGGGAGAATGTGTAACATAACTGTTACTGACTGTGGAACATGCCTATAGTTGAGTTTTGTCAGCTGTGGGGGAAGGGCCATTGGGTATGGATGTTTGGGAAATGTGGATCTGACATGGGCATATGGTTTGAGATTCAACCTGCCAAATCACACTAGGGATTTCGGCATTGTACTGCATGTGTGTTAAGTTGCTCACATTGACTCCTATTGTGATAGTTGTCCCTGTCTTTGTCTACATGCAGGGCATTCATGTGATGTAACTCTGGTTCCTGACTTGCCTGTTGGCTCCCTTGACACATGTATCCAGAATATATCTGCTGTACTATCATCTTTGCTGCATATTGCTCCCCCTTCTGTCTATCTCACGGACTTTTGCAGGGAAATCAGTTGACTGTAATAATATGTTTTTCAACAGAATATTTTATTTATTACATTAAAGACACAGAGGCAGTAGCTGTGCTCAAAGATGTTTAATGTGATTCACAAGTGCAATGGGTGATGAGTGGGGTCATTGTGGGTGAAATCATCAGAGTAGTTGGCCCAGCTTTAGGTAATCCATATCCAGTATCCAAGGGTCCATGGGAAAATGGAGACATGGCAGTGGACAGTCAATAGGGTGTGTCAGTGGCAGACAAGGGAGAATGTTCAGGAGAGGGTCACTTCCTGGCAGTGGTCTTGGTCTTGGCATCAGGTCCTGAAGGATGTCTGTATGGACATCCTCTCTTCCGTGGAGGTTCCTCAGCTACAGGGAGAGGGGTGCTGGTGGTCTGTGGGTCCTCTGGCAGGGCCTCCATTTCACTAACTGTCGCAGAAGTGAAGGGCTCTGTTGGAATGTGGCTAGTAGAAGGGGCCTGCTGGTGAGTGGAGGACGCACACAGGATGGTGGTCACTTCCTTGAGCACCCTTGCAATGGAGCCCATGGTGGCATTGAGAGTCTGCCACTCCTGAATGGCCTTTTGGTGGTATTCCCTCTGCAGCTTCTTGTTCTCCTGCACAGTTGCGAGGATCTGGCCCATAGTGTTCTGTGAATGGTGGTATGCTCCCAGGACTTGGCAGATGGCCTCCTGGCCAGTCGTCTGGGGTGGGTTCCCCATCCCTTGGACCACAGATGCCCTCCCACTGCCTCTCGTCCCCTGTGCCTGTCCCCCTGACACAGTGTGGCCACTCCCAGTTGCACTAGGACGTTCATCGTATTGGGTGTGTGGCCTTGACTCTGGTCCTCGTACAGTGGGGCACACTGCTGATTGACCAGTCCTTGGGACACAAGTTTGAGGATGAAGGGTTGGCTGTGCTGTAGTAGCCACATGAGTGGGGGACTACGATGTGTCCAGGGTGGGGCTGGTAGTGGTGGACTCACCAGTTGTCCCAGATGGGCCAGGCAAGTTGTCAATATCCAGACAGCCACTGGGGCCTTCATCCTGGGGAGGGCTGTCTGTCTCTGGCATCCGCTGCCGGGTGGCAGTGGCAGTGGGACCTGTGGATGGAAAGGGAGAGAGTTACATTGTGGAGATATACTTGTTTGCATCATCGTCTGATGCATGGAGTAGCTTGACTTTCTTCCCAGTGATGACAATGACAGATGCAGCACTGCAGACATTGCTTGCGGGTGACGGTTTGTGCTATTGTTTCCATTTTCTATTGAGGGTTGAGGAAAGTGGATAGCATTGATGTCATTGCCATGTATTTGAATGCAGTCGAAGCATCCAGTTGGTGTGGCATGTGCTATGGTTTTCTGTGCAGGTGTTCCACTGTGATGTGGGACGGTGATCTTTTGATGTGTAGGGAGTAATGCATTGGGAAAGCTGTGATGCTTGGCATTGTGATTATTATCCAAGCATTAGGGAGGGACTGTGTGGGGATAGTGGCAGTGGGGTGGTGTTGCATGCAGGGGAGGGGCGTGGGTGATTGGGGGTGCAGAAGTGTGAGATGGGGTAGATTAGGGAGTGATGGCTGGTGGGGACGCATGCTGGACAGGAGTGGTTAATGCCTGGGGAGTGTTGTTCACTTACTAGAGTTGAGTCCTTCAATGATTCCAGTCAGGCCCTCAGGATGCACCGTGTCCGAGACCTTCTCATCCCACAATGTGAACTCAGGGGGAGGAGGTGGGGGCCCACCGCCAGTCTTGTTGATGGCAATCTGGTGATGTGATGCCATGAAACGCTCCTTCCTCCGTAAGTCATTCCACCTCTTCCTGATGTCCTCCCTTGTGCATGGATGAGTGCCCACTGAGTTGACCCTGTCAACGATCCTCCACCATAACTCCATTTTACTGGCTATCGAGGTTTGATGGACCTAAGCTCCAAACAGTTGTGGCTCTACCCTGACGATTTCATCTACCATGACCCTCAACTCATCATCTGTGAAACATGGGTGCTTCTGACAGGACATGGTGGTTGTGTTGTAGGTGAGGGAGTGTGTTGTGTGTGACGGGTGCAGAATAGGGTGCTTGATGAGGGTGTTTGGTAGTGTATGCTTGTGGTATCTGGTATTTGTATGCGGTGGCGATGTGTGTGTATTGTGTTGCTGATACAGTTGTGTGGTGTGTGATGTGTGGGAAGGGCATTGGTGCCTATGGTATTGATGTGTAGCGTCCTCCGTTGTTGTGCTCCTCGAAGTCTCTGTTAGTAGTTGTGGTTGCAAAGGATTGTGGGGGGGTGTGACGGTGTGTTATATAGTGCAGTGAGCAGCTATATCTGGTGTGTGTATGTGTGTCACTTGTGGGGTAATCAGACTATCCAGTATGGTGTCGGGTTCTGGTGGAGCTGACTTTTAGACCGCGGCGATTCAGACTGCCAATGGTTTTCCACCGTTCAATGACCGCCATGCTGATTTGTGAGTCATAATATGGAGGGTAGGATATTGTCAGTGTGGCAGTGCTGGTGGTGGGACCGCCTCTCTCCCCCCCTCGGTCAGCCTTGCGGTTTAGGATTTGTTGTTGTATTTAGGCGGTCTTCAGTTTGTGACTCGTAATATGGTGGTCACTATACCGCCATCACCAGTGGTCTTTTGGCAGCCGCCAGCTCAGTGGTTTTGCCAAAAGACCGACAAACTTGTAATGAGGGCCTGAGTTTCTCCACACATTTCAATATGTGTTTGACATGTTTCACCACTATAAGCACCTGCTCTAATGGTGGTAAACCCTCCATCCAAAGGATTTTGTCGCTATTGCATCACAGTACAAACTGATCTCTGATTCTCTCTTCCAAAGTTTCTCCAAATTTGCAGGTTCAAGTCAATTTCCGGAGATGAGTGATACATTTCTACACCAACTCATCCTTCTCTCAGCATTTCAAAGCAAAGTGACATCATTCAAGTATTGTGCTTATTCTTGGTAAATAATGGAAATCAAGTTTCGCAAAGGGATTTCATATTCTTTTAAAAACCCTCATCTCATTCGGTAACAACTCTAGCAAATTCTAGCAAAGTAGAAGAAGAGCATGTTTCCTCTCCACACTTACATTCTTGCTAAACACTCTTCAATAACATTCTGCACTAAACTACAACTCTTACACACATACAACACAAGAGTTTTAAATAATGATGTTTGTGGTGTAAGACTGTTTAGTTGGTATGCTCCCTGCTGACAATGTAATAAGGTGTTTGTTAAAAATGATTATCACTTCATCACTCCAAGATGTCATTCAGTCATCATATCACCTTGCTTCGCCTATTAAGTTTTCAATTCACCTCCAAACTAAGGTGGTCACCATGCTTTCCTTTATTTTCGATTTGAACTAGTTCTGAGTAAGAATAACAGTCACACTCATCAACTATGACATTGGAGTTGCACTTGTCCTAAAGTAGGATGACCATCACACTTCTTTAAGCATATACGTGTCATGGCGTAGTTGCACTCTGGAGAGCGAAAAAGAATGCATGTGTGTCTTTCCTTCGGATATGCACGATTATGCATTTTCTTCCAAACAATGCAGCTTGCGCTAGCTCTACAGATCATTTGCAATGGACTGCACATACCCCTTATCTCCAGCTGCAATGGAGGTCGCATGCCACCTGTCTGCGGCTGCTAACATCTGCTCCCTCTCATGTGCCTCTCCCACCTCCAATTCCTTCCGGTGAATTTCACCAGTCACACCTTCCCTCTTCTAGATTTGTTATGAATGCCGGGTGCTTTCTTACTTCAGAGACTCTTTGCTGGACTTTTTTCCTTTTGCAGGGTCATCTCCAATCTTTTTGCCTCCTATTTTTTTCTGATCTGTTGTGTTGGCTTTAGGGCTCTGGGCACTTTACCACTGCTAACCAGTGCTAAAGTGCATATGTTGTCTGTGTAAATTGTACTGTTGATTGGTTTTTCCATGACTGGCATATTTGATTTACTGAGAAGTGTCCAGGGCCTGTAATTCAAATGCTACTAGTGGGCCTGCTGCACTGGTTGTACCACCCACCATAGTAGCCCTGTCCAAATGGCTCAGACCTGCAACTGCAGTGTCTATGTGTGCAGTTTTAAAACTATCAATTCGACTTGGCAAGTGTACCCACTTGCCAGGCCTACACCATCCCTTTTTATACATGTAAGGCAACCCTAAGGTAGGCTCTATGTAACCCCATGGGCATGGTGCAGTGTACGTTAACCGCTTCTGTGCCTTGGACGAGATGATCTCGTCCAAGGCTACAGTTCCCATGTGCCTTGGACGAGATCATCTCGTCCATGGCACAGGGGAACTTGGGGGCGCGCTAGCGCGCCCCCCGTGCACCCCCCTCCCCCCCCCCAAGTCGGGGATGGAAGGGGAAGACCTTCCCCTTCCACCCCCGACCCCCCCACCCCCCTCTGTGACGTCAGCACGCGCGCACGCGCAGATGTGTCACAGGGGCCTCCCTTGTCGCGCTGGAAGCTCTGCAAAAGCATTTCTTTTTCAATCACTTGGGAGGCCCGGAGGGGCTTCAAAGGGAAGGAAAAGTATTTCTTTTTTTTTTTTCATTGAAATTGACAAAAGGGAGCGACCCCTTGGGCAAGGGTCGCTCCCAGGGGGGGCATTTTTTTGAAAAGGCCTTTTCTGCCCCCCCTGGGGGCAGATCGGCCTTATTAGGGGGGGGCAGAAACCTCTAGGCACCAGGGACCTTTTTTTTTTTTTTTTTTTTTTTTTTTTCATTTTTTTTTATTGAGGTGGGGAGCGACCCCTTAGGCAAGGGTCGCTCCCCTTGGGGGAAAATTATATTTTGGCCATTTCTGCCCCCCTTGGGGGCAGATTGGCCTATTTTGATGAGGCCAATCTGCCCCCAAGGGGGGTAGAAACCACTAGACACCAGGGATTTTTTTATTTTTTATTGTTATTGACAAAAGGGAGCGACCCCTTGGGCAAGGGTCGCTCCCAGGGGGGGCATATTTTCGGGAAGGCCTTTTCTGCCCCCCCCTGGGGGCAGATCGGCCTACTATTAGGCCGATCTGCCCCCAGGGGGGGCAGAAACCTCTAGGCACCAGGGACCATTTTTTTTTTTTTTGTTTCATTTTTTTTTTTTTGGTGGGGAGCGACCCCTTAGGCAAGGGTCGCTCCCCTTGGGGGAAAATTATATTTTGGGGCAGATTGGCCTATTTTGATGAGGCCAATCTGCCCCCAAGGGGGGTAGAAACCACTAGACATCAGGGATTTTTTTTTTTTTATTGTTATTGACAAAAGGGAGCGACCCCTTGGGCAAGGGTCGCTCCCAGGGGGGGCATATTTTCGGGAAGGCCTTTTCTGCCCCCCCTGGGGGCAGATCGGCCTACTATTAGGCCGATCTGCCCCCAGCGGGGGCAGAAACCTCTAGGCACCAGGGACTTTTTTTTTTCTTTTCTTTTTTTTATGTTTCATTTTTTTTTTTTTTGGTGGGGAGCGACCCCTTAGGCAATTTTAGGTCAATCTGCCCCCAAGGGGGCAGAAACCACTAGGCACCGGGGATTTGTTTTTTGGCGCCAATGTCACGCAGGGGGAGCGACCCCGTAGGCAAGGGTCTCTCCCGGGGGGGGGGTGGCTGTTGGGGGGGCAAATTTATTTTAGGCCATTTCTGCCCCCCCGGGGGGGGGGGCAGAAACCTCTAGGCGCCAGGGGAATTTGTCTTTTTTTTCTTTGTTTTTTTTTTTAGAGATGGGGAGCGACCCATCAGGCAAAAGTCGCTCCCCTAGGGGACAAATTGTATTTAGGCCATTTCTGCCCCCCTTGGGGGCAGATTGGCTGAGTTTAGGTCAACCTGCCCCCAAGGGGGCAGAAACCACTAGGCACCGGGGATTTGTTTTTTGGTGCCAATGTCACGCAGGGGGAGCGACCCCGTAGGCAAGGGTCGCTCCCGGCGGGGGAGGGTGGGGGTTGGGGGGGCAAATTTATTTTAGGGCATTTCTGCCCCCCCCCCTGGGGCCGGCTGAGCTACAGGCCAAACACCACAGGTAGGCATCTTGCAAAAAACACCTCTGTTTTCTGTGAAAAATATGTTGTGTCCACGTTGTGTTTTGGGCCATTTCCTTTTGTGGGCGCTAGGCCTACCCACAGAAGTGATGTACCATTTTTATCGAGAGACTTAGGGGAATGCTGGGTGGAAGGAAATTTGTGGCTCCTCTCAGATTCCAGAACTTTCTGTCACCGAAATGAGAGGAAAAAGTGTTTTTTGGGCAAAATTTTGATGTTTGCAAAGGATTCTGGGTAACATAACCTGGTCAGAGCCCCGCAAGTCACCCCATCTTGGATTCCCCTGGGTTTCTAGTTTTAAAAAATGCACTGGTTTGCTAGGTTTCCTCAGGTGTCGGCTGAGCTACAGGCCAAAATCCACAGGAAGGCACTGCTTTTTATAAAAAAATGTGATGTGTCCACGTTGTGTTTTGGGCCCTTTCCTTTCGTGGGCGCTAGTCCTACCCACAAAAGTGAGGTATCATTTTTATCGGGAGACTTGGGGGAACGCTGGGTAGAAGGAAATTTGTGGCTCCTCTCAGATTCCAGAACTTTCTGCCACAGAAATGTGAGTAACATGTGTATTTTTAGCCACATTTTGAGGTTTGCAAAGGATTCTGGGTAACAGAACCTGGTCCGAGCCCCGCAAGTCACCCCTCCTTGGATTCCCCTAGGTCTCTAGTTTTCAGAAATGCACAGGTTTGGTAGGTTTCCCTAGGTGCCGGCTGAGCTAGAGGCCAAAATCTACAGGTAGGCACTTCGCAAAAAACAGCTCTGTTTTTTCCCAAAATTTAGGATGTGTCCACGTTGCGCTTTGGGGTGTTTCCTGTCGCCGGTGCTAGGCCTACCCACGCAAGTGAGGTATCATTTTTATCGGGAGACTTGGGGGAACGCTGGGTGGAAGGAAATTTGTAGCTCCTCTCAGATTCCAGAACTTTCTGCCACAGAAATGTGAGGGACATGTGTTTTTTTAGCCAAATTTTGAGGTTTGCAAAGGATTCTGGGTAACAGAACCTGGTCCGAGCCCCCCAAGTCACCCCTCCTTGGATTCCCCTAGGTCTCTAGTTTTCAGAAATGCACAGGTTTGGTAGGTTTCCCTAGGTGCCGGCTGAGCTAGAGGCCAAAATCTACAGGTAGGCACTTCGCAAAAAACACCTCTGTTTTTTTCCAAAATTTAGGATGTGTCCACGTTGCGCTTTGGGGTGTTTCCTGTCGCCGGCGCTAGGCCTACCCACGCAAGTGAGGTATCATTTTTATCGGGAGACTTGGGGGAACATAGATTAGCAAAACAAGTGCTATTGCCCCTTGTCTTTCTCTAAATTTTTTCCTTCCAAATATAGGAGAGTGTGTAAAAAAGACATCTATTTGTGAAATTCCCTATAATTCACATGCTTGTATGGTCACCCCGGAATTCAGAGATGTGCAAATAACCACTGCTCCTCAGCACCTTATCTTGTGCCCTTTTTGGAAATGCAAAGGTTTTCTTGATAGCAATTTTTTACTCTTTATATTTCAGCAAATGAATTGCTGTATACCCGGTATAGAATGAAAACGCACTGCAGGGTGCAGCTCATTTATTGGCTCTGGGTTCCTCGGGTTCTTGATGAACCTACAAGCCATATATATCCCTGCAACCAGAGGCGTCCAGCAGACGTAACGGTATATTGCTTTCCATAATCTGACATTGCAGGGAAAAGTTACAGAGTAAAACATAGAGAAAAATTGATGTTTTTTTCACCTCAATTTCAATATTTTTCTTTTTCAGCTGTTATTTTCTGTAGGAAACCCTTGTAGGATCTACACAAATGACCCCTTGCTGAATTCAGTATTGTGTCTACTTTTCAGAAATGGTTAGGTTTCTGGGATCCAGCATTGGTTTCATGCCCATTCCTGTCACTGACTGGAAGGAGGCTGAAAGCACAAAAAATTGCAAAAATGGGGTATGCCCCAGTAAAATGCCAAAATTGTGTTGAAAAATTGGGTTTTCTGATTCAAGTCTGCCTGTTCCTGAAAGCTAGGAAGCTGCTGAGTTTAGCACTACAAACCCTTTGTTGATGCCATTTTCGGGGGGAAATCCACAAGCCTTCTTCTGCAGCCACTTTTTCCATTTTTTTTAAAAAAAAACGAAATTTTCACTGTATTTTGGCCAATTTCTTGGCCTCCTTCAAGGGAACCCACAAAGTCTGGGTACCTCTAGAATCCCTAGGATGTTGGAAAAAAAGGACGCAAATTTGGCTTGGTTAGCTTATGTGAACAAAAAGTTATGAGGGCCTAAGCGCGAACTGCCCCAAATAGGCAAAAAAAGGCCTGGCACAGGAGGGGGAAAAGGCCTGGCAGCGAAGGGGTTAAAGGTGGTACATGTACTTATGTGTTTACATGTCCTGGCAGTCAAATACTGCCAAATTTGTTTTTCACTGTTGCAAGGCCTATCTCTCTCATAGGTTAAAATGGCTGCTGCCTTTAAATATGATTAAGGTGCAGATTCCCTTTGGGAGCAGATAGACATGTGGAGTTTGGGATCTCTGAACTCACAATTTAAAAATACATCTTTTAGTGAAGTTAGTTTTTAGATTGTGTGTTTGAAAATGCCACTTTTAGAAAGTAGGCATTTTCTTGCTTAAACCATTCTATTACTCTGCCTGTTTGTGGATTCACTGTGTGGGTTAGTTTGAGAGTTGGGCTGTTTTCACCTCTCTCTAGACAGTGACACACAGGGAGCTGGGGTGTAGCCCACATATTCTGATGAGCCATCTGTGCTAGGAGGGAGGGGAGGAGTGGTCACTCACACCTGAAAGGGCTGTGCCTGCCCTCACACAATGCAGTCTCTAACCGCCTGGTGTGTGTCTGGGGCCTGGCCTGGGCAAGGCAGGATCTCACAAACAAGAGAGACTTTCCTTTGAAGTAGGCCTAATTCAAAGGCAGTAAGGGGTATAAGAAGAGCACCCAAACCCCTGAAAATTAGATTACTTCTAAAAACCAAGAGGAACCTCTTCCAAGGAGAAGAGCTGGAGAAGCTGGAGGAGGAGTACTTCCCCTTTGCCTGTGACTTGCTGGGTTGGCCTTCAGTATCTGCTTCTACCTGAGAGAGGACAAAGACTGACTTTTGTGTGACTTCTCACTGGTGAAAAATCTCCGGGGGCTTGTAACTGAGCTTGTCTCCTGTTGTTGAAGTCTCAGGGACAACAAAGACTTATCGGGCTTTCTGCTGAGAGTCCTGCCTGCCAAGTGGTGCCCTAACCTGTCTCAGAGCCCCTGAAAAGTGCAGCTTGTGGAAAAGGACAGAAAACCACACAAAGACTGAAAAACAGCTTAAAAATTACGTGCCGCTGGCCTTGCAGCTAAAATCAATGCTCTACCTGCATCACGGCTGGGAGATCGAGGCAACGTGGCTGGAAAAACGACACGCAACACCTACAGCGGCTGCTGTTAACAACGCAAGCCCCCATGGAGCGTGGTTTCTTGACACCGTGCGACCGGATTTCGACGCAACATTGATGGGCGGGGAAAATCAATAGAAAGCCTGCCCGGACCCGAGGTGCCCATCCAGATTGACGCATCACTCTCTTGCGGAGAGAAGAAACGACACACGCCGACCCAACCGGAGGAGGAACAACGCACATTCTCACTTGGGAATGAGAAATTGACGCATCACTGGCCTTTTTCGATGCACGCTCACCCTTGCGGCTTTATTTTGATGCTACCCAGGCACTTTTGTACGTTCTCACTGCTTTCTAAAGGATTTAAGACTCTTTTGCTTTTTAAATTCATAACTTGACTTGTGTATGTTGGACACATACTTTACACCTTTCTTCTGAAGTTAAGCCTGCCTGCTCGTGCCAAGCTACCAAGTGGGTGAGAGGGGTTAACTGAGGGTGATTCTCCTTTACCCTAACTGGAGTGAGGGTCCTTGCTTGGACAGAGGGGACCTGACTGCCCACCAAAGACCCCATTTCTAACACTCTTCCATTGTTACTATTACACCAGCCTGCTTCTTAATGAATGCCTCTCAGACGGTGTAATCCTATGGTTCCCCGTTTCAAGCCAAAGTCGTTTGGTCCATTGTTTCAAACCTCTGTAATCATGTTGACGTGCCTGGGATTTCTCACGCTGATTGCCAAAACATGAGATCATTGCAGAAGAAGAACAGAGGCCAGCTAAGATTAATTAAGGAGCTTAGGGCCAGATGTAGCAAAATGCTAATTTGCAACTTGCAAATTGCGAGTCCCTGCGACTCGCAATTTGCAACTCGCAAATTGGTATGCAGTACGGTGTCTCAGACACCGACTGCGACTCGCTATGGGGTCGCAATGACCCACCTCATTAATATTCATAAAGTGGGTCGCTAATTGCGGCCCCATATCGAGTCTAGGCACTCGCAAACATGGAGGCCTGCTGTCGTCAGCAGACCTCCATGTTCGTGACTGCTTTAAATAAAGCAGTTTTTTTTTTTTAAGTGTAGCCCGTTTTCCTTAAAGGAAAACGAGCTGCACTTTAAAAAAAAACGAAACCTTTAGTTTAGTTTTTTTTTCAGGGCAGGCAGTGGACCCTTGGACCACTACCTACCCTGAAAAAATATTTGTGGGTCCATTCACAAAGTGGAAGGGGTCCCATGGGGACCCCTTCCAATTTGCGAGTGGGTTACCATCCACTTGAAGTGGATGGTAACTGCGACACCATTTGCGACTGCATATGCGGTCGCAAATGGTATTGCATACCACTCAGAATCGCAAATAGGAAGGGAACACCCCTTCCTATTTGCGATTCTGAAATGCATATTGCGAGTCGGTACCGACTCGCAATATGCATTTCTGCATTGGGAAACACGAATAGCGAGTCGCAAACGGCAATTTTTGCCGTTTGCGACTCGCTATTTGTTTCCTGCATCAGGCCCTTATTTACAACCCTCAAAAAACAAAAACGGGGGGGAGGGGGCTAGAGAAACGGGAGATTTAAGACAAAGAAAGAAAGAAACTGGTCCTGTGCACGGTACTCCCATAAAGATCACAACATAAGAAGTACACAGTTCCAAAACAAAATATAGGGAAGTATACTGATACTAGAAAGAAATATATATGGTCCCTGTGGATACGATATGGTCAGAACAAGAGCCCTCACTCACCAGTTGGTGACATGCTTCATCATTGGGCTTTTGCTCCTCATTAGGCCGGCACTGCAATGCCTAACGGGCCCCTCAAGGAGGCTCTTTGCCAGAGATCTTTTGATGTAGAAATGCAAGGACATGGCTATTGGAGAAAGGGATTGGTATAGAAATTAGTGATGTTAAAAATGACTAGAGGTAAACAGACAGGATTTAATAAAAAATGTAACCTCTGTCACTGATAGAAACAGTGTTATAGGGGGAAGGATTAGTTACAATGCCTAATCAACCCTAATAGAAACGTTTGGAGGAAAAATACAGTCCCTATAATAGAGGAGTGTAAACAGATATAAGGTCAACATGTTTCTCTCATTTTGAAGTCAATTAAGATCAGTGAGATTCGTCGGGACCAAACCTACCTAATCATCATATTTCATTTAAGCCTATTATAGGGTAACTCACAGGAACCCTCCCTCTATTAAAGGAGGGGCCCCATCGGGATGGCAACGAACATCAGTGGTCCAGGCTGGACTAAGGGGGTCATTCCGACCCCGGCGGGCGGCGGGCGACGCCCGCCGGGCGGAAACCGCCCAAACACCGCACCGCGGTCAAATGACCGCCGCGGTGATTCTAACTTTCTCGCTGGGCCGGCGGGCGATCTCAAGAAGATTGACCGCCGGCCCAGCGGGAAAGCCCCTGCAAAGAGGAAGCCGGCTCCGAATGGAGCTGGCGGATTTGCAGGGGTGCGACGGGTGCAGTTGCACCCGTCGCGATTTTCAGTGTCTGCAAAGCAGACACTGAAAATCATTATGGGGCCCTGTTAGGGGGCCCCTGCACTGCCCATGCCAGTGGCATGGGCAGTGCAGGTGCCCCCAGGGGCCCCAGGACACCCGTTCCCGCCAGCCTCTTCCTGGCGGTGTAAACCGTAAGGAACAGGCTGGCGGGAAGGGGGTCGGAATCCCCATGGCGGCGCTGCAAGCAGCGCCGCCATGGAGGATTCCCTGGGCCAGGGGTAAACCGGTGGGAAACCGCCGGTTGCCCTTTTCTGACCGCGGCTTTACCGCCGCGGTCAGAATTGCCCATGAAGCACCGCCAGCCTGTTGGCGGTGCTTCCGCGGCCCTCTGCCTTGGCGGTTTCAAACCGCCAGGGTCAGAATGAGGGCCTAAGTATCCGCCATATATGTCCACTGGGTCGGTAAACACCTACCCCTTCTTCGAGCTCCCGGAAAAGCTTATTTACAACCCCCTTCCACCACAGGTGCATCATTTGTAATGCTACTCTGGCAGCTAAGAGGGCAGACCCATGTCTATAAGGCCACACAAAGCCACTTTGCATGGCTTTTCATGACCTTGTAGATATGGTGTAAGGCAACGCAGCGCAAATCGACGTGCTGCCTTACACTGCATCAAGGGAGGTGTTCCATAGGTGTTGTGATGGGTTTTTCCATGCAAACCCATGGGTTTTGACACATTCCCAGATTTACAAGGATCTGTAAACCTAGGAATGTGTCAAAACTGTACACCTCCCGAGGTGAGGTGTAACAAGGAGAAATATCTTAATTTCTCCTCGTTTTTTCCTCTTTCTATTTGTGCACTACTCCCCATTTCACACAAAAAAACACATGTTTGCACATCTTTTCCTCTTGCAACTACACTCCAAGATGGATTGAAAAATTTATTTTTCCAGAATAAACACTGCTTGCGGATAGATTAATTTCTATGTTGTGCTTACTATAAATATTTCTACTTTAAGCCTTGAAGAAGTAGCATCTGTCACCACGGAACACATGCTGGCTGGCTGGAGTTTTCTTGTGATTTATTTTTTAATGATTTGTATGGGCTCATCTAATTGATTTGTGTGGTCACATTGATATTGGAAAAACTAATCTTGGAATGAACTGCTATTTAGGCTGTTGATACTCTTGATGTAATGATTTATCAGAGAACAAATTGTCTTTTTGGTATGAGTTTTGAGAATAGATCTGATAATTGGTCAAAGTTGTGGTGTTTATCTGCTCCCTACAAAACTTATGAGTAATTGTAATTAGCGACTTGGCAGGACACTAGTCTAGTAGGTGAGCTTGTGTGGAGCCATAATTATTTTTGCCCAAGAATTGATGCTTAGTATTAGAGAAGGATCTGCAGCATTTTCATAAATTTTGAGGCTAAAGATTAGACCCTAGGAAGGTTCCATATTTGTTTTGAGATTGCTACATAGTGGGTTTTGTAATTGTGTTGTGCTGGCTTCATAAGTTTGGGAACAGATTGTACTGCTGTAATTATTACCACGTCCACTAACAATAAATATGGCTAACTATGTTAAAAAATGGGAGGAACTGGCAAACACTTTATTTAAATCCACCTCTAGTACCAAGAAGCATGAGAAAAAAGAAGCACCGAAAGGGCTCAGGATTTTTTTTTTTTTAAGCTGTAAAGATTAATGAAAAAGGAGTCACAAAAATGGTGGGATGCTGCTACATTATGCCAGTGCTTAGAGATGAATAAGATCCCAAGAGGACTCAGAATTAGCATATTCACTGCAGTGGAAGATTTAGATTTGGTCCAAGTAGTTCAATGGGAACTGAAATTAAGTCAGATCTCATAGGACTTAGGGCCAGATGTAGTAAAGGTTTTTCACGTCGCAAACAGTGAATTTCGCTGTTTGCGACGTGCAAAACCCACATCGCGATGCCCAATTCCCGTTTTCCGAGTTGGTAACCTGGTTACCGACTCGCAAAAGTGGATTGCGGGTCGCAAATAGGAAGGGTTGTTCCCCTTCCTATTTGCGAGTCGCAGCGCGATGCTGCATTGCTTTGTGACTGCGAATGCAGTCGCAAAGCAATCGCAGTTACCACCAGTGTCACACTGGTGGTAACCCATTCGCAAAAGGGAAGGGGTCCCCATGGGACCCCTTCCCCTTTGTGAATGGCCTGGAAAACAATTTTTTCAGAGCAGGCAGTGGTCCCATGGACCACTGCCTGCTCTGAAAAAATGAAACTGAAAAGTTTCATTTTTTCATTTTGTAATGCATCTCGTTTTCCTTTAAGGAAAACGGGCTGCATTATAAAAAAAAAAAAACTGCTTTATTTAAAAGCAGTCACAGACATGGTGGTCTGCTGTCTCCAGCAGGCCACCATCCCTGTGAGTGTTGCGAGTTGCAAGGGGGTCGCAAATTGCGACCCACCTCATTAATATTAACGAGGTGGGCCTTTGCGACCCCCTTGTGAGTCGCAATTCAGGGCATTGGTACATCTGGCCCTTAATGCACAGGCGTATTGAGCAGGCTGAATGTAAAATTAACAGTCTTCAGAAAGAAATAGAGGAAACCAAAGCAGAAATGGCTAATCTCAAATTAGAAGAAGGCACATATAAGAATTATGAGATTCTTGAGCTAGTTGTAGATTGATATCAGGAAGACATCAAGGAGAGAAAAAATCCAAGATACCAGCTTTAGTTGTTAATCTTTCTAAAAGGATCTTAACAGATCAAGAGATGAGGATTTTGAATAAAGGTCTATATTTTTGCACCGACAAGAAAGTATGATTCCTTTGAGTTGAAAACTGATCTTTATAAGTTTGTGAGAATTCTCAAATTGAAAAAAAAAATTGCATTGAAATCAAGAAAAACTATGGGGGTTATTCTAACTTTGGAGGAGTGTTAATCCGCCCCAAAAGTGACGGTAAAGTGACGGATATACCACCAGCCGTATTACGAGTTCCATAGGATATAATGGACTCGTAATACGGCTGGTGGTAAATCCGTCACTTTTCCGTCATTTTTGGGACGGATTAACACCTCCTCCAAAGTTAGAATAACCCCCTATGTCTACTGCAGAAAAACAGAAGATCTCAGATATGACGGTCAAAGATTTGGAAGATACACAGACTCTAGTAAGTTTGAGTGAAGAAGTAGTTCCAGACATTGAGGATTTGTTACAAAGTATTGGAATAGAAGAGGGTGTGATTGAAGAAAGTGGTTTGACCAAAAAATCAAATTTTGTCCCTCAGCTCCCTAAAGAGAATTCTACTGATATTTTCTTTGATGTTATGTGCAAAGATATTGATTGTATGCGTAAAAACTTTGAGAAGAATAATATGACAATAAAAGAAAGTCATGCAGTGCACTCCTTGAAGTAGGATTTAAGTATAATGATCGGACAAAGAGACAAAGATTGCAATGTTGTGGTTTTAAATTTTGAGGATTATGAAGCAGAAGCAAGGAAACAATTGTCTTGTAAAAATGATTATGAGATCAGCAAAGGATTCATATATAGTAGGGTGCAGACAGAAGCCTCTGAAATCCTTAAAAGTGGCTATGCAAAGATATATTGGATCAATTTAGATTTTTGGAAGTGAAAAACCCAGCTATACTCTATGGGTCAGGTATATTGATGAAGTATTAATTTTTTGGGAGAAGTCTGAGTATCAACTGATGACGTACCATGGATTTTTGATCTCTCATGCTATAAACGTTGAGCTGTTGCATTTTTCAATTTAGATCTGTACATTGACAATGAGATTCTACATACAATATCAAAAGTACAGACAGTGGCAGTATCTTACATTTTAAATCTGGGCATCATGTCCATCAGAAAAATAATATCCTGTTTGTGAAACTTGTTAGACAGAAGAGAAACTGTTCCAACATGAAAGATTATCACATAGAAGTACAGAAAACACTAAATAGATTAGAAGCCAGGGACTATCCCATGAAAGTTTTGATGCAATCAGTTAAAAAAGTGGAAGGAATATCAAGGGCAGATTTGTTGAAAGAATCTGATCGGAAGGTAAACAAAGGCTTAGGGCAAGTAAACAAACGTTTGTACATAGAATCAAGCAATATATGATCTGCTGAATAAACATTGGCATATTCTCAAGACAGAAAAAAACTTGAGGGAGCTTATCAGTCCACACCCACTGATCACGTTTAGAAGAACTGAGACCTTAAAGAATATTTTGAGTCCAAGTGATGTTCATTGATACATTTCTAATAGAACAACATCTTTGATAAAATAAAAACCGGAAGGATGTTTTTGGTCCCAGAATTGTGTTTGTTGTAAATTCATTCCAGATAAAACATGTAAGTTTGATAATCATGACAAGAGTAAGAGATTTTGGATCAGATCTTTCATCAGTTGTAACACTGAGCTTTTCATTTACTTGATTATTTTTGTATGTAATAGACCCAGACATAGAACTCTGCTCCGCTGGCGGAGTTTGCAGAATACAAGTACTTTGTGCTGCATGGAGTATCGCAGAGTTCCCGAACTCTGATATCCGTCACAGAGTGGAGTTCTTTCATGGATGCAAGACTTGTTTTTGAATCTCAAGCCACTAGCGAGCATGAGTGAGACTTTGCATTGCATCGTGCTGCTTCTGGCAGCACGTGCAAGAGTTCACGTTTATTCATACTGCTTCCATCCGCAATGACGGCCAAAACAGTCCTGCCCTTGAACGCGAATGCACCTCGAGTAGATTTTCTACTCAAGATGCATCTAAATCTAGTCAAAAATAAGTTTTTGAGTGCATTTTCTTCTCCAATGGACCCTTCAAGTTGTTTTTTAGTGTGAGAAGCCTTTTTTTCTAACAGGAAGGAAGTGCCCAGAGACTCCAAATTCCTGTTCCTGTCCAGGAAGCCCCTCCCAGTGCTTTGTCCATCTCCTATCCTGGTCACTTTTCACTTGTTTTTCGAGGTGGATCACCCTCTTTGTCTCCTGGATATACCTTTAGATTTAAGGACTTTGTTTTTGTGAAATCATACAAGTAAGTTCAACATCTATTGTATAAGGGTGTTGCTTTTTTGCTTGGGCATGCATGATTTTTAAATTTTCTAGTGGTGTGTGACCTGGAACTGAAGTATGTGCCTAGTTATTATTTATTTTGCATTTCATTGATTTTTCACTTCTTGTAAAGTAAACTTTTTGCACATCTAGGTACCTTTTCCACATGTTTGTAACATTTGCAATATTTTTTACTATGTGGCCTAAATTTCCAAAGGGGCATCTAGCCAGTAGGCCCAGAACTAGTAGTCATCAGTATATGAAATAAATGTTTCATTGGAATATGTTTTTAAAACTTCATCTAGGGCAGGGATTGCATTGGATTAAATTAAAAATGTTGGCTATTGTGTGCATTTCATTTTTTTTTTTTGCAAAAACTGTATATGGTGTGGGGTAATATTGGATGGCATAGAAGGATGTGCACTGTTGTAGTGAAAGGATGACAACACAGTTCATTTTCGTATTGCTGAATTAATGTTAGTGTCTTTTTAGTGTTACCAACATGCCTCCTTGATATGATTTTAATTTTTTTCTGTCATGTTTTTATTTTAGTATTTTAATATTGTTTTTATTTTTTCATTTTTTCTAATTTTTATTTCATTTTATTTATTTAGCCATTTAGCCTTGATCCATCCATCAATCCATTCCTCCACCCACCAAAGGTGCACAGCCAAACTACAGCGTTCGGTTTCTCTAGGTGTATAATAATTCAATTTTCTCCTGAACACCCTGGCTGTGGTGCAGTGCAGACACATGAGCAGCATAACTCATATTTTTAATGATTATTCCATTTCCCCAGGTCCACCTACATGCCATGGGTTTTTTAAGGATTATTCCATTTATCAATGCACCTTTCTGTGACTACTATAGATGTCTCCTTTAAAACAGATGGAGATAAAGCAAAGAGCTATGCCTGCATGTTGTGGTGCCTGCTTTGAAGTTAAATTTTATGTTGTGGTGGTGTGGTTTGACTTTACAATGTTGAATTAAATTGGTATTTATTACATAAGTAGCCTGCTGCACTAATATTGCATTTGTCCGTACTATTTCAACCTGCAATAATGCCAAGTTTCACTACCTACATGTTTTTCTTGCTTAATTGCTTTTAGGTGCACAAAAGAAGAGACATCACATCACCTGCAGTATTACCAAAGAGAAGGTCTGTACAGTTAAGACCTCCAATCTCTTCTGCTTGTGCAACTGAGAGCCTTAAGATTGCCCTAAAGAAAGTAGCTCCCAAGAAAGTGGTCAGTGAGACGAAGCAACTTTCCTCCAGTGGCGTGCCGACCTCAAACTTTTTCAGAAGACGTATGTCTGCCACACCACCTTCCGGGGAGGAACCTTGGAGTAGCACTCCCATGTCAACAGCACCACCCCAACCTCAGCTAAAGACCACGTCAGTCAATGAGACAGCCACGCAAATAATGGCGATGCTGACGAGCAGTGATTTGACGTTTATTTGTCCCTTGTATTTGTCCCTTTTGCAAAGTAGTACCCAATTGCTTCAGAAAACAGAGCAAAGTGGATAGCAGCCACAGCCAGCATTAGTAGATCTTCCTTAAGTTGGAGCAGAACAGAAGGTTGAGCTTCCTGTTGAGAAAGAACCTCCTGTTTTAGAATCAATGACTCCAAGATCTCCAACAAGAAAAAGGAAGGGTACTACTCCACCATCTTTTCCAAGCACCACTCCTGATGATGATGATGATGATGATGATGGCATTAGGTTGCACCCCTTTGTGACCCATTGCATACCTTATCCATGCGCCAGGCATTATGTATGCATAGGCAGTGTTCCAACGCAAGTAGGCCCACAAAAATGGTGTAATGAAATATGCTGATTTTATTGCACCATTTATGGTGTAATGTTTAATGCCTGCTGAAAACCAGCATTGAAATGATGCACCCATTAGAATCAATGGGTCTCCTTGCACTTTGCTCCACTAGTGTCAGAATTTTTGATGCTACTGGAGCAAAGCACCACAATAGGGTCAAAAATGTTGATGCTATTGTTCCTAATGCCACCATGGTGTGCTGTATCGTAAATAAGGCACACACATGGTGTCGTTAGGGGGGGGGGCGCAAGAAAAGTGGCGCTTGACAATGAGAAGCGCCACTTTTCTTAAATCTGGGCCTTAGAGTCATGGAAGGGGATGATGATGAGGAGAAGGATGACAACAAGACAGTCATTTTGGAAGCTGGCATTGAGGAGTCTGACATTACTATCCAATCTGCTCTGTGGGTGTGGCATAGACACTGCTAGCTTTCATACTTGTTAAGCCCCAGAAGAGACCTGAACCCACCCCTACCTCAGCAGAAGTAAGCACTGCAAAGATGCAATTGATATACCCACCTACCTCCAGTTCTTCTTCAGGCATTGGCAGTGGCCCCCTAAGAAAATACTCAGTTCCTAGTATGAGACTTTTTGAGCTTAGAAAACAGGAGGGTGAACACTACAATATGTTCCATTTGCCACGTGAGTGTTCGTCGAGGTAAGCCTGGTTCACATTATGGTACAGGAGGCGGACAGCCTTACCACCGGATTACAACATCATGCAATCCGGTGGTAGTAGTACCTTAAAAAATTGCTGAACATGGTTAGTGTGGGGACGGAGAGCTAGGAAATATCAGCTACAACTGGTCAAATCATGGTGGAAGATGAGGAAGAAGAGGGTCACATCCTTACACAAAGTAGCCCTGTCACCAGCAGTACACCAGAATCACCCGCCTCAGCAACTTTATTATGGCACAGGAAGACTGAGTCAGATGAAGACACCACAGCAAAAGTTGACTCCACCATGACGCACATTGAGTCTACACCACCTACATCTCAAAAGTTGCCTGCCCTAGAGAAGAAGAAAATCCAGTCTAGTAAAATCCAGTGGTAGGGCCCCCTCCTGCCTAGAAGGGACATATTTAGGCAGTAGGGGCCCTACAACTGAAACCACCCAAGGCAAGTTTGACAATGGAAAGCTGGCAAAAATGTTAGCGGTGGACCTCCTCCCTTTTTGTTTTGTGGAAGGAGTGAGATTCTTAGAGTTTGGGGCAGCCATATGCTCAAAATGGAAGGTTCCAAGTTGGACCTATTTTGCCAGAGTTGCTGTTCCAGTGCTGAATCACGATGTGCTGCAATTATTTGGACAAGCTTTGGAGCAATGTGTTGTCCACACTATCCACCTGACGACAGACATGTGCACCAGTTGTCAGGCTATTGATTAAATGTGTATCACTGAACACTGGTTCTCTTTTGCAAGTGTAAAGCAAAAGCTATCTACAGGTCTTGGCCCTGAAGACATTATTAAAAGTGTTTGGTGCATGCAAAAGTAGCCATGTTCGATATGGAGAAATCACATATAGCTGCAAACATCTTGGATGAATTTAATAGCAAGGTGTCTGAATGGTTGCAACCCAAAGCTCTCTGAATTGGATTTGTTGCCAGTTGACAATGGCAGTAACATAGTCAAGGCAGGGCAGATGGTGGCTATTTCATCAACCTGGTTGTTCAAGACTTTCTTTAAAAAAAGAAGACATTGTCAGCAACATACTGACCACCTGCAGGTGAATCTGCACTCATTTCAACCATTTTTTAAAGCGTGGGAGCAGTTTTGGATTATTCAGTGTGGTAAGAGTGTACCAGTTAAAGCCCTGATACAGGAAGTGTCAACACGTTGGAACTCAACCTAGTATATGTTGTAACATCTGTTTGAGCAGTACAGAAATATCAATGGCTATGTGTCAACACCAGAGCAGTACGCGCTCTATTGGCGACAAAAATGCAAAAACCCAGCACTCTCAAAACAACGTAATTTATGCATTGTGCTGATATGTTGTGGTTTAACCTTTTGCATTGCAGAGTTCAATCCTGAAAACTTATTTTTAATATGCTTACAAATACTGTTCCTTTGCAATGTACTGCTGCAGGTTTTCAGAGTGTGTTAGGGTGTGGCCCCATTCCAGGGCCTTCAAGACACTTTCCCTGCAACATGCCTGGGGGTGGTTCTGGGCTGGGCCAAGACTCTATAAAAGAGAGTCAGCCCAACTCCCAGTGCTCACTATTCAGAGGTCCCGGTGCAGAGCAGCAGCTTCTTCCTGAGCTCCTGTCCCGGCGGCCTATTTGAATCTTCCAGTCTTCTGCCCTTCATCCTTCATTGGTGATCATTGTTCCAGGCGGTAAGACAGTGGTTGGACTGTTCCGACACCGTTATTGAGAATTTTCATATTCTTGGTTTAATTCTTAAATGAGTAACAGATTGCTTGCGCGCTACCATTTCTTGACATTTATATGGTAGTTTACAAATAGGCAAAATGCGCGATTTGTTTCATAAAGGTTTGACTTTGTTATTCATTGCGTGCTACCATTTCTTGACATTGGCATGGTGGCTTAAGAATCGGCAAGACGCGCGATTCGTTTTATGGTGTTTAAACATTGTTGTCCATTGCGCGCTACTATTTCTTGACATTTACATGATGTTTTACGAATTGGCAAAAGAAGCGTGATTCATTTCATTGTACTTTGATCTTGTTATTTATTGTGAGCTGCTATTTCTTGACATTTACATTGTGTTTTACAAATCAGCAAGACGCGCAATTCGATTAATGATGATTTGACTTTGATATTCATTGCATGCTACCATTTCTTGGTATTTTACATGGTGACACTCGAATCGAAAAGACGCACGATTCTCTCCTCGAGTTTATTTCATGTTGTTTATTGTATGCCACTATTCTAAGATATTTATTATGTAATATTCGAGTTGACAAGTTATGTGATTTGTTTCCTGAATCCATATTGTGTTATTCATGGTGCACAATCCTTTTATGGTGTTTACTATATATATATATATATATATATAAATCTGCAATATGCGCAATTTGTGTTGAAACATTTTAAGAGTACACAGAAGGCCAGAGTTTCTAGATGCAATATTGTATGGTCCTAGTATACATTCTCAAAACAGGATTTATATGACTGGTTTAAAATTTAGTCAAAATGTTTTTTCTGATTCTCATATAAAGGAAAGTTCTTGAATAAGAAAGTTTTCACTTACTTCATCTTGATTCCCTTACAGGTATCCGGCCATCTTGAAACTTAGTCATTTTAAACTTAACTCTTGGATTGTTCATGTTTTCAGAGTGACTAGGCTTAGAATCATAGTCTAGTATTGATTTCAGGAGATATAATTTTCATATTGTGTGTTGTAACCTTTTTCTTACTACAGGTCTCCTTCCCAGCTGTTCCCTTCCTATCCCCCTCTTCCCCTCTTGAACTCTCTCAGTCTCTGTGATTTATCTATCAGAGTCTTGGAGCTGTTCAGTGGTGGACGTGTTGGGAACGTGCACAGACCCCGAGGATCTGGTGACTCTGACACTATGGGGGTCATTCTGACCTTGGCGGTCCATGACCGCCATGGCGGAGTGCGGCGGAAGCACCGCCAACAGGCTGGCGGTGCTTCCTGGGCGATTCTGACCGCGGCGGTAAAGCTGCGGTCGGAAAAGGGGAGCCGGCGGTTTCCCACCGGTTTCCCGCTGGCCCAGGGAACCCGCCATGGCGGCGCTGCTTGCAGCACCGCCATGGGGATTCCGACCCCCTTCCCGCCAGCCTGTTTCTGGCGGTGTCCACCGCCGGAACCAGGATGGCGGGAACGGGTGCCGTGGGGCCCCTGGGGGCCCCTGCACTGCCCATGCCCAGGCATGGGCAGTGCAGGGGCCCCCTAACAGGGCCCCACAAAGATTTTCACTGTCTGATTAGCAGACAGTGAAAATCGCAACGGGTGCCACTGCACCCGTCGCACCCCTTCAACTCCGCCGGCTCCATTCCGAGCCGGCTTCATTGTTGAAGGGGCTGTCCCGCTGGGCCGGCCGGCGGTCTTCTGGTGGTCGCCCGCCGGCCCAGCGGGAAAGCCGGAAAGCGGTGCGGTCTTTCGGCGGGAACCGCTTGGCGGGCGCCGACCGCCGCGGTCAGAATGACCGCCTATGTCAGTCTAGAAGGGGTTGCAATTAGGAAAGCTATGACCATGCATGTGGACAAATGGGGCCTAGTCAAATGCATAGCACAGGTGTTGCTCCCTTTTGAGGTTTTCATGCAGGAAGTTAACAAGGAGGACAATACGATGGGCCAAGCTATCCTGTTGTTGCATCTGCTATTGGAAGCAGCGAAAGAAGATGTCTGAAAGATACCCACTTGACGTTGTCAATGAAAAACCAGAAGCTCATGCCTCAGTTGAAAGCCTAATCCTTTGCTTGGCTTGTACTACAAGGCTGCAAAATTACATTATCTCACCCAAAGAGTGCATCTGTGCCACTCTACTTCATCCACTCTTCACAAACAAATTTTCAATTTCATTCCTTTTTCTGAAGGGGCTGTTTCAAATTACAAGAGATCAGAAAGCCAGAGAACTTCCAGAGAGGGCAGTCTTATCGCACAGAAGTCAAAACTGGCAACAATGACACCGGTAAAAACAGCATCAGAAGAATTGGCTCAACCTCTGCATTGGCTTGGTTTCAAGTGGCAGATCTTAGGTCCTGTGCAGAAGCAAAGGCAAAAGAGGTAGAGCAAGTAACAGCACCAGTGACAATTCAGAGGTTGTTCCAGGAGTATCTGGATGACCCAAAAGAGGTGTATATGGATCAAAACTGATTAGTGTATTGGTTTAGGAAGATGCACCAATGGCCAGAGCTCCACAGGCCGGCAATAAATAACCTGGTATGTCCTGTAACCAGTGTGTCTGCTGAACATGTGTTCAGTGCAGCTGGTGCAGTTGTAACAGTGAGAAGAGCCAGTATCTCACCTCAAAATGTGGAGGGATTAACCATTATCAAAATGAACCAACATTTTATACAACATGATTACACCATACCTGAAACACCACAGGAGGAGGAAGAGGATGACTGATCAGAATCAAGGGCCTCATTATGACCCTGGCAGTCTTCTGACAACCAGGGCCATGGTGGTGGTTTCACCACTGACGGGCTGGCGGGCTGGCAGTGAAGACCGCCACATTATGAGTGTGGCGGGTTAGCCTCTGCCAACCTGCCACATCCCCTCCTGTACCACCAGGGTGGTTTGATCTGCGGGCCAGAGATCAGCATCTCTAACCCAGTGGTCCAATTAAGACCGCCAGCGGTATTTGGAGTCAGCTTTCCTCCATGGTTTCTGCAGCGGTAGCACTGCCACGAAAACCCTGGCGGAAAGGCTACCAGTCACAGGAAATTTATTTCCTGCCTCTGGCAGATGACTCCCCCGCCCCCCCTTGCAAACCCAATACATCCCCACCCCCTCCATACCAGAACACCCCACCCCCCTTCTAGTGCACCCCAATCCCCCTGCCCCGAGCTGCCTCTTTTATTGCAGCATCTCACCCCCTTTCTAGTGCAGCACCCCCCACGCATGTACACACACAGACAACCACACACACTCCACAGACACTCATTCTTGCACCTCGCATACACGAACACTTCACTTCATACACGCATTCACTCACAAGCATCCAAAATGTGGTGGAAATCCTTCAGTACTCGTGATCTGGTCGGTGGAAGACCACCAGCACTGGTGCTCTTCTGGCATCCGCGGCTTTGGCTGTCTTAGAAAAAGACCACCAAAGTCAAAATGATGGCCCAAGTGTGTTTGCTGACCAACTTCTGGGTTTGAGGGTGAACTCTATTTCCCAGGCTGAGTGTTCCAATGGCGATATATAACTTTTTCATTATTTGTTGTTGAACTTCTTTCTTTCTTTGCAAAAATAAATGCTAGTAGAACATTATGTTTGTATCAGATTTATGTTGCTCCACCATTTTTTGTCACAGATATTGACACATTGGAGTTGGACCTGTGTGCAGTAAAGAAGCCCTCAAATTCCCTTCAGGACATTGGAGACAACGCCTGCCTTCCTCACATGCCATTGCCTATCCTTTTTTTTTTTACATCACCTAGCAGGGCTACCCCAGGAGATCATAGATTAAAAGATTGTCAGTACCACTGCCAAATTCCAATGTGTTGCAACCATGAAAGAGGAGACAGTATTTTGTTCAACCAACGTGTTTGGATTGGAAGAGGTAACTACTAACTAGTGCACCATTTAGTGGTGATATATTGAGTGATTGTGAGTGATGATATATGTGGTGGCTGACAGTGACGGAGGTAGTTCAACAAATTTGTAAATTTGTTTCTAATGATTTGCTATATTTGGGGGCTGATGGGTGCTAATTTTTTTTGCAATTTTTTTCAGGGCTGGACTACTTACACAGCAAGAAGGAGAAAATTATCAACTTCAAAGGGAAACCATGATGATTGCAAAGATTCTGAAGCTTAGTACTCACTCAGCTCTGAGGACTGGAGAGAGGTGCATTGATTTGGAAAATGCTGCTCAGTATGTGCTGCATTGCTGGCTCAAATGTGATACTCCTCTTATGTTCTTGTTCTGCCTTTGAGTCTTCTTGGTACACTTCTGACACCTCATGAACCTTGCCTTGCTTCCTTTTGTCCTTCTCCTTTACTCTAAAATTCTGTCACTGTTTTTTCAATATGCAGGCCTTCTCATAACCCTTTCCAGCACAAACAAAACTCAGTGAAAGATAAACACTCCAGCTTTCCTACTGAATAGGTTCAGCCAGGCCCAAGAGTGACGGACATTCCAAGAAGAATGGAGATTCACCATCCAATTTGGCAATACAGTAGAATTTTTCTTTTAACAATCATAATTTTTAGAACTGCTGCAGTAACTTAAATCCTCCATAATTTGTGTTTTTCAAACCTAGAAGACATAACATTTAGGGATTGAGGGGCATATTTACAAGAAAGAGGACCATCAATCCCAATGCAGCACTTTTCTTGCGTCGCCCCTGCCCCCCTAATGACAACATCGTTGTGCCGTATTTACAATACAACACACCATGAAGGTTATAAGGACAATAGCATCAACACTTTTGATGCTATTGTGGCACTTTGCTGCACTAGCGTTAAAAATGTTGACGCTAGGAAAGCAAAGCACAGGGTGGCCCATTAATTAAAATGAGTGTGCCATTTTAATGCCTGCTCTGAACAAGCATTAAAAATGAAGGAAAAAATGGTGCAGTGAAATGTTGTAAATTTCACTACTCCTGACTCTGGGCCCACTTCTCCTGATTCCATGATTTCATTTCCTGTGTTTAGTTTTTTACTATTAGCTCCCCACCATTGCTCAGAACAAGTTGATATTGCAAGTGTTTATTACCATATTAAGTCTTCTTTGTTGTGTGTCAAATATTATCACTGAGGTAGTCTGGTCTCAGTCTTCCTAAAGTTATGATATAATAAAACCCACTAACTCTCTGTTTTCCTTCAATCTAGTTGACAGTGATGGATAACCCTTTGATTAATCCTGCAGTTGAAGTTTGCATAGGTGGGAGTACCACCTACTTTCTCCCCTGTTAGTGCACTAGTCTGCTACTACTACTACCATCCCCTTTAGATGCCACCTTGGGATAAAACCTGCAGTAAGAAGACTCCCTTGATTCAGCTATTCAAGTAAGAGAAGAATTTTGGATTGAAAATTATGACAAAGTTAGCAATTAACTTCTAATAAAGAAGTTATTGTTTGTGTTTATCTAGGCTTTTGTAGGTGAAATAGGCAATGACAATCATCCCCTACTGATCAATATAGTTGCAGAGGGCAGTAGAGCAAGGGTATAAGTAAATGATGTACACGTTTTTAGCAGATTTCAAAATCAGGCTACACTAAAAGACAGTGCAAACTAAAACACCAAAATAAACATTTGAGGCATAAATCAATTAAATAAATTATCCCCTTTATTTTTAACAAATAGAAAACCCACCCTTTTTGCCTACAAAAGGCCCACCTCTATCCCCAAACAAATAGCCCCAGCCCCAAAAAGTCCAAAGAAAGTCCAAAGTGAAACCCGGTCCTAAACCTCTCCCTAACCCATAACAAGTCCCTCCCACCAAAACAAAAAAATAAAAAAAGGGCTTAGAAGAGGGCATTGTCTATTTGGGTCTGGAGCTGGTCCAGGCTCTGCTCGATCCTGACAAGCCAGCTCTCCATACCGCATAACTTGACTTACTCTACTGCAGGGTAAGGCAGAGGGATTAGGCAGGTAGGTAGAGATTTTGCTGTAGAATATTGGGGTGTCACTGATCATCAATTCATCAGGTGCCTTAGCTTTGGCTTATTCCGTCACTGTATAAATGAAAGTCTAAAGGAAAAAAGCTGAACAGGCGTAAAATAAATCTGTTATGAAAACCATGAAATATATTTTAGAAACACTTCACATGGCCATTCAAATGTGGCACATGCCTTGAATGGATTTTCCAACTTGTTTCATAGGCTGGAGTGGAAGAACATAGGAAAGAATAAAGGAGTGAAATACTAAAAGGTGACTGAGTAGGAGAAGTGGAACCCACCTTGTGTGTTCTGTGTCAGGTCCTGACCTAGCTTGACTCAACCACAACTAGGAATCAGACTAGGTATGGAACATATCCCACAGTGGCTACCCATGCAGGCTGAGGGTTTCTGAGAATTATAAAAATAGACATGCAGTCATTGCCTAACCCAGGCTTCTGCATCCTTCATTTGTTATTAAAGTGTGTTTACTTTTCATGTATATCGAGATGTATGAGATTGTGTTTTATTGTCGCTGTAAATCACTAGAAATCACGACTGAAAACTTCATTGTTATCAGTACATTGCAATATGCTTTTTCATCATGTATGTATTTCTGTTCTGACACATGCTGAACTCAGGGGCATGTCTCATTCTGGTAATGATGGCCCCATGTGAAATGCATGATAATCCTCAGAGAATGACAGGAGCCGGGGGTGACTCTTCCTAATGATGAGTGAGAGCCGTTTGTCAACAACAACCCGCATGCTGCTAAACACGTGGCAGAAACAGCTGACATCTCTGGTGCATGCAGCGGTACTATTTAAACCACATGTAAGAGAAAGGAAATGCTATGCCTCAAGGGATGCTTACCAGGGCTACCAGGCGCTGCCTCGTGTCTCAGTATTCCTAAAAGAAAAAAATAATTGCGTCAATTAAACAGCAAAGAAACCATAAGGCAAAGCCTTCTTAAAAGAATACCGGACTGCAAAAGAAATCACTCACCTTGGAAAACAGATTTCAGAATCCTGTCACCTGTACTTGTAGACAAAGAGAAAAGAAAGAAACAAGGTACAGTTTTTTTTCTTGATTAGAGATTGTTGGAAATACGGGTGTTTTCCTAACTACATACTCAATAGCAAAGCAACAGACCAATGTTAATGTGAATAAACATTAAGGCCCTCATTACAACCCTGGTGGTCGGTGATAAACTGGCGGTAATACCGCCAACAGGCCGGCGGTAAAAAATGGAATTACAATCATGGCAGAAACCGCCAACACAGACAGCCACTTTAACACACCGACCGCCATGGCGGTAGAAACAAACACCGCAGCTGTATCCACCAACAGACAGGCGGAAGACAATGTACCGCCCACACTATTACAAGGCACCAATCCACCAGCTCTTCCGGGGCGGTACCAACGCCATCAAAAGCACAGCAGAAACAGGAATTGGAAGGGAAACCACTCACCTCTCGACACCCAACGAGAAACCAGGACACCATGGAGCCCGAGTTACAGGTATTACCAATGTTGGTTTACCTCCTCTTCTACCAGGAACATCAAAGACGGTGGCGACGACCACGGTGAGTACTGCACCTAGCACACAGGAGATGGGGGGAGGAAAAAGAGAGTGACACACACACGCAACACGCAACACGCAAAACGCAACACGCAACACCCCCACCCCCAACAACACACACATAAACACGTGCAGCAACATGACATTTACTCCCCGTAACCCCCTGTAAGAACGCAAGGACCAAATGAAATGATTGTAACGAGTGTAATTATCGAAAATCCAGATAGGACAACATAACTGTGAAAAATCAGTATATACAAATATTTACAGCAAGTACACAAGTCCTTATACTGTTCCATTCAATGTCCGTGGACCAGTGGTCCCAAAAAGCATGGGCGAAGCCTACACATGACACCTGCCTCAAAACAGAGAGAACACTGCTGGGGCATCAGGTCGGAAAAAAAGGCACCTCAGGGGGAAGGGGAGGGGGCACCATGCCCACTGCTTGGTCCTGGGGAGTACAAGGCCACAGTCTCTCAAGTGGGTGGTTTGCCCACTGCTTGCTTTTGGGGAGTGCAAAGCCACAGTCTATCAAGTGGGTGGTTTGCCCACTGCTTGGTCCTGGGGAGTGCAAAGCCACAGTCTCTGGAGTGGATGCTGTTCTCCACTGGTTCTGGAGGGGGCTTGGTTCCCAGAGTGCTTCATCCTGCCAAGTACTGGAGTAGTGGATGCTGTTCTCCACTGGTTCTGGAGGGGGCTTGGTGCCCAGAGTGTTGCACCTGGGTTGCGGCAGTTCCCATTCCCACACCAGGGTGTCTGAGCCACGAGATTTTCTGGGAACAGCTGGCATGATACTCTATGGAGGCAGAGACACACGCCACCCTGCGGCAACTTAGCCTGCCAACTGCTGGTACTGCCAGTGCTGGTTGTGGTGCCTCATGTAGTGTGTTCAGGGTCCAGGACGTCTCCTGCAGCCTCAGACGGCTGCCCACTGGGGATGATGCTGATGTCCGCTGTGGTGGCACTGGCTGGGCACGTCGCGGGCGGGTGGCGGTAACTGTGGCGGTGTCTGTGGCAGAGATGCTGCTGGTGGTGCAGGTGTCAGCACCTGTGGAGGGAGACACCAGGACGTCTCCTGCAGTCTCGGACGGTGCCCACTGGGGATGATGCTGGGGACTGTAGCAGAGGCAGTAGATGTGCAGGCGGCAGTGCAGGTGGCGCTGCAGGTGGCGGTGGTTGCGGCGGTGCCCACCGCCGTACAGGTTGCTGTTCTGTCTTGCAGAAGGAGTGACACCAGTCCCTCACCCGGAGGCTCCGTGCCCTGAGCTGACTTCCCTTTGGCCTTGTGTCCCTTGCCGACCTTGGAAGCCGCTGCTGGGACCTTGGCACGGTCCTCTTTTGTCTTGGAGGAGGCCTTGCTAGGTGGTTGATGCGGCTTTTCCCTACAGCATGTGGGCCCCTTCTTGGCAGGTGGCAGGATAGGCTGATCCTTGGCCTCACTAGGTGGCACACTGGCAGCCCTGATGGGTGCCGCCTTCGATGTCACTGGACTTGCAGGGACCACAGTGCTCGAGGATTTTGTGGCTGAGGTGCTGGGCTGGAATCTGGACATCCTGGCTGTAGGGGAAGGACGGGGGAGGGAGGTGTAGGGAAGAGGTCCATGATAGCTAGGAAAAGTTTTTTAGACACACTGGGACGGGAAGATGGAGGGGGTTTGGGAGTGGAGGAAGAGGTAGTGGTTGTAGGAGGTGTACGTCTGCTGGGTTTGGGTGAAGGTGCATGGGCTGGAGGCTGTTGTGAGGTGGATGGCTGGTGAGTGGGTGTGTGCCTGCGTTTGTGTACTTTGGGAGGAGGGCTCACAGACACACTGGGAGAGGACACAGCGGATGTGTGCATGGTAGTGGGGGTGGTGAGTGCACATGAGCGGTGTGTGGTGATGGGCGTGCTGGTGATGGAGGTAGTGGCTGAGGATGTAGTGCATGCAGGTGTGAGTGGAGACGAGACTAGGAGGGAGGTGGAGGACGTAGAGGAGGGGGACACAGTGGAGGCAGTGGATGTTGGTGTGTCTGCATGGGTATGGTGTGTGAGTCCCTGTGGGATGAGTGGTGCTTATGTTTGCCAGAGCCACTTTTGTCTGTTGATGAGTGTGCAGGCTGGTCTGATGGTGTGCTTGGGATAGGCTGAGGTAGAGGGGATTGGGTCTGGGTAGTGGAAGTTGGAGGGGGGAAGCTGGACACAGGGACAATGGCTGCCATCAGTGCTGAGGCCAGAACATGAAATGCTCTCTGTTGGGCTGCCACGCCAGAATGAATGCCCTCCAGGTATGCATTTGTTTGTTGCAAATGCCTCTCGACACACTGGATGGCATTCAGAATGGTTGACTGCCCAACAGTGAGGGATCTCAGGAGGTCAATATCCTCCTCACTGAGGGCAGCAGGGCTGACTAGGGCAGGGCCTGAGGTGCCTGGGGCAAAGGAGATGCCCACCCTCCTGGGTGAGCGGGCACGGGAAACACGCTGAGGGGCTGCTGGGAGGGCGGTGCTGGTACGGGGGTGGCGGCTGTACCTGTTGTTGCGATGGGCACAGAGGTGCCCGCCACTGCAAGGGAGCTCCCATCAGAGGAGGAGTTGGTGTCGCTGGTGTCCCCTCCTGTCCCCATCGTGGAGCTCCCCTCGCCCTCCGTCCCACTGGTACCTTCAGACTCTGTATGTTCACCCTCCTGGGCCATGTGGGTTGCAGCTCCCTCCTGCTCTGGTGCCTCTGCTTCTCTGCCAGATTATGCTAATGCACCCAGGACAGGGTGACAAAACAAAAAGGGGGGAAAGACAGAGGAGACACATGGTCAATGCCAGCAACAACACCACAGTTGGCAGACACAACACACAGAGAGCAGCCCTACGCACTAGGCCGTGCACTAACTGTTCTTGGGTAAATCGCCTGTCCATGGGGGACTGTGCCTAAGCCCATTTAATGCACATCTGGAACCCACAGGAGCCTGACTAGGTGTAGATGGCCACTACCACTTTTGGGGTTGGAGTGCCACAGAGCCTGCCTAACAATGGACCTACCCAGCAAGTTTGCCCTGGCCTATGGGAACCCGCAGCCCACTTCCCCCACCCAGACTCCTCATAAAGAGCGCAGAGTCAGCTGAATGAGACTGTACTCACCCCCTTGTGGCTGCTGTGATGCCCTCAAGTGCCCATCCAACTCAGGATACGCCACTGCCTGGATCCGGTACATCAGGGGGGTCATGGTGCGAAAGGCACCCCTTCCACGTTGGGAGGCCATCCCCAGATGGGCCTCCACCGTCTTCTTGCTCCAGCGGAGCTGGTCCTCCTATCTTTTGCAGCAGTGGGTGCTCCGTCTATGGTAGACCCCCAGGGTCCACACTTCCTTGGCGATGGCACGCCAAATACCCTTCTTCTGGTGGGTGCTGTCCTAGAGTAAAAGTGAAGCAAGAATGGATTTAACTCCCTCATACGGTTCTTCTTACTCTTTGGCCACAACTTCTCACCCTGGCCCAGAAACACATACACTGACCATCCTCACATGCTGACCACAGCCCCCCCACATGTATCTTCCATCCACCCCACTCCATACATTCATGTCCCATCCATCATGCTCACAGTGTACTCACCTGTTTGTCTGGGGGACCATAGAGTAGCGTGTACTGGGGGAGGACCCCAGCCACCAGGTTGTCCAACTCCTCCCTCCACGGTGAAGGCAGGGGCCCTTTCCCCAGACACTCGAGCCATTGTTGCTTCCAGACTCAGGTCACAGCAGCACTAGCAGTGTAGGTCCTCTCCTGTTGAAGGTCAGGTATCAAGTGAGTGAACAGATAGAAAAGGGCGGTTACGTCCGCGGCAGTGCGTACCGTCACCGCCGGCGTACATCGTCATTGGCTCCTGGAACCCATATGGCCCAGTGATAACCAATGCTGAATTACAATGCGATCTTCGTCTGCCTACCGCGACGCTGCACAACACCAGCGCAGTTACCTCATTTCCCCTGGTCCCTCCTTAGAGGTCAGGCAGCCGCCATTTCCGGGGGCTTATGGCAGGCCACCTAACTGCTTCACAGCACTTTTGGGCAGGAATACAGACAGACAGCGCCACACACCGATTACATCACAATAGTTCAAAACACCCTTGTTCAAGCTAAGTGGTGTCTGACCCTCTGCTCACCCTTCTCTCCATAGGGCACATCCACTGGGGCAGATGATAAGATGGCGTCATCCTCCGGTATACAGATCCCTGGTTGACCTGTCAACAATGGAAGACAGACACATCATTATCACCTACAGACTTGATTGTGCCACAATCCATGAACTGTGTGCCCAATTGGAGCCAGACCTGATGTCAGCTATCCGCCATCCCACAGGTATACCCCCTCTAGTGCAGGTCCTGTCAGTACTCCATTTCCTAGCCAGTGGGTCCTTTCAAACAACAGTGGCCATGGCATCAGGGATGTCACAGCCAATGTTCTCTAACGTATTGTCCAGAGTGTTGTCTGCCCTGCTGAAACACATGCGCAGCTACATCATTTTCCCTCAGGTGGAGGATTTGCCAACAGTGAAAGGTGACTTCTATGCCTTGGGACATATTCCCAACATCATTGGTGCCATTGATGGTACACATGTGGCATTTGTCCCACCCCGCAAGAATGAACAGGTGTACAGAAACCGCAAAAGCTACCACTCCATGAATGTGCAGATGGTGTGTTTGGCAGACCAGTACATCTCTCATGTGAATGCCAAATATCCTGGCTCAGTGCATGACGCTTACATTTTGAGGAAGAGCAGCATCCCTTATGTGATGGGTCAACTCCAGAGGCACCGTGTGTGGCTAATAGATGAGCCCAAGGTCCCCACACAGTTTGAATAGGTGTCTGGGTATGGGAGAGTCCCTAAGGGTTGGTGTGTGTCTAACAGTTGTCCCTCGATATTTGCAGGTGACTCTGGTTACCCCAACCTGTCATGGCTACTGACCCCAGTGAGAAATCCTAGGACAGGGGCAGAGGAATGCTACAATGAGGCACATGGCCGAACTAGGAGGATAATAGAGAGGACTTTCGGCCACCTGAAGGCCAGGTTCCTGTGCCTCCATCTGACAGGTAGCTCCCTATACTACTCACTGAAGAAGGTGTGCCAGATAATCGTGGCATGCTGTATGTTGCACAACCTGGTTTGGCGATGCCATGTGCCTTTTCTGCAGGAGGATGGGCCTGATGTTGGTATTGTGGCAGCTGTGGAGCCTGTGGACAGTGAAGAAGAGGAGGCAGAAGAAGAAGATATAGACAACCGAAACAACATCATCATGCAATGCTTCCAGTGAGACACACGTAAGAGACTGGCACTGCTCCTCTCATATCATACTACTGTTGGACATTGCATGATTCTGCCTTTTTACCTCTGTGTATGGACCCTGACAGTTCACTTTGGCTTTCCATTTCACAGATCTGGGTACCACTTTCTGCCTTCTGCTATGTTTACTGCTGCCCAACAACTGTCGAACATTGGCATGTGAAAATGAACATTGACATTGCTATTTATCAGAGAGGTTGTAATAACACACTTGTGAAAGTACAGACTGACTCCAGATCGTTTTGTGATTCAAGGGTGTTTATTTAAGTGCTATTCAGTGGAGGGGTATGTGCAATGGGCTGGGGTGATGGTGGAGGAATGTCCATGGTGGAGTCCAGTCTATTTGTATCAGAGGTGCATTGTCCAAGGGGTCACAGGAGGTGGAGTAATGGCAGTTCAAGATTGTCAGGGTGACATAGTGGGACAGAAGGGTGACAATCAGGAGGGTCTTATTTCCTGCCGGGTGTCTTGGCAATGTTCTCTGTCTTGTGCCTGGATCTCAGGGACCGTTTCCAGGGTGGTTCTCCTTCTGCAGGGTGAGGGGTGCTGGTGGCCTGTTGTTCCTGTGGTTGGACCTCCTGTCCACTAGCGCCGGCGGATGTGGAGGGCTGTTCATCATTCAGGCTAGTGTCAGGG
Organism: Pleurodeles waltl; assembly: GCF_031143425.1. Lineage (NCBI taxonomy): Eukaryota > Metazoa > Chordata > Amphibia > Caudata > Salamandridae > Pleurodeles > Pleurodeles waltl. Next base: position 463,162,913 of record NC_090444.1, read on the forward strand.
GCCCGTTGGTGTGCCACTGTCTCCCTCATGGTGTTGGCCATGTCTGCCAGCACCTCTGCAATGGTGACCAGGGTGGGTTAATGGACTTCAAGTCCTCCCTGATCTCCAGGTACTGTTCCTCCTGCAGCCGCTAGGTCTCCTGAAACTTGGCCAGTACCGTGCCCGTAGTCTCCTGGGAATGGTGGTATGCTCCCATGATGTTGGAGAGTGCCTCGTGGAGAGTGGGTTCCCTGGGCCTGTCCTGCCCCTGTCACACAGCAGTCCTCCCATGTTTCCCTGTTGTACTGTGCCTCTGTCCCCTGAACCGTGTGCCTACTGCCACTGACCCCAGGTCCCTGATTGTCTTGGGTTAGTGGTGTTGCCTGGGGTCCCTGTAGTGGTGGACACACTGCTGATTGATGTGTCCTAGGGACAGAGGGATGGCCCCACTGGGTGGGTGCTGTGGTGGTGTTTCCTGAGGGGGGAGGTTCAGTGGTGGTTTGGGACTGTGGCAGAGGAACCGACTGTCCCAAGGTCCCTGATGGGCCTGGCTGGTCATCTTGATCCAGGCGTGCAGAGCTGCTGTCGTCACTCTGGGCCTCTTCTGGGGGGGACTGGATATAGCTGGCACCTCCTGTCTGGTGACATTGGGTAGGGGTCCTGTTGGGGGTAAAAGCATAGTTATTGTATCTATGTGTGCCATCTTGTGCAATGGGTGAGTTACCCTCTACTCCTGTGCTTGCATTATTGCCTTGGCCCTTGCGTGATTGGTGATTTTGGGGCCTGGATGAGTCTCTCTACTGGACATGCTTTGGTGATGAGTTTCCACGCATTGGTGTTACATGCAGGGTTTGGGATGTGTGGGTTGTGGTAGTGGGGTATCTGTGGGGTGTTGGGGGGATGGGTGTGAGGGTAGGGGTAGGAGTTTGTGATGGCATGCAGGTAGGGGGGGATATAGTAGTAAAGATTTGACTTACCAGAGTCCAGTCCTCCTGCTACTCCTGCGAGGCCCTCAGGATGCATGATCACCAAGACTTGCTTCTCCCATGTTGTTAGTTGTGGGGGAGGAGGTGGGGGTCCACCGCTAGGCCTCTGTACGGCTACCTGGTGTCTTGATACCATGGAACGCACCTTCCCCCGTAGGTCATTCCACCTCCTCCTGATGTCACCCCGTGTTCTTGGATGCTGTCCCACTGCGTTTACCCTGTCGACAATTCTCTGCCATAGCTCCATCTTCCTTGCAATGGAGGTCTGCTGCACCTGTGATCCGAATAGCTGTGGCTCTACCCAGATTATTTCCTCCACCATGACCCTGAGCTCCTCCTCAGAAAACCTGGGGTGTCTTTGAGGTGTGGGTGATGTGTGAGGTGATGTTTGTTGTGCTGTGTGATGTGTTGTGTTGGTGTGTGTTGATTGAGGTATGTGGATGTTGTATGAGTGATGGTGTTGTGTGCCTGTGGATTCTGGTGTTGTGTTTGCTATTCTCTCTCTGCTTCTTCCAAAAATGTCATTGTAAGGGGTTGTGGGTAATGTGGTTGTGTGCTTTATAGTGGTGTGAGTGTGTGGTGTGTGTTCGTGTATCAGGTGTATGTATTTTGATTTGTCCAATGTGGTTGTTTTTTGTAAGTGTGTGTGTATTTTGAGCACGGCGGTGTGTACCACCAATGGATTACCACAGTTGAATGGCCGCAGCGTTGATTCGTGGGTCGTGATTGTGTGGGTGTATTCATGTTGGCGTGGTACGGTGTAGGTTTTGCTATCGCCAGTTTATCACTGACCTTTGTTGTGGCAGACTTGTGTGGGTGTCTGTATTGTGGCGGATTACGACCTGTGGGTCGTAATACCTGTAACGGATTTCTGCCGCAGCCACGGTATCTTGGCGGCCGTCAGCACAGCGGTAAGTGGGATTTACCACCAGGGTTGTAATGAGGGCCTAAGACCTTTGGGCCCAGAATCTGGTAGGTGTCACACAGCACAGTGCAGCATCCAAAAAAACTAAGCTGCACTGTGTGCCAAGGAGAGAGCATGAGAGCTCCATATTCACATAGAAATGGCATTCTCGTCCCCTCTCCCTAGTGTAGGTGCTGATTTCAGCTGCTGTGCGCTATGCACACACCTCAGAGCCATAGTGCCAGGGCATGTGCGTGAGTCTGGCAAAGGTTTTGTACAGGAAAGGTAGCTTTCCTGTACAAAATACTATGCCTACACAAGTGCAGATGCTTTTCCCACTTTGTATGTGCGCTATACAGTGCAGCACACATGTAAAGTCGGAAAAGCAGGAAAAATTAAAACATTTCTCCATTTTATGTCTGCTTTCAAATAAAAGATGTTAATTTTGGGGGCTAAACACTTTCTTCTGATCTTTTCGAATAGGGTTTAGCGTCAAAAAGCATGGGTGGTAGCACAGGTATGCCTTTGCACCACCCATGTAATGCCCCTTTGATGCAAAGTAACACAAAGCAGCTTTTCACATTGCTCTACGTTACTTTGCCTCACAAACCAATTCAAATACTTATTTGTGTTGGTTTATGAATGCCCAAAAACTTTTAGCGTTGGTTTAGCATTAAAAAAGCAACCCTAAACCGATCTGAACCTTAGAAATCTGGGCCTTGGTATACAGTACTGAACTTTGAAAATTTGATATTTGGACACAGACTGAGGGGGTTATTCTAACTTTGGAGGAGGTGTTAATCCGTCCCAAAAGTGACGGGAAAGTGACGGATTTACCACCAGCCGTATTACGAGTCCATTATATCCTATGGAACTCGTAATACGGCTGGTGGTATATCCGTCACTTTACCGTCACTTTTGGGACGGATTAACACTCCTCCAAAGTTAGAATAACCCCCTGAGTGTTTGAGCTTCAGAAGAACCCCTAGGTTAGAGTCTTTTGGAACAGTACCAATAACTTTAAAGATGTAATCGTGGTCATTTTTGTTCTGGGGGGTATAACAATAATATTGAGAAAGCGATGTATACCTTCTGTGTTTGTTCCTTGCAGAGAGTGGGACATTTACATTAAGTTGTTGATCTTCTAACATCCACTGCATGCTGACCTCTATTCATTTCTCAGGGAGAAACCCTCAGCTCATCAAGCACGTGAAAACTACCCATCCTGGTGCACACCACTCCAAGTTGCCTTCGAGGTATTCAGTAAACACAAGAGTCAGGCATGTGTGGGGAAAAAGTCAGGAACCACGCAGGAGAACTCGCATAACTCAAAAATGGTTTACCTGTGGTTGATATTAGGTTGACAACTCACCCAGGAGAAGCACCAAAATCCCAGGACCATCTCCCCTCCATTGATCGGGCCTCCAGTAGGTGTAGATAATCAGTCATCCTGGTAATTACGGTTAGTGGGGGGATTGGATCCATTTTGTCTCTGCAAAGCCATCGCCTCTCTCAGGTGAGAGACAGCAACATAATTTTTACATTTGGTTTATACTGCATTGAAAACCTTGTAAATGCCACATTACCTGAAGCAGACACACATTGCACAGCCAACAATGCAGTCAAAAATTGAACCATACTGCATTTTTTTGGTCATGGGTAGCGAAATGCCATGGGCAGGGAGTTAGATGAATGATGATGGGTAACAAATACAGTGACTCAAGGGATTAGAACACAAATTACAATACCCTCTACTTTGAACCGTAGCTTTGATAACCATAAAACAAAGTAAGCGACGTAGGTGAGGAGCATGCCCCTCTCCAGAATAGCTCCCTTGTTTATTAATCCAAGCAAGTATTCAATTATCCTTTAATTCTTCCTACTATATTCACCCATAGCCACCATGATTTAAGTTTGACTTTGTCTCATCCAGTCTTTTACCAAAATTCACAATCCATTATCTATCTGTTCAGTACCCACTATCCACCCTTTTTTTCAATCATCCTTTCACCCATCCATCCATTCACCCAATACTCACCCATGCATCCTTTCACCAACTCGCACATCCTTTCCTTTCACTCATTTCACCCATCTTTTCTTTTAACCTTCCGTTCTTTCCCGTTTCCATCAATCCATCATTTTTAGCATACATTATGGGGGTCATTCTGACCCCGGCGGGCGGCGGGAGCCGCCTGCCTGGAGGGAACCGCCAGAATACCGCTGCGCGGTCAAAAGACTGCCGCGGGTATTCTGGGTTTCCCACTGGGCTGGCGGGCGACCGCCAAAAGGCCGCCCGCCAGCCCAGTGGGAAACACCCCTCCATGAGGATGCCGGCTCCGAAGTGGAGGATGTGCGACGGGTGCAGTAGCACCCGTCGCGAATTTCAGTGTCTGCTGAGCAGACACTGAAATTCAAAGTGGGGCCCTTTTATGGGGGCCCCTGCAGTGCCCATGCCATTGGCATGGGCACTGCAGGGGCCCCCAGGGGCCCCACGACACCCCTCACCGCGGAACCGCCAGGAACAGGATGGCGGTGAGGGGGTCGGAATCCCATGGGCAGCGGAAAGTCGGCGGTACACCGCTGACTTTCCGTTTCTGGCCGTGGCTGTACCGCCGCGGTCAGAATGCCCGGCGGAGCACCGCCAGCCTGTTGACGGTGCTACCGCCGACCCCGGCCCCGGCGGTCCTTGACCGCCGGGGTCAGAATGACCCCCTATATGTGCTTTTGCTGAATTGAAGATAGAAGAGGCCATAATCCAACCACCGCTGTAGTTGGTAACGCGGGGGGTTCACAATCACAATGATGCCCTTGTAGCTCGTGAGTATAATAGTAATTGTCAATAAGCAAGCAATGTGATTTACCCCCGCCCATTCCTGCTGCCGCTTCTCCCCCACTCTATCTCCTCCTGCAGCAACAGCTGAGCCACCACCACTGGTGGTTGGTGTGGCTAGAAAAAACATTATACAATTTTAGATACCAGGAACAATTCCCCTTCATTTTTTTATTTAAAAAAATGCAACCCATACGTCACAATAGTTCGGTTAACACTATAACCGAGTACCCTGCCCCTCTATCAAAAATAACACTTATTTGTTGGTTCACAATGTTAGAAAAGCGAGGTCGTCAATCCAACCAAAAACTTTTCATAATGGAGGGGCAGAGCTATAGCCTATGATGATGATGACTCTGAATCATTGAAGCGCGATGAAAGGGTGGAATAAAACAATGAATGAAAGACATAAAAAAAGAAAACACAGGGATAACAGTAATTCAACACAAATCGGATAGGAGAGTTGAAAAAAAAGAGACAGTATTAAAATTACAATTAAAAAAAATAAACAAGGCAAAATTAAAAGTAGTATAATAGTTGGCAGAAGTAAAAGTTAAGGAAATAATATAAGTAAATAATAGAACTTACTGGGATTAGCAGAGCCCTTGGCACCGATGGTCAGAACCTCCTCCCCAGCTCTTGCGAGGACCCACCTCAGTGTTGCCTATCTTCTTGCCCTTGGGTGCTGATGTATGAAATGAAGAAGATTAGATTATAGGTACAGTTAATCTCCCCAAATTTATTATAATAGGAATAAGCAGTAACACTGTACTTATCTAAATCAGATAGCCTAGGGTACTAGTATGATTGACTATTGTTGAGTTGGCTATACTCCTAAAATCCCTATGCCAAAATTTGCTTACCAAAAACTACATTTGGAACTACTGCATTGCAATACATGACCTTTGATTCTATTCTCGTTTCTCATCTGCCATGATAGACTGTTAGAAATGGGATTTCTGGTTGGCTAGGATATGCACCTCAGCCAGGCAGAACCTCCCCACTCTAGTCAGGGCTTGGGAGTTACACGTCCAAGATAACCCCTGCTCACCCCCTTGGTAGCTTGGCACAAGCAGTCAGGCTTAACCTGGAGGCAATGTGTAAAGCGTTTGCACAACACACAACACACGTGACGCAAAATGTACACCACAAAGTAAACACAACACTGAGCTATGTAAAAATAATCTGTATTGCACAAACATAATTAGACCAACATTACACATAAGTAATACCCTGCTACCTTAGCAGTTGTCAGAGGGTTACACAAGTTACTAATACTCTGCAAGAATATGCAGTTGTCACATTAGAACACGTAAGTACTCAGGATTCTGCAACATAAGCAGTAGTCAGGAATTATAGTAAAAGGTATTTGCACTTGTCATGAACAATTTCTAAATACCCATGAAAGGAACATTAGAGAATATACCACAAGTCATATACATACATATCAGCTAGACATGCCTAAAAAAGGAACATTAGCACATATATGTATCACCAGTAAACAGGTAGGATATAGCAAACATCTGTACATCTATATTAGGCTCCTAGAGCCTAGAGTCTCTGGGGAGAGTACCTGTTGGCTGGTGGAAAAGGCACTTCCAGTGCCTGGAGATGAACACGGGGGCCCCCGGCGCTCCTCGGTGCACCACGGGGGCCTACTTTGTGGTGGGGGGCCTGCCTCGGCCTCCTCACACCCTCTCCGTGGGGTGGGGGCCGGGCGTGGCCCAGCAACAAGTTCCGGCTAAAACCAGGAAGGGACCTCCGGCGAGGTCTCCTTTCCCGAGGCCGGCGTGAAGGGAAAGCTGCCAAAATGCAGGAGCGTTCTGCTCTTTGGGCAGAGACCGGAGAAGGGGTGCTCCCCGCGCCTTCCCCGCGTCCTGCAAGTGGCCTGGTGAGCTCGGACCCCTCCGGGGGCCGAAGAAGCACTCGTGTGCACCTGAAGCGGTGCGCAAGTGTTTGGGAGCTGTTCCCGCCCGCCAGGACGCTTCCAGGAAGAGAGGAGGCGGCTGGTGCCCCGGGGGCGCTCCTAGGAGCGGACTGTGCCCCGCGGGCGCCGCTAGGAGCGCGCCGGCTCCAATTGAGGTCTCTTTGTGCGCCGGGGGCACTTTGTTGAGCACGGACCTCACGCTAATGAAAGCCCAGTAACCCGGGCAGCGGCGGTGATTCGGAGGGCAAAAATAAAGCGTTTTGAAAGCGCTAATGCCCATCTGAGGCCCGGGCTGCGGCGGTGATCTTTGGCAGCAATTTTTAAGGTTCCCAATACAGCACTTTTCACAGTGCTCAGGTCAAATCTGCAGTCTGGGCTGCGGCAGTGATTTTTCCTTAACAACAAAGGAGCCCATTTGGAAAGCGCTGTGGGCAAAGTGGTAGAAGTGTTGGCAGGGGTAAGGGCCACAACACCCTGCCCCTGGGAGCAATCCACAACAAGAAGAAGCACAGGGCTGGTGGGCCCAGCTACAGGCCAGCACAAGGGGTGTAGATGGTGGCAGTTCCTCCTAGTGACCAGGCAGGTCAAAGGTCCAGCACAACAGCAGCAGTCCAAGGTGGTTTCCTGGTGAGTCCATTCATTAGCGTTCTGTGTTCAGTTTTAAGTTCCAAGAATGTTCAAATTGTGGGGAAAATTCCCCCGTACTTATAGTCAGTTCTTGCAGTGTTTTTCAATGGTAGGGAGAGGAGGTTCTAGCCAGTTACAACTGGTTCTGGGAGTGCCCCCTCTCTCCTTTCAGCACAGGCTCCAAACATCAGTGGGGGGTTAACGACCCTATTGTGTGAGGCCAGGGCACAGTCTTTACAAATGCAGGTGTGCCCCGCCTCTCCCTTCTCTCAGCCCAGGAAGGCTTTACAATATGTAGATGCACCTCTGTGTCACCACCACCCTCCCTGTGTTCAGGCTGTCTGAGAAGTATGCACAAAGCCCCAACTGTCAGTCTGCCCAGACGTTGATTGGAGACAAGCTGAAAAACACCAAAGTCATAAGCACAGATAAATGCGCACTTTCTAGAAGTGACATGTTTGTGATAGTAATAAAAAATACACCTACACTAGTAAGCAGCATTTCTTACCACTGTCACAACAATACCAAACATGCCTACACTACCCCTCATAAATCAGACAATACCCCTTACACCTAAGGCAGGGAATTTCCAATGCAATCCTATGAGAGGGCAGCACTCACAGCAGTGAGACACCAAGTTAGGCTGTTTGTCACTACCAGGACAGGCTATGCAACAAGGCGCATGTCCGCCAAGGGCTAGCTAGGGCGTACCTTAGGGGTGACTTAAATGTAGTGAGAGGGGAGTTCTGGGCCTGGCAAGTAAATTTAGATGCCAGGTCCCTGTGGCAGAAAACTGCGCACACAGTCTCTGCGCTAGCAGGCCTTAGATAGGTTTGACAGGCTACTTCAGTGGGTGGCGCAAGCAGCGCTGCAGGCCCACTAGTAGTATTTAATTTACAGGCCCTGGGTATAGGGATACCACTTTACAAGGGACTTATAGGTAAATTAAATATGCCAATTAGGTATAATCCAATCATACCAAATTTGTTAGAGAGAGCACATGCACTTTAGCACTGGTTAGCAGTGAAAAAGTGCTCAGAGTCAAAACGTCAGCCAACAAAGGTCAGAAAAAGAAGGAGGCAAAAGCAAAAAGTCTGGGGAATGACCCTGTAAAAGGGCCAGGTCCAACATGGACCAACTCAGTCTCCCTTTTTGCAAGGCACAGATGCATACTAGTAATACTCCACATCATTGTGAATTTGCTTGGGACTGTATGAGCTAAATACATAAAAGTCACAGAGAACACTACCTCACTGATCTCACTAATGCACTATGGTGACAGGAGGACAGAGGAGTCTGCATTTCAATGGCTTCTTAAATAATCAATCATAGCGATTGCCGACGAGTACGATGAAGTGCCACTGAACACTTGCCTAGCTCTAACTAGATCACATAACTTACCTCTGAGTATGAGCAGCATGCTATTCGGAAAAAAAAAAGTTAGCATTGTAAAACACACAATAATATAATTAATACTCACTGAGCCCTTAAATTTCTACACCTAGCAGGTTGAGCAGGTCCTGATCGCAGTCCATGATATCCGGCCAGTGGTACATCAGCTGCTGGGAGGTGCACTGTAGCTGACTGGTGCATCACACACACCAGCTCAACCTTCCCTAATGCAGCCGGTGCTCCTGCAGGGGGTACCTGCTGCCAGTATACAGGGGAGGTGGCACTGCACATACAAAATTAGTGCTGCCACCTCCACCCCGCAAAAGATGGGCTGGGTTTGTGCCTCTTTGTGTGCTGCCACCCACAAGGTAGGCGGCTGCTGCCACTGGCTGCTTGCAAGGGCCTGGTGCCACCACTCCCCTGTTCATCACCCTGCTCTGCCATGGCGCTGGCCTGGGTGGAATAAAGAAAATGAAAAGAAACCGGGGAAGGAAGGAAGAGAGGAGGGAAGGAATGGAGGAAGGAAGGAAGAAGATGAAATATGGAAGTAAAAGGAAAAATAATAAACAAAAATACAAAAAGTTACAAAAATACAATTTAAGTAAAAAAACGTAAAATAGACACAAAACACACACTAATATGATAAATAAAAATGAGGTGTAGATTAATTAAGAGGGTGGAGGATTGAAAAGATGATAGAAGGATTCAAACTAGGCCCAGCACCATGAACAGAGTAAGAAAAGCAAGATGGGCACAGCCATGAGAACCGTGTTGTGCCGTTCGTGCACAATTTTGAATGCAAGAACAGGCACGATGGTGAAGTCTGCCCACCCACGGAACTCCAAGTAGGGTGGCAGAGTTTTTGAGCAACTTCGTGGAGTTCCACATAGCGAGACTCATGTACACTCCGCCCAGGTCTAGTATGTAATAAGCAATATGTAGGTTCAACTATTCGGGCCTTAAAAGAGCAGATCAAATAACATATGAATGCAATAAGGAACTTTGATTAGAGGTCCCCTCTTGGGAAACATTTTAAAGAATGGCATTCACCTGGTGATATGTCGAAAAGTACAGTTTTGATCATGTGATTGTGTGCTATAAAGGGTGTGATAGAGAACAGCAATTTTGGATCAAAGAAACATGGTGGATAGGAACATTACGATCTCAATTTGGACAGAGAACTATAGACCACACTCTAACAGGTGGGGGGATCTAGGTGATGACAGTATATGTCAAAAGGCAACTAGAGATGGGTAGATAACAATATGAGACTGATGTATTTGGGTGAATATGACCCATACCTTGGGAGGACGCTGGCATTTTGCTTACAATTGTAAGGACTATTATAGTATTAGAAAACGAAGATAAAGGAAGGTTATCAAGAAACTGGACGTATGATGTTCACGATAGGTAACATGAAAGAGTCTTTGTACTACATGTTATCAACTAATTCAAAATGAGATGGATGTGGTACGTGGTGTTCTTAAATTTTAGACTTGAGCAGGTGACTGTAGTGGGTATCATAAGGTGAGAGAGTTTGACTCTTTTCTTTGTAAACAGAGATAGTGGAAAAAAGATAGCTTCTGCACTAGTTAGGATAGAGTGCAACAAGAACGCATGGGAAATTGTTTTGTGTACGTGTGACTTTGTTTTGACTGAATACTTCAAGATAAAAGCATTATCTGTTGCGAAGGAAACCCAATTGGGCAACTCCTGTCTACTGATTAGGACTGAATGGACAGAGTATAAATAGCACAACCAAATGAAATAACAAAGCAGGTTTGTGGCTTCTGTTGGAGTATGGATGGCAAAACATGTTGGTAGAATGAAAACTTCAACCCAGACTGGTGCGACCCTTATCTGGAATATAAGGTTCAAAAATTAAGTGTTTCGTATAATCTTAGTTCTTTCCATATCGGAGGTTCATTTACAGCTATATGTCCCTTTTTTCCCCAGGACATTAGTTGTAATTGTGATAGTACAGTAGTGTGGTCGCATCAAAAAATACACAAATCTGATGGGTGTTTGATCCTTGCCAAGAGCATGTGTGTGCAAAAATGTTTTCCTTCTATTCGTTCAGGTTTCCAAATTGTTTTAGTTGGTAGAATGAAAACCTCAAACTATTCTCGTGCGATCCATATCTGTAATAATAAAAAATATATTGTTTGTATGATCTGAGTCTTTTCCTTGATTTGAGGTTCCTCACAACTATATGTCCTTTTTTCCACAGGATGCAAGTTGGAATTGGAAAAGCACAGTGGTGTGGTCACATCAGAAAACTACTAAAATCTGGTGGGGATCTGATATTTGCCAAGAGCATGAGTGTGCATAAAGGTTTTCTTGCTATTCATTGAGGTTTCTAATTTTTTTCTTTGGGTTATGAGGTGTTTTTTGGGTTACTGCAAAACATGAAATGGTTGTATATGAAAATCTTAGAGTTGAAATACTAATATTATAGAATGTATTATTTCAGTCATGAGGTGAGGTTCCTCACAGCTTTATGTCATTTTTTTCTCAAAATACAAGTTGGAATTGAAATAGCACAGCAGTGCAGATGCACCAGAAAACTACCCAAAACTTGTGGGGATTTGATAATTGCCAAGTGAATGAGTGCACATAAATGTTTTCTTGTTATTCGTTCAGGTTTCTAATTTTGTTCTTTGGGTTATGAGGTTCTTGGGGTTTTTTCTGGGTTACTGCAGAACATAAAATTGTTGGATATGAAAATCTTGCGGTAGTAATAATAGAGACTGTATAATTTGAGTCACAATAATGGTGCGTATTGAGGACAATAGGTGAATGTGTGAGTTACAGGACATAACTCCACTTTGGAGCTTTGAAATAGCCAGTAATGTCTGGTATTAGAATTGGGGTTTCTTGTTGGCCAAGGTATGCACCTCAGCCATGCTGAACCCACCACTCTAGTCAGGCTAACGGAGTTACATACCCAAGATTACCCCTGCTCACCCCCCTTGGTAGCCAGTCACGAGAAGTCATGCTTATCACAGATGCAATGTGTAAAGCGTCTGCACAACACACACAACACTGGTGACACAATGAATACAATCACAAAAAAGGGGAGTACGGGGTTGTTTATAAAGTAGGGGGGTCAGTAGTGTACTAATTGTGACGCTAGACCACTCGTAGTCCTCAACTAGAGGTGAAAATTGGGTGGGCTGTGTAGTGATGTTCGGTCTGGGGGGAAGGAGGAAACCATCAGACACCCGTCCTGCCACCCGCAGCACACATAGCCATGGGAGTGATTTCCTCTTTGTCAGGACCATGTCGCACTGCCCAACCTAACTCTGTGAGGCTGGGTAGCGGGATAAGGATGTTTTCCAGTGTCTCCAGCTTTGCTGGGTGCGGCATCCCCGGCAGAAGGTGACCAGGCCGCTCTGTGTGCTGGTCAGGTTCTGGGCTGTGCCCCTCACCTCTCCTAGAGCTTGTCCTTAGCCCTCCTGACTATGGGATAGGGAGGCAGAATTCGAGACAGGCCCGGTCTCGGATGGCTGGGTCTGCTGCACCTGCCCAGTCCAAGGCTGTGAGCTCCCCACAAAAAGAAGTACCCGCTTGTGCCCCCATGGCACCACAAAGGTCAGGCTCATCTGTGCTTTTTCAGAGGCTGCCACCGAGCTCCTCTTGGATTTGTCGGGTGTCGGGAGTGGAGGAAATGCCACCAGGCACCAGGACATGGGACACTTTCCCATGCCCAAAGCAGGCACCAAATCCAGAATAATGCACTCCTCATGCGCTGTAACAAACAGGTGGAGCTCTCTCCCTGTTCCTGAGTAGCACGACCCTCATGCTGGTGCAGGGATGAGGATAAAGTGCTCCTCACATGCTGTAAATAACAGAGCAAAGTGCTCCTCATGGTCCTGGGGCCAATGTACAACACTCTATGCACCTCACCAGGGCAAAGGGCACTCCACTCATGCGCAACCGACACTGAATCAACAGAGATGTAGAGGAGTGGAGGGGGTATACCACTCAGTCCCTGGAGACAGCTGTGGGGACACTAGGCTTCAGGGCCCAGGCAATCAGGCCAGCACAAGGGTCCAGAGAAATCAGTTATAGTCCTTCTAGTGACCTAGAAGGTCACAGGTCAGTTCAACAGCAGAGCAGTCCAAAGGCAGTTCCTGGAGTGTCCTTCCAGCATCTAGTGCCCGAGTCATCAGTGTCTCCCAATGTGGGGGACAACCCCCTGTACTGATTCTTAATTTTGCTCAGCTTCCACAAAAGTGGGGAGGGATTTCCAACCAGTACTAACTGGTTCCAGGAATGTCACCTTTCTTTGCAGCAATGGCTCCAGACATCAATAGTGGGTAAACAAGCCTTTTGTGTGAGGCCAGGACACAGCCTTTACAGATGCAGGTGTGCTCCGCCCTTTACCTCTCCCAGCCCAGGAAGACTGTTCAGTATGCTGATATACTCTTGTTGTACCTCCACCCTCCCCGTGTACCGGCTGTCCGAAAAGTATGCACAAAGCCTAGTTGTTACTCTGCCCCAGACGTGGATTTGAGACACGCTGCAAAACACCAGAGTCATAAGCACAGAGAAATGCCCACTTTCTAAAAGTGGCATTTCAACAATGGTAATAAAAAAAACACCTACACCAGTATCATTCCAACCATACCAAACATGTCCATGCCACCCCTCATAGATCAGACAATACCACTTAGATATATGTTAGGGCATTTCCAATGCAATCTAATGGGAGGAGCAGCACTCACAGTAGTGAGAAGCTAAATAGGCTGTCTGTTACTACTAGGACATGTAGTACATAAAGACATATGTCCTACCTTTTACATACACAGCACCGTGCCCGTAGGGCTATCTAGGGCCTACCTTAGGTGTGGCTTAGGCATAGTAAAAAGAGAGTTTAAGCCTTGGCAAGCTGGTTGTCTTGCCAAGTCAGGGTGGCAGAAAACTGCACACACAGACTCTGCAGTGGCAGGACTGAGACAGGTTTAAAAGGCTACTTCTGTGGGGGGGGGGGGGCAAGCTGTACAGCAGGCCCACTAGTAGCATTTAATTTACAGGTCCTGGGTATAGGGATACAACTTTACAAGGGACTTACCAGTAAATTAAATGTGCTGATTTGGTGTAAGCCAATCAAACTCAGTTTAGAAGAGAGAGCACATGCACTTTAGCACTGATCAGCATAGATCCAACAAAAAGAGATATGAAAAATAGGAGGAGGAAGGGAAAACGTTTGGCATGACTCTGCAAAAAGGGCCAGGTCCAACATCTGGAGATAGTAAATCAGGTTGGAATGGGCAGCCAGTCGCTAATTACTAATGGTATTTAAATAAGGGAAGATGGCATGGTGATACCAGATGTGAAAACACGAGAGAGTGGTTACGCAAAATAAATAGAGAAGCCAGGGTTAAAGAGGGTGCGTGACAGACAATGCACTTTGGTGTAGGAGATACTTTGTAACTCTACTTGGTTTCATTTTTGTTTTAGAAGATGGTTTACTTGTGAGTTTGTAATCAAGTTGGTGTCGGGGGAATTGAAATAAATAGCGCCAATGAGGGTTTTGGATTTGATTTTCAGCATGAGACAATAACAAGTCTTGTGAGGTAGCTTAAATGTGATATGAGTTCTGGTATGATGAGTTTGGGAGTTTGTAATCAAGTCAGACGAGTAATGTTTGTGAAGACAGCACAAGAGGGCAACACTGTGTCGAGGGAACTCTAATAAGTAGCGCTAATGAATGTCTGGATTTAAAAGAAGAGAGAATTAAAAGGGTTATGAGGTTGGTTAAATGCAATACGAATTTTGGTATCAATGTGAAATTAAATGACATCGTTTTTGGCGCAGACGCATTCGCGTCTATATTACTGACAAGATGTGGAGGTCAAGAGTCAACTGGCATTAGGGGAGGCTTGTGAACCCAGCCCAAGGAACAGAAATGTGAGTCCTAAGTACAAGCCATATTTTGAGATGAAGGGTGTGAGACTGGTGAGGATTTGCACATAATGATCAGGGATCAGACAACCACCATGGAGTGAAGTTGCAAGAGAAAATGGTGTGCAAACATTTATGGCCCTTTTGTGCGAAACAGGGAGCAGCCATGAAATAATTGGTAAAGACTGTTTTTATGAGTATACTCTATCTCGCACCTCCTTTGTAGATTAAGCAATATTTAGAAGAAGCATTACAAGGAAGATCGACTCAAATCGAAGCAATTTAAAATGAAGGTTACTAAAGATTCAGGAAGTTTTATTTTTTCACATTGAAAGGTGAGTGTGGCTTAAAGTGAGACATGATGTGAAGTAACAAAGTACGGGATTCCTCAACTCAATTTAACACCGGGACTGTAGTAAAGTAGGAGCTTGAATAGTAAGTGGATAATATTGGATCTAGTGAGCAATTAGAGAGTGCAATGCCAAGGGTGAATCTGACACTTATATGACAGAAGGATTAGTCGAAGGTAACTTCAAACATTGGGGGAGCATACTCTTTAACATTGTAGTGACTGAAGGAGTCCATGGATTGTAGGGAAGTCCATATTGAGACTAATTAGTTGAATTAATAACTAGTAATCTTGAACAATACAAGTATGAGGCCCTTAGGGAAATCAGAAACGATGGAATATTTTTGTTTTGTTTGTAAAATGGATTGGGAAATTTAATTTTCTTGCATAAACTCTACTTGTGGACAGATTAATTTCTATTTTGTGTTTAATCATAAATATTTCTACTTTCAGACCTGAAGAAGGGGCTTCTGTCGCCATGAAAAAAATGGTTGGCTGGCTCGAATTTTCTTGTGATGTTTTGTTTAAATGATTTCTACGGACTCATGTAATTTATTTGCATGGTCTTATTGACATTGTGAAACCTAATCTTGGAATGAGATGCTCTTTGGGCTGTTGATAATCTTTATGTAATGATTTATCAGAGAACAAATTGTCTTTTTGGTGTAAATTTTGAGAATAAATCTGATGGTTCATCAAACTCATGGTGTTTTTCTGCTCCCTACAAAGCGTTTGAGTAATTTTAATTAGTGACTTGGCTGGGCACCAGTTTAGTAGGTGAGCTTGCACGGGGCCATAATTATCTTTGCCCAAGAATTGGTGCTTAAAATGAAAGAATGTTCATTAACATGCAAAGTGTTTTGGTGGGGTAGAAGAAAAGAAAATATAAGTGGATCAGGGCAAAGAGTTGACGGGAGAAAAGCGTGGGGGCTACCAACCTTGTGATTAGAAGAGTAAAATGAGTGGAATGAAATAAAGATTGGGGAAGAAACAAATATATGTAGGAGAACAGATGAAAGAAGAAGTTTGGGAGAAGAGAGGCTATGGACAGGGGGACATGTGTGGTCACAAATGGATTCACTTGCCCAGTGCTTGCTGTCAGTTCAATATACTGCAGAATGTTACCATTAGTCCACTCTCTTGAGAAGTACTGACAAACCGAGTTGGCCATTAATCTCACCAAGCTGATTCCCAAGGCATTGGCTGTATTATTATAGGATTTACAGACTATTCACTGCAGGGATTCACATTGCTCCTCATTTACGTCACTAAGGTAAACCTGTTTTTAAGGATGCAATGTTCATCACACCCTCTGTGTTTAAGAATCCCCCCCAATCATCATGCAAGCACTTAGGAAATATAGGCCACTTACATGCACTTCTCCTCAGCCTATGTTCATGGTGTTCAGAGGTCAGAGTGAAGAACATTCGCTTTGGGCACTCAAATTATCACAATTCTTTCTTGATTGCAGTTAGGGGCACCAGAGACATTCACTCTACACCAATATTGATGTAGACGAAAGTGTAAAACGACTTCTGTTCCTTCTATATATGTTGATGGGATAACTATTGATCACTAAGACATGTGGTATATTCAAAATACAACCCACCCTTTAAATCCAAGGGCAAATTTATGAAAATTGTGCTGAAGAGCAGCACAGCAAGTCACCTTGCTGCGCTGCCCTGCATCACAGGGAAAGGACGTGAATGTTTCGTATTTAACCAATACGGTGCATTCCTGTCCCTTCCCCCTGTGCTGGCACCCTTGTGGCAGCCTAGCGCCAATGCAGGCACCATTGTGCTATGGTGCAAGGGTGCAGTCGATGCATGCAGGACTGTTTTTGTGCAGGAAGGGAATGCTTCAAAAACCATGGGAATTATTTGAGAACACCCACGCAATGTCCAGGGAATGTCTCCATAGTGCAAAGTAAGGCAATGCAATGATTTGAGCTGCCGTGCCTTACTCCATATTTTGGAAGCCATTCAAAGCCACACAAAGTACAAATTAAAAAGGAAATTAGTCCTTGGGTGGGGCCCAAATGGACATAAACAGAGGCATTTATGCAAATTAAAGCTTCAGGAAAGACCATTCATTGCTACTATTGGCCTTATCATCACAGTTCATTTGATTGAGCTTAGTGAAGGCACGTGCAAAAGCCACTCTGGCAGCCATTCATATTTATTTACACTAATATTTCAGGGGAAATATTTAAGCACTGATTATTCCTTGGTGCGATGAGACATGATTCCCACAGGGAATACTCCTATTGCATTTTCATAACATAAAGCACTTAACTACATTACATGCACTTGTTAGACCTGACATCCTTGGCATGGTATTCCCACCAACGTTTTGCCATCACTCCCTTACTTTGCTGACATTAGGACTGTGTGTACTTTACCCCTTTTAACCAGTGTTAAACTGCTGCTTGTGCTTGCTCCTTCAAACATAGTTGGCCTACACCTCGTTAGCACATTTAATTTGCTTGTAAGTTCCTGATAAATTGTACTGTGGCCAGGACCTGTAAATTTAATGCTACTAGTGGGTAGCTTCTCTTCTTTTGCCACTCACTAAAGTGCCACAGCAAAACTTGCCTTAATACTTATAAGTCACCCCCAAGGTAGGGCCTAAATGCTCATAGGACATGGTGCATGGTATTTAAAAGGTAGGATGTGTGTTTAAGTTTTACATGTCAAAGAAGTGAAAAACATCTGGTCGACTTTCAGTTCTGTAAGACCTATCACTCCCATAGCCTAGGACTGGGTTATCCTATTATGTTTAATACGTGCTAACTCCAGATTGGGAGCGGATAAATATGTGATGTTTATTCTCAAAGGAATTGAAATTTCAAATCCTCTTTAATGGTTTAAAAATAGGACCCTGAGACTCACTCATCAGAACACTGCTGGGCCTGTGGAAGATTCAGAAGAAGGACTTCCCTACTGTCAGAAGAATTGCCCTGCTGCTTGAAGGGCTGCCTTGCTGTCTGAAGAAGGAAGATTGAACCTACTTGATTTAATCCTAGGCTATCCAGAGTGGCTCTAAGGGTCAGTTGGCTGACCTCCTGTGTGAGCCACAGGGACACAACAGCTTTAAGAGGCTTCCTGGTAACTGCCCAGATCACCAGCACTAACTAGATCTACCTGGACCTGCCTCAGCCCTGCTGCTGGCCTTTTCTGGAGTAAGTTCTGCTCCCAAAGACGTACCCCTCAGGTCCTGTCCTATTAGCAGGCACTGGTGAGAACTCTTCCTGAAGTAAAAGGTTAAACCCCTGAAGTTTAGGCTCTTCAGGAATGCAAACGGGCCTGTTCACATCAAACCTCTGCTGGCCGTGATCTCTGAGAATGCAAATGTCTGGTGAGACCTGCGCCTCGAGCGGACAGCGAAGGTCAACGACGATCAACCAATGTGAAGCTCCAGCAATGAATAGCTTTTTGCAAAACAACAATGCCCATCCATGACTTTTAAATTGTTCTTTGTGCTGAAAGCCTTCTCATTGTAGCCTCCTGCAAAACAAAGGGATCTCTTTGTGCTGGATTTAGGAAGGTAACTCATCAGCAGGACTAATCTGGTCCCTGTATAGCACCCGCGCTTCATTGCAGTCAGCCTGAATTTGTGTCTTTCTCCCGGCCTAGGGTGACAAGATAACTGTGAGTGGAGCTTTCTGCTTCTTGGCACGATTTTCACAAAAAAACTTACAAAATCAATATCTCTGTTTCTACTGATTGGATTGTTGCCCTTCTGGTATCATTTTACTTATTAAAAATGATTCGATTTTTCTAAATTGATTTGGGTTTTTGCGTGCATTGTGTTTTAACTTTATCACTGTCTCTGTGCTGGATAAATACTTCACACATTCCCTTTAAATTAAGCCTGACTGCTTTGCGCCAAACTACCACAGGATTAAGCACAGGTTAACCTTTGTGGTTCACCCAGAGAAGGGTTGTGGTTGAAGCCCAAGTGGGACTTCCTTCCGCTCAACCAACAACCCACATTCTTACAGTGCTACTCACTGATAAATCACTCTCTTATGGCAAGAATTACTTTCCTGATGATATCAATTTAGACTTAGGAGACATAAAAGACTGTATAACACTTTTCATCATTCTTACTTAACAATAATCATATAAAAGTATGTTCAACACCCGAATAAATAGACTTTATTCTGAAACTCCTCTTTGTGTGGAAATGGAAACTGAAGGGCCAGATACCAGTCCAGATGGACTGTTGATCTGACTTCTTCATCTCAT